>NC_088212.1:64114058-64427392 GCF_036934945.1 Oncorhynchus masou masou
CCTCATACAGTACCATACTACACATGGGTCCTCATACAGCACCATACTACACATGGGTCCTCATACAGTACCATACTACACATGGGTCCTCATACAGTACCATACTACACATGGATTCTCATACAGTACCATACTACACATGGGTCCTCATACAGTACCATACTACACATGGGTCCTCATACAGTACCATACTACACATGGGTCCTCATACAGTACCATACTACACATGGATTCTCATACAGTACCATACTACACATGGGTCCTCATACAGTACCATACTACACATGGGTCCTCATACAGTACCATACTACACATGGGTCCTCATACAGCACCATACTACACATGAGGGAAATGACTGTATGTATGAATGATTAGCGCCCTGATGGAAAAAAGTCCATGCCTGGGCCTTGTGTGTTTTCAATCCCCTGTCCACCGATCAGAAAACAAAATGGTGGGGATATATTGGCATCCTGGCGAGTGTTAAATGGTGACTGTGACACGCGGTGTAAATCTCCCCGGTCCCTCAGTGGCATGCAGAGTTGGGTTCCAGGAAGTAAACTGAATTGGAATTTCAGTGTACTTCCTGAATTGACTGAATAAAAAATGGTATTGACCCTAACTCTGATGGCATTCCCTCGCAGTGTCTGCCAGTCTGTCAATCAGTCCGTTTGTCATGCTGGGGGCATGGTGGCGGACGGTAATTAATGAGTGTCTGTTAAACAGTGCAATGTGATCCCAAATGGTAATTAGAACACAGAGCCAGTGTGGAGCCACACATTTTCATTAGCCCAGGAGACAGGTATGTGTTGGTGAAATATGACTCTAAAAGAACAGCCATTCAGTCAGGTTTGCTATAAGGCACAGACGATAAAGTCAGCTATTAATGAGATTTACTGCAGACACTTACCTGTCTGCCTTCTCATTGGTGCTGAATTCAATTTATGGAAAGCAATGAAAAGGAAGATAATGGAAACAAAGACGGAAAATAAATGAACAGAAACGAATTAAAACAAATAGAATAACATAAAATAGAATGCTGGTTTTGCTCGTCTCAGATTGGACCTGGGATGTCTTGTCAGAACATCCTTGGAGAGTCTGATTTAATATTGAAAGGGAATTTGTGAGTTCCACCACAATCTAAACAGTAAACACACATTGGAACAACATATTTAGTATGATTGTTTTACGGAAAGGTACCTCACACTATGGGGCATTTTCCACTCAGTGGGAATTGAGAGAGCAGCAAAAAACCTGGTGAGATTGAGCAGTTCATTTGATTGGCTGTGCTCAGCTGGCGATGAGGCCATCACTCAGAGGTGCCCGTTAATAGGCGTTTTACGACTGATGTTGGAGGCATGGTCTCTCTGCTCAATCTCTGCCTTACAAAATGGTCTTTGTCATAGGCTCGTTCTATTCTCAGTCAAGCTAATTAATATGTTTTTACACAAAGTTCTCAGCTTTCTGCTTGTTTCCTTTAACGTCAGTGATGAGACATTTGAAGCAAGGGAAGAAGTGTTGTACTCTGAAGATGTTGACCGTCACAGTCTCTCTGAAGGTGAACATCTAAAGCAGTTTGTCTTTTCTTACCATATGGCAGTTTAGTTTAGTAACACACACACACATTCAGTGATGTGACAATCCAAGGTTAATTAACATATCAACATGGAAATACAGGTGCACTTTATGATCCGTGTTTAAACACCCTCATGCACGTTTCAAGCTAAACATGAAAAGTGCATAAGAGTACACATATACATACAGGGGCAGAGAGTACACATATACATACAGGGGCAGAGAGTACACGTATACATACAGGGGCTGAGAGTACACGTATACATACAGGGGCAGAGAGTACACGTATACATACAGGGGCAGAGAGTACACATATACATACAGGGGCAGAGAGTACACATATACATACAGGGGCAGAGAGTACACATATACATACAGGGGCAGAGAGTACACGTATACATACAGGGGCAGAGAGTACACATATACATACAGGGGCAGAGAGTACACATATACATACAGGGGCAGAGAGTACACGTATACATACAGGGGCAGAGAGTACACGTATACATACAGGGGCAGAGAGTACACGTATACATACAGGGGCAGAGAGTACACGTATACATACAGGGGCAGAGAGTACACGTATACATACAGGGGCAGAGAGTACACGTATACATACAGGGGCAGAGAGTACACATATACATACAGGGGCAGAGAGTACACGTATACATACAGGGGCAGAGAGTACACGTATACATACAGGGGCAGAGAGTACACGTATACATACAGGGGCAGAGAGTACACGTATACATACAGGGGCAGAGAGTACACGTATACATACAGGGGCAGAGAGTACACGTATACATACAGGGGCAGAGAGTACACGTATACATACAGGGGCAGAGAGTACATGTATACATACAGGGGCAGAGAGTACACATATACATACAGGGGCAGAGAGTACACATATACATACAGGGTCAGAGAGTACACGTATACATACAGGGGCAGAGAGTACACATATACATACAGGGGCAGTTTCCAGGACACAAATTAAGCCTAGTCCTGGACCAAAAAAACACTTTTCCAAAATACTTTTCCCAGATTTGGCATAGTCTGACACACAAATATTCAATGTTATTTCTCTGATCTTCTGATCTAACTCTTCCTTTCAAACTGTTTTCTCTGTCCCTCCTCATGTTTTAGTTTAAATTCATAGATTCGTAGCAGCTGAATTGAGTCTTAAAAACCTGAGTCTTAAAGTCCAACTGAAACCATCATCTCTCGCCGTCACAACCCCTTATTGGCTATTACGTCATAGTTCTTATTGAAAAGACATGGAGTTGGTTGGATGTAGTCATATTTCTACTGACAACCAGTTATTGTCAGTGTCAGTACCCCAGCCATTTCCTCCAAGGGCACACAGCCAAGTAATAATGCCAGGGGTAGTGTGTTTCTCCTCTGATATAGTGGTCTACCTCCATCGAACTGTGCCGATCAACCTTTCAATTCTACAATTTCCTGTCATGGTGAAAAGCATTTAAAAGTATCTCTCCATCTGTTTACACCATCTCTCCCTCTGTTCCTCCTTCGTTCCCTCGCTCTCTCTCCTCCTATCCATCTGTACATGTGTCTGTTTTTCAACCTCTTTCTCAGTAAATGTGTCTTGTCCTCCCCTCCCACTTCCCTCCCACCCCCAGGCTGGGCTGGTGTCCCCTGTGTCCCTCCCCTACCTCCTGGCCCTCCTGTCTGGGTTAATGTTCCATCGGGTGCAGCACCAGGACCAGGGCTGTAAATCAAACAGGCTACAGTATGTGTGGACGAAGTCCAGGCCTGATATACAGGACCCGGCTCTGCCTTGTAATCTACTGGCAGAGGCCTATGACGGCTTTAAACCCATTCTATTACACTTGTACTGTGATTTAAAGGAGCCCAAATGTTCACTCTATTTCTCCTCACAGGATGTATTTCCTGGGACTGTGAGCTATAAAATAAAAATAATTGTTTTTAATGGGAGACTAGAGGGGGAACATGGAGGTAGCCACTCTGGTGACAGTGCAGAGAGGGGGAAATTGCCACAGAAGAGATCTATCAGGCTGTAGGGAAGCAGTAGTGATGATTGGAGTTGGGCTGAGGAATTAGGAGGAGATTGGTTCCTCTACCTGACCATCCTTCATCAGGGCTTTAGGTCTTCAGGTGACACTAGATACGAAAGGCATTGTGAGAAAATATATAAGGGTGTCAAGGACAGTCCTGTAACTATAAGGGACAGTGTTACTAGGAGCAATGTAAAGAGTTGGTCTGTCAAATGTCAATATGCATGCGTGGTGTTTGTGCTCTTAACCTCTGAGCAGGTGGGTTATCCATGGGTTAGATTAGGTTCATTTTAGATGGACTTAATTAGTTTGAGAAAAAGGGTTATTGATTTCTGTGATCATCTGCTGCCTTTTCCTCTCCCTTATTAGTCATTGTAATCAGTCAATCAGTCAATATTGATTGGTGAAGCCTTCCCTCTCACTGTAACCATGCATAAAAAAAACACATTGCTGCCTACCACAAGACAACATGATCATTAAATCAACTGGTGATATATTTCCTAGAGGACATGATGTTATGGCTGTATTGTGTTGGTCTACTGTTGCTCTATAAATCTCAACATCTCTACTCTGTCTCTCCACAGATCACCTTCTTCATGCTGCTGTCGGCGGTGTGTGTGATGCTCAACCTGGCTGGCTCCATCCTGTCCTGCCAGAACGCTCAGTTGGTCAACTCCCTGGAGGACTGTCAGCTGGTGAGAGACCAGTGCCCTGCCCCTCTACCCCCTCTGTCCCCCCTGCATGTGCCCTATCTCTCCCATCTACAGGGGCCAGTACTGGTTCCCTATCTCTCCCATCTACAGGGGCCAGTACTGGTTCCCTATCTCTCCCATCTACAGGGGCCAGTACTGGTTCCCTATCTCTCCCATCTACAGGGGCCAGTAATGGTTCCCTATCTCTCCCATCTACAGGGGCCAGTAATGGTTCCCTATCTCTCCCATCTACAGGGGCCAGTACTGGTTCCCTATCTCTCCCATCTACTGGGGCCAGTAATGGTTCCCTATCTCTCCCATCTACAGGGGCCAGTACTGGTTCCCTATCTCTCCCATCTACAGGGGCCAGCAATGGTTCCCTATCTCTCCCATCTACAGGGGCCAGTACTGGTTCCCTATCTCTCCCATCTGCTGGGGCCAGTACTGGTTCCCTATCTCTCCCATCTACTGGGGCCAGTACTGGTTCCCTATCTCTCCCATCTACTGGGGCCAGTACTGGTTCCCTATCTCTCCCATCTACTGGGGCCAGTACTGGTTCCCAATCTCTCCCATCTACTTGGGCCAGTACTGGTTCCCTATCTCTCCCATCTACTGGGGCCAGTACTGGTTCCCTATCTCTCCCATCTACTGGGGCCAGTACTGGTTCCCTATCTCTCCCATCTACTGGGGCCAGTACTGGTTCCCTATCTCTCCCATCTACTGGGGCCAGTACTGGTTCCCAATCTCTCCCATCTACAGGGGCCAGTACTGGTTCCCAATCTCTCCCATCTACTGGGGCCAGTACTGGTTCCCTATCTCTCCCATCTACTGGGGCCAGTACTGGTTCCCTATCTCTCCCATCTACAGGGGCCAGTAATGGTTCCCTATCTCTCCCATCTACAGGGGCCAGTACTGGTTCCCTATCTCTCCCATCTACTGGGGCCAGTACTGGTTCCCTATCTCTCCCATCTACAGGGGCCAGTAATGGTTCCCTATCTCTCCCATCTACAGGGGCCAGTACTGGTTCCCAATCTCTCCCATCTACAGGGGCCAGTACTGGTTCCCTATCTCTCCCATCTACAGGGGCCAGTACTGGTTCCCTATCTCTCCCATCTACTGGGGCAGGTACTGGTTCCCTATCTCTCCCATCTACAGGGGCCAGTACTGGTTCCCTATCTCTCCCATCTACAGGGGCCAGTACAGGTTCCCTATCTCTCCCATCTACTGGGGCCAGTACTGGTTCCCAATCTCTCCCATCTACAGGGGCCAGTACTGGTTCCCTATCTCTTCCATCTTAACAGGGGCCAGTGGATGCGGTGGGGCCCCTGTTCATATGAAGGAGTTGTGGCACCTGGTGTTGAAAGGCCCTAGCCTGTCTGGGATCCGTCAGTCTCACACACCAGTTGAATCAGTGTGCAGAGCACCGACCCACCCACCCAGCTCACAGTAAAAATAAATAAATTACACCAGCCACTCCTACGTCCTTCTTAATAGTAGGGCTCAGTGCCGTTTGTCTGTCTGATTACCCACTGGAGCTCATAGTTTAATTATTAAGAAAAACATAACAATCCGCCGTCTGGGGAGAGAGCGCTTTCAATTTGTCTGCTGTCTGCGGCAGGTTTCATTTCTGTTCCTGTGTCAAATTCACAGAGCTTCCCGTTTTCAGATGGTGTGGCACAACGTATGTGTCAGGATCAGGCTGGGGAAGGAGTTTCGTACCTCATACTAGCATAGATTACATGATTCTATAGACTCATGACAAGAGTAAAGTTCCTAGATCAACTATGCTGTTAGGGCATAGAAAATCACAGCTCTCAAAGTCCTATAAAAGGGTTTTCTCTGGAAAAGAAAATACTGAAATCCATCAATTCTGGACTCATTTAATTAGTGTTTAATAAGCTATAAATAATGAATAGCTTTTGGGGGATTAAAAATGAAAACAAATATTTGAATACCGTACTTCTCTACATGGCTCCAGCTCTGAGTAGCGCAGTGTGCTTGTATATGTGTATTGTGTGTGCTGAATGGATGGCTATGAAGGGATTATTTATAGCAGAACAACAGCTCAAGCCCCTAGCCTACCTATTCTGTTCTGTGACCACTGTGTTGTGTGGGGTTGTATCAGCACTGTAGTCGGCTCCACAGGATATCCTGCATTCCCTTTACCATAATACGGCCCCATTCTACCATCTCTCTCCCCTGCTTCAGTCTGCCCTTGTACCAATCACAGACAGACCCAGTAACACAGAGAGACCCAATAGCACAGACAGACTCAGTAGCACAGACAGATGACCCAGTAACACAGACAGACCCGGTAGCATAGACAGACCCAGTAGCATAGACAGACCCAGTAACACAGACAGACCCAGAAGCACAGACAGACCCAGAAGCACAGACAGACCCAGTAGCACAGACAGTCAGTAGCACAGACAGACCCAGTAGCACAGACAGTCAGTAGCACAGACGGACCCAGTAGCACAGACAGTTAGTAGCACAGACAATCCCAGTAGTACAGACAGACCTAGTAACACAGACATACCCAGTAACACAGACAGACTCAATAGCCCAGACAGACTCAGTAGCACAGACAGACACAGAAGCACAGGCAGACCCAGTAGCACAGACAGTCAGTAGCATAGACAGCCCAGTAACACAGACAGACCCAGAAGCACTGACAGACCTAGTAACACAGACAGACCCAGTAGCACAGACAGACCCAGTAGCATAGACAGACTCAGTAACACAGACAGACTCAGTAACACAGACAGACTCAGTAGCACAGACAGACCCAGTAGCACAGACAGACCCAGTAACACAGACAGTCAGTAGCACAGACGGACCCAGTAGCACAGACAGTCCCAGTAGCACAGACAGACCCAGTAACACAGACATACCTAGTAACACAGACAGACCCAGTAGCACAGACAGACCCAGTAGCACAGACCGACGCAGTAACACAGACAGTCAGTAGCACAGACGGACCCAGTAGCACAGACAGTCCCAGTAGCACAGACAGAACCAGTAACACAGACATACCTAGTAACACAGACAGACCCAGTAGCACAGACAGACCCAGTAGCACAGACAGATCCAGTAACACAGACCGTCAGTAGCACAGACGGACCCAGTAGCACAGACAGTCCCAGTAGCACAGACAGACCCAGTAACACAGACATACCTAGTAACACAGACAGACCCAGTAGCACAGACAGACCCAGTAGCACAGACAGACCCAGTAACACAGACAGTCAGTAGCACAGACGGACCCAGTAGCACAGACAGTCCCAGTAGCACAGACAGACCCAGTAACACAGACATACCTAGTAACACAGACAGACCCAGTAGCACAGACAGTCAGTAGCACAGATGGACCCAGTAGCACAGACAGTCAGTAGCACAGACAGTCCCAGTAGCACAGACAGTCCCAGTAGCACAGACAGTCCCAGTAACACAGACAGACCCAGTAGCACAGACAGACCCAGTAGCACAGACCGACCTAGTAGGACAGACAGACCCAGTAGCACAGACAGACCTAGTAACACAGACAGACCTAGTAACACAGATAGGCCCAGTAGCACAGACAGACCTAGTAGCACAGACAGGCCTAGTAGCACAGACAGGCCTAGTAGCATAGACAGACCTAGTAACACAGATAAACCTAGTAAAACAGACAGACAGACCTAGTAACACAGACACACCTAGTAGCACAGTCAGACATAGTAACACAGACAGACTCAGTAGCACAGACAGACCGAATAGTACCGATAGACCTAGTAGCGCAGACATACCCAGTAGCACAGACAGACCTAGTAGCACAGACAGACCCAGTAGCACAGACAGACCTAGTAGCACAGACAAACCTAGTAGCACAGACAGACCCAGTAGCACAGACAGACCCAGTAGCACAGACAGACCCAGTAGCACAGACAGACCTAGTAACACAGACAGACCTAGTAACACAGACAGACCCAGTAGCACAGACAGACCCAGTAGCACAGACAGACCCAGTAGCAGGTGAGGCAACGACAACTAGACTCTAATTTTATTGATTCAATCCATCTCTTTGCAAAAAACGAATGTTTTTATTCTTATAAGTCTAGAACATTGGAAATAACACACATCTGTCATGCAGAAAGGGGGAAGAGGAAAGCGAATCATCGTAGTAGTTAAACTGAGGATGGTTCCCCTCACATGACTGCTGTTGGTAATTACACTGAGGATCTGCTATTCTAGCCACATTAATCACAAGGGAATTCTAATTTAGTTGCTCTAATCAATTAAACACTCTGGCATTGTTTGCAGGCTTTGCAGTGGATACATAAACACTGCTAGGCTTTATTGAATTCATTTCCATTCCTTATGCAGTAATAACAGAGCGTGAATAAGTAAGGACTATCTATTATTCCATCCAGGCTCCTGGGGTGACCTTTCTCCTGTTAACTGTAATTCACCTGTACAGTCCATCCGACTGGGGTATTTCGTCACCATCAACATCAATGTCAACTGCCTCCATCTTGCATAGTGAATAAATCTAAATAATGTACACATTAGAAGTCCATGAATGTCGTACTGAGCTGTTGACGCAACTTGAAACCTATCTTCGTAAATGGTATTGTTGCCGGAGTAATGATTCACAGGACCTGGTCACACAGAGAGTGTGTCATCAGTTTTAACATGGCACTACTCCAGTCCCTGTGACACACTGCCTAAGCCTTCTCCTTGAATCACTTCCAGGAAGTTGATATTAAAGCCCTTGTTTTATGAGTGCCCAATGTAGCTTGGCGTGGCATTACATCTCAAGACGTTTGTCAAGATGTTTTACACCCGTCATCAACACTAGGGACGGGTGACACGAGTTGGGATGCAATGTGTTGGGGCCCGTAGAAGGGAGGTTCTGTGAAGAGGAATGATCTGCAGAGCGGAGGAGAACCAGACTTCTTTCTCAGGGAGCCTGTCTATCCGTCCGACTTCTTTGTGAATATCCTTTGCTATTCTGATGTTATTGCTTTTAAATATGGGATTTAACCTGTATGTATTGTGATTGCTGCAAAATGAATTGCATCATTGAACACATTGAGGTTTTCTGAATCTGAACGTGATGGAGGAAGGAGGGAGGGGGGAGGATGTGACAGGCATCACTAGTGCTCTGCACATGATGTACACTAAAATCCCCATCAGGACTGCTGGCCTACCTGATAGAGTTCCAGTGTATTGCGAGGACAAACAGTAGCATTCCCTGAGCATGCATTTGGCATTTAGATGCATTTAGATATTCTAATCTAATTGTTCATTCATATGGCACTGACATACTGCAAGACCCCCTGTGTGCTGTCTGGTCTGTTGGGGCATGAGGAACATGCAAACATGTACACCACATCATGCATCTACACACGAGTCTACTTCCTCCAAGGATCTCCACAGTGTGAGAGAGAGAGGGAGGGAGAGAGAGAGAGAGCACAAGATAATAGTGAGAGAGAGAGAGCATAGAGAGAGAGAGTGAGAGAGCAGTAGAGAATGCAGGAGAGAGAGAGTGAGAGAGCAGGAGGGTGAGAGAGCAGGAGAGAGAGAGAGAGAGAGCAAGCGAGCGATATTTTGCCCTGTAGAGCTTGCGTTCCTCATAGTGTGTTGAGTATAGAGCCAGGCTAGAACAATGGTCCAGAGATCTGTCATTTTTCACCAGCAGGACATCACTACTGCTGACTGAGTGATTAGCATACGAGACTAAATGCCTTTTCCCAGTTCCCTTTACTACTGTACACGGCTCCTTGGAGACCATATATACCCCGCTATGACTGAAATATTAATGGACTTCACTCCCCCATGCAATTAACTCATGATGGGTAGTTTCACGTCCCGCCTCCTTACAATCTGGGTCACATAGTTAGTAGTTGTAGCAGCACCTCAAGATCCTCCCCCTGTTAACTCTGCCTTACAACTCACTGTTATGTAATCCTCCTGCACTGTAGATTCCTCTGTCATGTTAAAGAACCCTTTTTGGTTCCAGGGAGAACGCTTTTTGG
This sequence comes from Oncorhynchus masou masou, assembly GCF_036934945.1. NCBI lineage: Eukaryota > Metazoa > Chordata > Actinopteri > Salmoniformes > Salmonidae > Oncorhynchus > Oncorhynchus masou. The sequence continues at coordinate 64,124,379 of NC_088212.1, forward strand.
TTCCATGTAGAACCCTCTATGGAAATGGTACTACATGGAACCAAAAAGGGTTCTTCAAAGGGTTCTCCTATGGGGACAGCCCCAAAAAACTTTTAGGTTCTAGATAGAAAAAAAGGTGCTAAGAGTGTATTCTGGCAAGGAACGTATCAGAGCGGGCAGAGACAGAGGTGCAAGTCTGATCTCCATCATAGAGAAGCATTAAGATTCTGCTTTATGCAAATGGCGGAAGAGGAGACACAGCGCTAGGGTGTGTTGTAACATTATCAAGAGTGGGGAAAAAGTACAGTGAGTTCTCACTGATATCCAATAGCCCCTTTACTTACCCCTGTCCTTTCTCTCCCCCAGATAAAGTTTGACAGTGACGGTGTGTGTGTGTCCTTTCTCTCCCCCAGATAAAGTTTGACAGTGACGGTGTGTGTGTGTGCTGTGAACTGCAGCACCAGAGCTCCAGCTGCAACAACCTAGGAGAGACGCTCAAACTGAACCCACTGAGCGACTGCGACACCATACGCCAACACCTCAAGGTGGGTGAAAGTGTGAGAGTGTGTGTGTGTGCGTGTGCATGTGTGTGACTAGACAGGTATGTGTATGTTACATAATTTCTTCTTTTATGTGTACTCTATAGCCTTGTTCTAAGGAAAGGATTCCCATTATGTTATGTCGTCCATATAACTTGATCCTCAGAACTTCTTCAAGCTGAAATATTCTCCTACTCTGTACTGGTGTACCTCGGTGTAATGAATAACAAGTTGTGGGAGCTTAGCTGATACACAGACAATGTAAAACACAAGTGGAAACGTATAGGCTCAGATGGGTAGAACAGGAAACTGAGAATGGCAACCGCATTTGTCTTCTAATCCACACATAGCTCTTAGTCATATTAATTGCATGGTCTGTCAGCTTGGCTTTGCCAGTTCGCTCAGTTCATGATCTCTGGAGATGATATAAACTGAAAAGCCTTCTGTCGGCATGGTGATCTATATGCAGCTGCATCTTTATTGGATTACAGTGTTCCAATGCTTTCATTTCATGCCACTGATTGATTATAAGACATTGATAACTAAATAAAAGTCCCTTTAAAATGAAGCATGGGTATGAAAGAGGAAAGATCCAACCCTGTTAGTCATCATGATCATAGACCATTAAAAAGATGTCAGAATGGACCCTATAAAACTGTATTATGTGCTAAGGAAGTCAGATAGGGTGAGTTATGTCAGATGTCACATAAAGCAATGGCCATCATGGCTCTCCATTATCCTCTGTCTAGATATTAATATTAAGTAATACTGCTGCTGTCTGCCTCGAAACGTCCCTCCAATACACAGCATAGATTTATTTTAAATTGAACTTTACAAGTCAGTTACATGCATAGAATGTGTGTCACCACTTTGGCGTATCAATGTAGTTCACCGTTAACTACCCATTTCAAACCAGAACGTGTAAAAACCAAAATAGGTTAATGTCCCAATAGATATTGTAATACTTATACTCCAGAGGTATTGTGCTTCAAATCACGTTCCTCTTCCTGAATTTGAACCTGTCATTGCCTAAAGCCATGAGTAATGAGTGTGGAACGAGGATTCAGTTAATGTGTGGGTTCCTGAGTAAAGGCGGGGTGTGTAACCTTGGCAGTGGAGCTCCTGACCCCAGCCTGACCCCAGCCTGGCTCCAGGTACGCAGGCAGGGCTGTTGTGTTCAGGGAGGTTCAACTCTGTATGAACACCTTATTAACAGCTTCCTTCAAGGTATTATTACAGTTGGTATCCTGACATGATTTACCATGTCAATATGCAAATGCTAGTCGCCAGGGAAAACACACACAAGTAATATTTCTTCTCACATCTGGAAGGCAGATGTATATAACACAGCTACAACACAAATGTGCTGTCTGTGTTTTAGGATCGCCCAAAACCCATGAAAATGGAACAATAATATTTAGTTGTATTTTTTGTTTATAAAGATATGATTTACAGTGTGTTGCCATAGCCCAAATGTGTGTGTTCAGACATATATTTCCTGCATTGTGGCTGGTTTTCCGAATTTTCCTTGGTAGGAAAAGGCAGAGCTTTAATTACAAGATAAGTTGTGTACTGTGTTTTCACCTGTACATTTTTAATTGATTCTCAATCCAATAAAATACAGGAAATACGGGGGCGCAGTGGTCTAAGGCACTGCATCGACCCGGGTTCGTTCCCAGGCTGTATCACAACCAGCCGTGACCGGGAGTCCCATAGGGCGGCGCACAATTGGCCCAGCTTCGTCCGGGTTAGCGGAAGGTTTGGCCGGGAGGACTTTACTTGACTCATCGCGCTCTAGTGACTCCTTGTGGCGGGCCGGGCGCCTGCAGGCTGACCTCGGTCGTCAGTTGAATGGCATTTCCGCCGACACATTGGTGCGACTGGCTTCTGGGTTAAGCTGGCGGGTGTTAAGGGGTGCGGTTTGGCGGGTCATGTTTCAGAGGACGCATGACTCGACCTTCGCCTCTCCCAGGTCAGTTGGGGAGTTGCAGCGATTTTCTCTCACAAAATTGGAGAGAAAAAGGGGATAAAATACAAAACACACAATAATTATAATAATACAGGAAATGTACGTATGTAGCACTTAGAAACAATTACAAGTCATTATATTCAATATAGCCCATGACTCATGAAGGGTATTTTTTATTCTTTGCATTATGAATGTACGATTTAATGTAAATCTATAAGCTATGCACACTTATCTTTCTTCACAAAGCAACAGCATGATTTCGCACAGCAACAAAACAGCAATAACATTCTACCAGAAACTCCACAAAACATAACAATGTGGTTTTCAAAACTTGAATTCCAATCTATACTTTTTATTTCACATTCTGCTTTTGATGAGACTGGATAATGACATGTACAGTACATATTCAATGCCTAGATCTCAGTGTATTTTTCTCTCTCTCTTTGAAATGGTAAGTGAAGCTCAAGAATGATTCATTTGGCATCCTCTTCTCTCTATTCCTTTCCCCGGAGTGAGCCATTGAACTCACCATGGATGCCAGTTTGTTTGGTAGATTGGATGCACAAGGTGATGCAACACTGCAAAGAGAACTGAATAATGAAATAGGCTACGCTGAATGAGGACATGGTTCTCCTGTGACTCCCAGTATCTGGATTGGGTTTGTGTGACTAGCAAGGCATGGAACAGGAACGTATCCCAAAAAGATGAGGAGAAATCAGCTGTGTCAACACCTCAAACAAGATATAATGCAAAGGAAAATAAACAAAATGTCTCCTCTTTTGAAAAGAGTTACTATGCATGTTTATACTGAAGTACCAATGTCCATGTATTATTCACCTCTCTAAGTACACAGGAGCATCTCTGCCAAGCTAGCACTTTGTTCCCAAGTGTCAAATAAAGTGACTGAGTCAGAACTAATAACATGATCCTGTATGCGTGTTAGGGTTTGATCATATTAGGCCAGACAGGGAAGTGATAGAACATAGTTGAAGGCCAGAAGTGACAGATCTGCCTCTTGTTTGACTTAAAGGTCTGTCTACTCTGCTTGTCAAATCTCTCTCCAAAGCTACAATGACACTATGCCATACTGTGGTACTAGTATGTACAGTGAATATCACTAGGAAATAATACTGTGTTCCAAACAAACAGTGTTCATCCATAATAGCTCTCTATTGTCTGTTTGAAAATGTAAACATAGTATTTAGAATGAGAGTAAAATGCCATGGCAATTTGTGGTCCTCACTGTGGTTAGCTCAGGCTGTGCATTTCTCCCTATTCAGTATCCACATGATCAGAATGCCTGATCGCTATTGGAAAAAGCAATGTATGGGTGAGGACATTTACCGGCTTAGAATTTCACCTTGAAGTCTAGCCAAGTCACAAAGAAAAGCAACATGGAATGAAATCAAGAGCCTATTTTCAGGTTGCATGGGGTTCAATTTCACTAGTATGCATATTTATTCTTGCTGAGAATTCAATAAATCATCTTATGTCAGTGCATAACCTTGGAACACAGACACCTCTTCTGGGGGCTATTATCACCTTACCTAGAGACTAGGAAGAGAGATGGTTCCCTCTTGTTCCGTGCTCATTTACAATGGTGCTACTATTGTTAAGCTGCGTTGAAGTACTCCACATACCAACCGTATAGAAGATTGCTTTCGGGACAGGAGTTTTTCTTGACCATGCAACCTGAACAGGAAAACACTGGGCTTTAAGCTTGCAGTCCTATTATATCACACCTCAACAGTAGAAGGCACTGTTCATGGTCTTAGTTGGTTACCATGGTCCATGGTGGTGATGAGATGTCCTATTATATCACACCTCAACAGTAGAAGGCACTGTTCATGGTCTTGGTTGGTTACCATGGTCCATGGTGCTGATGAGATGCCCTATTATATCACACCTCAATAGTAGAAGGCACTGTTCATGGTCTTGGTTGGTTACCATGGTCCATGGTGCTGATGAGATGTCCTATTATATCACACCTCAACAGTAGAAGGCACTGTTCATGGTCTTGGTTGGTTACCATGGTCCATGGTGCTGATGAGATGTCCTATTATATCACACCTCAACAGTAGAAGGCACTGTTCATGGTCTTGGTTGGTTACCATGGTCCATGGTGCTGATGAGATGTCCTATTATATCACACCTCAACAGTAAAAGGCACTGTTCATGGTCTTGGTTGGTTACCATGGTCCATGGTGCTGAGGAGACATTCTAATTGACAGTATTTCTGTAAGGCCCCTCCTCATTCCTCTCCAGAGAGGCGGGCGTTAGCTTTAAGCTGCCTGCTCATCACACAATGTGTTTCTCAAAGGGACTGACTGAGAAAGGATCTGTTTCACAGACTCGGGACCTCACCTGCCACTCGGGACCTCACCTGCCAGGCTGTGTGAGTCTCGAGCTCTCTGGTCGCAAGAACACCAAGGTTATCAGAGATTTCACCTGTCATATCAATGGGAATCCATTGCTATAACCTCAACAATTTTCAACATCGGTTGCCTCCCAATGGTGAACACATGTCAAAATAAAAAGAGAGCTTGGGTAAATGTCAGACTCACACAATGTTTTTAATGACCAGTGTGGGTGTTTCATTTCTTCTAGACTGTTCCTGTGGTTGTAAGCAATGCTGCTGACTGGGGTTTCAAAGCAGCCCGTTTGGGCTACATTTAGCTAGTTGTCTGTAAACAGGCTTTTATGACATGAAGTGTCAGGGCCGGCAGGGATTCATATTACTTCATTCCCACATGGTTTACTGAGTGGGAGAGGATGGCGCTGCAGAAAATGCAGTGCTGAGCTATGAGGGTGACTTTGTTCCTGGTTGGATCATTCTCAGATTTAAGGGGCGATTTTCTGCTGTTATGATGTACTGTATCCTTCCTCTGCAGTTCTCCCCTGCTGTGCTGTGTCGCCTTGGTAATGACATCACCATTGTCTGTGTCACCTTCAGTCCCTCTCTCATTCATTTATTCCCTCTATATATGTATTTCCTCTCGTGTTCTCATGCTGTAATATTTGCTTACCTTTCCTCACTGTGCCTCAAATGTGACTCCCTCTCCCGCCCCCTTCCCTCTCTCCCTCCCCCTTCCCTCTCTCCCTCCACCTTCCCTCTCTCCCTCTGCCTGGGTCCTGTAGGAGCTCCTGTTTAGTGTGTGCGCCCTGAATGTCATCTCCACCATCGTCTGTGCCCTGGCCACTGCCATGTGCTGCATGCAGATGGTCTCCACTGATGTGCTACAGATCGTAAGTAGTGTGACAGAGAACACAATGGACACTTGGTCTCTGACTCTGTCTGACCTGGACTCAATGAGACTGATCTATAGCCTTATGGAGAGCAGCTCTGAACCATCATGAAAGGTAAACACACTTGGCCTTCTAATGCTGGCTTCATAATTCTCCTCCTCAGATGGCGGTAGTAGAATCAGTAGTATTGTAATTCCATACAGATTTTCAATAAATTGTCTTTAGTCTGACCAGATTTAAATATATATATATATATATATATATATATTTCACCTTTATTTAACCAGGTAGGCTAGTTGAGAACAAGTTGTCATTTACAACTGCGACCTGGTCAAGATAAAGCAAAGCAGTGCGACACAAACAACAACACCGAGTTACACATGGAATAAACAAACATACAGTCAATAACACAATAGAAAACGTCTATATACAGTGTGTGCAAATGAGGTAGGATAAGGGAGGTAAGGCAATAAATAGGCCATAGTGGCGAAATAATTACAATATAGCAATTAAACACTGGAGTGATAGATGTGCAGAAGATGAGTGTACAAGTAGAGATACTGGGGTGCAAAGGAGCAAAATAAAATAAATAACAGTATGGGGATGAGTTAGTTGGATGGGCTATTTACAGATGGGCTATGTACATGTGCAGTGATCTGTGAGCTGCTCAGACAGCTGGTGCTTAAAGTTAGTGAGGGAGATATGAGTCTCCAGCATCAGTGATTTTTGCAGTTCGTTCCAGTCATTGGCAGCAGAGAACTATTAGGAAAGGAGGCCACAAGAGGTGTTGGCTTTGGGGATAACCAGTGAAATATACCTGCTGGAGCGCGTGCTACAGGTGGGTGCTGCTACGGTGACCAGTGAGCTGAGATGAGGTGGGGCTTTACCAAGCAAAGACTTATAGATGACCTGGAGCCAGTGGGTTTGGCGACGAATATGTAGCGAGGGCCAGCCAACGAGAGCGTACAGGTCGCAGTGGTGGGTAGTATATGGGGCTTTGGTGACAAAACGGATGGCACTGTGATAGACAGTTGGAGGTTATTTTGTAAATGACATCGCCGAAGTCAAGGATCGGTAGAATAGTCAGTTTTACGAGGGTATGTTTGGCAGCATGAGTGAAGGAGGCTTTGATAATGCTTAGATAATGTCTACACACATCACAAAGAGCACCCATCCCAGAGCAATCCAGAACCTCCACTTCACGATAAAAACCACAGAGGATTTGAAGAAACCAATTAAAGGGGAAATAATGATTCTTCTCCCTCACTGTAGTTGGTAATATGTTCACCTTAAAAGGCATGCTGTCCTTAAAACGACCCTTAGCATTATAAGGGAAACAATGACTGTGTTCTAAACCTAGATGCTTTGCTGTCATCAGGGAAATCAATATGGCGGGGTGCTCCCGTTGCCCTTCAGAGCAATGCTCTCAGCCCATTTAGAATGACTTTCCCAGATGATTGGTGGGCCGTAGTGCCCTCATAGACACCATTAAAACATAGCGATACTAGCGATACCAGCGAAGTTTGCCTGCACCCCTTTAATATCTCTGGGCAATGTTTTACAGGGAAGAAATAAACTTGCGGGAGCATAAAGTTTTAACATTGTATACGAGAAGGCTTTGTATAGTTTATGAGCTGAGCTGTAAATTGTGTGGCCTCCTGGATGGGTATATGGCAGATAAGCCCTGGGTGGGAGATTGATAGAGCTGAATGAATTTAGTCAGCCACCAATTGTGCAAGTTCTCCCACTTAAAAATATGAGAGAGGCCTGTAATTTTCATCATCGGTACACTTTAACTATGACAGACAAAATGAAAGAAAAAAATCCAGAAAATCACATTGTAGGATTTTTAATGAATTTATTTGCAAATTATGGTGGAAAATAAGTATTTGGTCACCTACAAACAAGCAAGATTTCTGGCTCTCACAGACCTGTAACTTCTTCTTTAAGAGGCTCCTCTGTCCTCCAATCGTTACCTGTATTAATGGCACCTGTTTGAACTTGTTATCAGTATAAAAGACACCTGTCCACAACCTCAAATAGTCACACTCCAAACTCCACTATGGCCAAGACCAAAGAGCTGTCAAAGGACACCAGAAACAAAATTGTAGACCTGCACCAGGCTGGGAAGACTGAATCTGCAATAGGTAAGCAGCTTGGTTTGAAGAAATCAACTGTGGGAGCAATTATTAGAAAATGGAAGACATACAAGAACACTGATAATCTCCCTGGATCTGGGGCTCCACGCAAGATCTCACCCCGTGGGGTCAAAATGATCACAAGAACGGTGAGCAAAAATCCCAGAACCACACGGGGGGACCTAGTGAATGACCTGCAGAGAGCTGGGACCAAAGTAACGCCTACCATCAGTAACACACTACGCCGCCATGGACTCAAATCCTGCAGTGCCAGTACATGTCCAGGCCTGTCTGAAGTTTGCTAGAGAGCATTTGGATGATCCAGAAGAAGATTGGGAGAATGTCATATGGTCAGATGAAACCAAAATAGAACTTTTTGGTAAAAACTCAACTCGTCGTGTTTGGAGGACAAAGTATGCTGAGTTGCATCCAAAGAACACCATACCTACTGTGAAGCATGGGGGTGGAAACATCATGCTTTGGGGCTGTTTTTCTGCAAAGGGACCAGGACGTCTGATCCGTGTAAAGGAAAGAATGAATGGGGCCATGTATCGTGAGATTTTGAGTGAAAACCTCCTTCCATCAGCAAGGGCATTGAAGATGAAACGTGGCTGGGTCTTTCAGCATGACAATGATCCCAAACACACCGCCCGGGCAACGAAGGAGTGGCTTCGTAAGAAGCATTTCAAGGTCCTGGAGTGACCTAGCCAGTCTCCAGATCTCAACGCCATAGAAAATTTTTGGAGGGAGTTGCAAGTCCGTGTTGCCCACCAACAGCCCCAAAACATCACTGCTCTAGAGGAGATCTGCATGGAGGAATGTGCCAAAATACCAGCAACAGTGTGTGAAAACCTTGTGAAGACTTACAGAAAATGTTTGACCTCTGTCATTGCCAACAAAGGGTATATAACAAAGTATTGAGATAAACTTTTGTTATTGACCAAATACTTATTTTCCACCATAATTTGCAAATAAATTCATTAAAATCCCTTAATGTGATTTTCTGGATTTTTTTTCTAATTTTGTCTGTCATAGTTGAAGTGTACCTATGATGAAAATTACAGGCCTCTCATCTTTTTAAGTGGGAGAACTTGCACAATTGGTGGCTGACTAAATACTTTTTTGCCCCACTGTATATTAGTGAGACAGGAGTTTGGGGCTGGAGCCGGGGCAGATGCAGGGGCTGGGACTGCCTGGCGCTGATGCAGATGTAGGGGTTAGCAATGGGATTGGTGCAGGGGCTAGAGTGGAAGCTGCCAGTAGAGGATTAGTTTAATCTCAGAGCACAGAGTGGCAATGCATGACATCACTAGTGGTCCCAGCTACACAGTCACCGGACAGGCACAATGACCTACAGGACCTTAAGCTTAAGAGCAGGACAATATGTTTGATTTTGCACCTGGTTCAGTTTCTTCATCTTTTGTGACTAGAAGAAAATGCAAAAACAATACTTTTTGTAACCTAAAATGATACAGATCACAGTCATTTAGGTGGTAAGGGCAAGGTTTTACTTTTTAGTCAAAATTTCAATGAGAGCTTTTCATGTCTTTGTCCTTGACTGATAATGAATATATCTATGTAAACTTTCTTTGCTCTTCTTGTATGACACATGATTGATGGCAGACACAAAGCAACAGATGGGCACATTTCTCAAAGTCAGATTTGAACTTCAAAGTAGACAAGCTGAACTCCAGTGCGTCCTGAATGGGAACTTCTCAATGGCACGTCGCCGTCTGGTTGGGAGCAGGAGGAATGTGAAACATGCCACTGTTTTAAAAACACAGACCAGGAGAGATTAAACTGGCCTGTACAGCCGTAAGGTCACAGGAGGGTGAATGACAAAGGACCTGTCTCCTCCTATTCCCAGTACACTCACAGAGCCCCTCTCAATCTGGCTTCATTCCCATTTCACAAGGAAAGTTTTCAGCTCCCAGGAACAAAGCTGGCTGCCTCCTAAAGCCTGACTGACTCAATGCACAACGTTCTGGCCAGGCCAGGGCAGGCTTCCTTCACTTGACACGTATTGATCCAGCCAGCGTGTTTTCCTCCACTGCTCCATTGTGTCTGGCTTTATTAGCCCGGCCATTAACGACTTTGCCACCGATAATGACGCATGCTACTGCATAGTTCCTTTGTCCGAGTATCGAAAAAATAAACATCATTGTGTCAGATAACCTTTTTTCTAGATGCCTTTTTTTTACAGAATGTTGTTGAAATTAACACGTTCAATGGTCCGTGTATAAAGCTTTCAGAATGAGACAAATAGCCGGCGGTTTCCTGTCTCTGAAATAAAAGTTGGGTTTGTGTCTCTCTCTATCTGTCTGTCTGTTTCAGTTCATGCCACACAGAGCACGAGCCCTGAGCGCTGACTGCATGACCCCCCACGGCACCATCCTGCACCAGACCCTTGACTTTGACGAGTTCATCCCACCCATCCCTCCACCACCCTACTACCCCCCAGAGTACACCTGCACCCCGGTGATGGACGGACAGAGGTATCGCAACACAACACAACATCACAACAGAACAAACACAATATACCACAACACAAGACCTTGACCCCGGTGATGGGTAAACTGAGGCACTACAGCAAAGCAACAGTGATAGATGTACAGATGTACTGGCTGCAGCACAACACTCTGACCTCCTAACAATCTCCTAACAACCTGGCTGACCAACATAGCAACATGCCTGTTTGAATGAGTGGCTGTAGCATCTCCTTTGGCACCTGTCACACTGGGTTTGATATAGTCTTGCGTTGCCATGCCTCCAAAATCATGTTGTTGTCATGCCTGGTGAATTTTGTATTGCAAAGGCGATTTGAACAGTTCCACAAGATTTTGATTGGCTGTTACATTTCAACACCTGTAGGGGGGGCGGGGGGGTGTTATGTGTGCAACTGTTTTCCGTCCGGTTAGGACACCTTTGTAGAGAGTTGTTGCGTTTGCAAGTTTCAAGTGCACGTTTTCAAATGATTAAGTGAGGCTGACAGTCTGCGATTTATATTTGTTAAAATTGAAAGTGGATTATGCTGGTTAAGTGAAATGTCACAACACGTTCTAAACTGCTCTGTCGACAAACACACGTTTTACCTTGTCACCATTCGTCCATATTGCTGCTGGCGGTGCTTTGCTACCACCAAAAAATCTTGAAGATTGCCCATTATTATAAAAAATAAGGGCTCAAAAACAGAGGCAGTGGGAGAACCTATTCAAGTAAGTAAATATATTTTGAAATGTTAAACTATGTATTACACTTCTAGTAGGCCACTTTGTAGGCTAACTCAGCTTGTTAGCTAGCAGCTCAGTTAACTTTACACACTGTTTAGCTAAGTGAATTAAATGTCATTATCTAGATAACTTTCTATTAGCTAACTACAGTATCTTGATGTAATCATTGCAATTTAAAAACAGTCTCCAAATGCATTTGCTGATCACAGCCTAGGAAGAGATTGCAGCTCTAGCTGTCAGTGAAGGGAGAGTGTAGGCTACTGGACAGGGCAGGTAATGTTGTGGGAGGACATTATACAAATATTCTCCAGTCCCAAGAAAGAAAAACGGAGGACAGAGAGATAATAGCAACATAATGTTCAGTGTTGACTAATTTCAGTATAAGGAATTCTGTTTTGTTGTGATGTTTTCTGTCCTCAGTTATGGAAAATTGTGAAAGCCTGTGTTTGCAGATGAAGAGAGAGGTCCTAATGAATGTCCCAAGAGACTAATGGTGTGTTTCCGTACAGGATTTACCCCAGTGTTTTACCTAAAAGGCTCAGACTTTTTGTTTCCATCTATGTGGGCCGGCACCCGTGTCTGGGTCGTGGCTCCAGCAGACCTGCTCTCACTTGGGGCCAAAGCCAGGCCACTGGTACTTTTTAGCCCACATATACATAACAATGGCTAACTTTAACACCTTCTCACACAGTAACTGTGTATACCAGTGTATTTTTGTATATAACTTTTGCTAACATAGGTAGGCCTACCTATATGCCCTGGGTTATATGTGTAGCACATGTTGTATACAAAAACAGTTGAACATCACACACAATGTATAAACCTATTACAATTGGAGAAGGCTGGAGGTCTGATAGGTGTGCAAGGTTCTGTTTCAGCCCAGAAATAACACACCTGATTCAACTTATCAAACCTAATGAGTTGATAATCAAGTGTACTATTGCTGGGCTGAAACAGAAGTCTGCTCACCCAGTAGATCAGGGTTCAATGGAGCAAGGTTAGTCACTGCTGGTATCGAGTTTTTTGTTCACCTGAAATTGTTTTACTAATAATAGCCTACTTGTTACTACCACTCACTTTTCTATTGTTTAGACTAAGATGTCTAATCTTTACATAAGAGTTAGCTTACTTGTACATTTTGCAGTGATGAAGTGTTTAACTTGTTTTAACTGTTAAAATATTATTCAAAATGAACTAGTGTCGATGTTGATTAATCACAATCCTGCAATAAAGAAGAGAAGGGTCTCTGTGTCTTTAATGTCTCTGTGTTGTATTCTCAAATGAACATTTCCTTTTTGTCTAGTTGTAAGATCTCCACTCTTGTTTAATTGTCACTCTGTCTCAGTATATCAGCTATCTGAATCCATTTTTCAGTTTATCATATGGCATGCAGAGAATAGCAAAACTCTCACATGGTTTACATGTTGAGCTATATGTTCTCAATTTAAATCGATACTAGTAGACTATATGCAGTTGAAGTCGGAAGTTTACATACACCTTAGCCAAATACATTTAAACTCAGTTCACAATTCCTGACTTTTAATCCTAGTAAATATTCCCTGTCATTATTCTTTATTTTAAGAATGGGAACTGTCAGAATAACAGTAGAGTGATTTATTTCAGCTTTGATTTCTTTCATCACATTCCCAGTGGGTTAGAAGTTTGCATACACTCAATTAGTATTTGGTAGCATCGCCTTTATATTGTTTAACTTGGGTCAAATGTTTCAGGTAGCCTTCCACAAGCTTCCCACAATAAGTTGGATGAATTTTGCCCCAGTCCTCCTGACAGCTGGTGTAACTGAGTCAGGTTCGTACACCTCAGGTTTGTAAGCCTCACAAGCTTTTTCAGTTCTGCCCACACATTTTCTATAGGAGTGAGGTCAGGGCTTTGTGATGGCCACTCCAATACCTTGACTTAGTTGTCCTTAAGCCATTTTTCCACAACTTTGGAAGTATGCTTGTGGTCATTGTCCATTTGGAACACCCATTTTTGACCAAGCTTTAACTTCCCGACTGATGTCTTGAGATGCTGTTTCAATATATTTACGTAATTTTCCCTCGTGATGCCATCTATTTTGTGAAGTGCACCAGTCCCTCCTGCAGCAAAACACCCCCACAACATGATGCTGCCACCCCATTGCTTCGCGGTTGGGATGGTGTTGTTCGACTTGCAAGGCTCCTTTTTCCTCCAAACATAACGATGGTCATTATGGCCAAACAGTTGTATTTTTGTTTCATCAGACCAGAGGACATTTCTCCAAAAAGTACGATCTTTGTCCCCACGTGCAGTTGCAAACCGTAGTCTGGCTTTTTTTACGGCGGTTTTGGATCAGTGGCTTCTCCCTTGCTGAGCGGCCTTTCAGGTTGTGTAGATATAGGACTCGTTTTTACTGTGGATATAGATACTTTTGTACCTGTTTCCTCCAGCATCTTCACAAGGTCCATTGTTGTTGTTCTGGGATTGATTTGCACTTTTCTCACCAAAGTACGTTCATCTCTAGGAGACAGAACATGTCTCCTTCCTGAGCGTTATGACGGCTGCGTGGTCCCATGGTGTTTATACTTGGGTACTATTGTTTGTACAGATGAACATGGTACCTTCAGGCGTTTGGAAATTGATCCCAAGGATGAGCCAGACTTGTGGCGGTCTACCGTTTTTTATCTGAAGTCTTGGCTGATTTCCCCATGATGTCAAGCAAAGAGGCACAGCGTTTGAAGGTTGGCCTTGAAATACATCCACAGGTACACCTCCAATTGACTCAAATGATGTCATTTAGCCTATCAGAAACCTCTAAAGCCATGACATCATTTTCTGGAATTTTCCAGGCTGTTTAAAGGCACAGTCAACTTAGTGTATGTAAACGTCTGACCCACTGGAATTGTGATACAGTGAATTATAAGTGAAATAATCTTTCTGTAAACAATTGTTGAAAAAATGACTTGTCATGCACAAAGTAGATGTCCTAACCGACTTGCCAAAACAATAGTTTGTTAACAAGACATTTGTGGAGTGGTTGAAAAACGAGTTTTAATGACTCCAACCTAAATGTATGTAAACTTCCGACTTCAACTGTATGAGGCAATCCATATACCAGTGCTGCAGGCTGGTCTCATAGACTAGACGTAACATAGTAAACGTACATCCGGTACACTCAAATAGAGCCCCACAGTGAAGGTGTCATAATACCCATAAAACCTAGCGGTCAAACAGGGAAATAGTTTTTCCACCATTTGATTTTAGAAACAATTAAATTACGGGCTGTGTGTCGTGTAGGCTTATCCTAGCGTGACGTTTTTTGTTAACCATGTAAATCTCTCTCAGACAAGTTGGCCTTTATCAATATATTCAGCTCTGTTTACTCTCAGATTTGAACATGCTAATTAGCATCAAAGTAGACATCATAGAACACTACAAATCCCTGCAAGCTCGTGCACATCTTCTCTAGCTGACACCTTTGCTAATAGGTATTGTGTTAATTTAAAACTTACTTTAGACAGTTCACAAAATTATTAATTTAAAAACATTTAGCCAATTTATTCATGACTGAATTTAGCTAATTAGATAGTTAATCCAGATATTCTTACCTTTGCCTTTATTCAGCTGTCTCATCCAGATCATGCTATTTGTAGTTCTTTATGATAGCCACATTAGCAGCTAATTAGCATTTCATTTTTGGGGAGTAAATGCAGGCGAATATATTGATGAAAGTCAACTTGTCAGGGGCCTCCCGAGTGGCGCAGCGGTCTAAGGCAGTGCGAGAGGCATCACTACAGACCCTGGTTTGATCCCAGGATGTGTCGCAACTGGCCGCGACTTGGAGACCCATGAGGCGGCACACAATTGGCCCAGCATCGTCCAGGTTAGGAGAGGGTTTGGCTGTCCGGGATGTCCTTTTCCCATTGCGCTCTAGTGACTCCTGTGGCGGGCTGGGCACATGCACACTGACTTCAGTCACCAGTTGCACAGTGTTTCCTCTGACACATTGGTGCAACTGGCTTCCGGGTTAAGTGGGCAGTGTGTCAAGATGCAGTGTGACTTAGCAGGGTCGTGTTTCGGAGGACGCATGGCTCTCGACGTTCGTCTCTCCCGAGTCCGTACGGGAGTTGCAGCGATGGGACAAGTCTGTAACTACCAATTGGATAACATGAAATTGGGGAGAAAAAGGGAGAAAAAATATAATAAATACAAAATCACCTTGTCCTAGAGAGATTTACAGTTATCAAAACATCATGCCTGGGTAAGCCTACACGAAACACAGCCCTTATTTGAACTGTTTCTAAAATCTCCTATGGGAAAAATGAATGGTGGAAAAACAATTAAAGCAGGACAATTAGCGAAGAGGCAACTCAAATTAACTTTGATCACTTTTATTAGAATTTTTACATTGCTAAAAGTTACACTTATTTTTCATGCCACAAGAGGTACCGGATCTGTCCAAATAGGTTCCGGAAAGAGGAACGGAGAGGTGCCAGATCCTGTTCCAGCTCAAATTAAGCACTGACATTAATGCTTAACCTTAACCCGTAGCCTAGCTAACGTTAGCCACCGAACTAGAATTCATGACATATCATACGTTTTGCAAATTCATAACATATTGTACATTTTGCAAATTCGTAACATATTGTACATTTTGCAAATTTGTAACATATAATATGAATTGTAATTCATAATATATCATACGAAATGGGTGATGGAAATCCACAAATGAATACCATGCTAAACGTAACATATCATACTAAATGAAGCGTCACGGATTTACGTACAATATAATACAAAATGCTCAGACCAGGTTGAGTGCTGACAAAATTATAAAAATCCAACCCTTGTAATTTAGGTACAGTATGAAAGTTAGGCTATGAGAATTAGAGGTAACATATTTTAAGGTTCATTTTATTTTATTCATTTTAGCAATGTTGCTTGCAAAAAGGTAGCCGTTGTTCCCATAGTAGACAGACCAGGCGTATTCAACTCTTACCCTACGAGGTTTGGAGTCTGCTGGTTTTCTCTTCTACCTGATAACTAATTGCATCCACCTGGTGTCCCAGGTCTAAATTAGTCCCTGATTAAAGGGGAACAATAAAAGCAGTGGAATTGGCTTCGAGGTCCAGAGTTGAGATGGAGGGGGATAGACAGTACTATGGTTGCTTTATGTATCACTGACCCTGAATAAGTTAGATACTGGGCTAACCCTTTAGGTCAATAATATTCTTTTTTTAAATTAACATTTTGTTGCCTTTATAATCCTGAGAGAAATTGAACTAGTAGGTAACTGTAGCTAGTTATACCTAGGTAGCTTACAAGGTTAACTGACTTTTGTCAAAGTGAACCTCATTGTGACTAGCTACTTCTTTTCCTGGGGCTCATGCAAGTCTGCACACCCAAATATCACTCCAGAAACTTCAAAATAAGAAATATTGAAATGGCCAGCATTGTAGACCATTTTTCCTCTCTTGCTGCAGCTTTATCTCATCCCGAAACAGAGAAATGCTGTAAAAACCAGGGTGATGCAAAAGTTCTAAAATGTTTTGTCACCACCCAGTGCTTGTTTTATCTTTTTTTTTTTTGTCTTTACGCACTGAGGGGGTTTGATTAATCTCTCCTGGTTGCCCGTGTAGGCGTGTTTTGCACTGTGATTTACACCTGGTTCCCTCCCCTCTTTAGCTACTTTTTGCCATGGAACTTCCCCGGGCTTCCCGTTTTAGGGAAGCTTGGTTCACAATGAGGCTCGGTTTGATACAACTCCTAGTTTGATTATTTGGTTTTATCCTGGCCCAGAATCATATTTTATTTTAGTGATTGATGGCAGAGTTTAAACTAAACACATATGTTTGATTAAATATATATATTGTAAGTGGCTAGAGCAAGTTTGACATTTATTTAAATATTTTATTTATTTAAACTTTATTCAACTAGGCAAGTCAGTTAAGAACAAATTCTTACTTACAATGACAGCCTACCAAAAAGGAAAATGCCTACTGCAGGGACGGGGGCTGGGATTAAAAATTAAAATAAATACAATATAAATATAGGACAAAACACACATCACGGCAAGAGAGACAACACAACACTACATAAAGAAAGACCTAAGACAACAACATAGCAAGGCAGCAACACATGACAACACAGCATGGTAGCAACACAACATAACAACATGGTAGCAACACAACATGGTAGCAGCAGTAAACATAGTACACACATTATTGGGCACAGACAACAGCACAAAGGAAAAGATGGTAGAGACAACAATACATCACACAAAGCAGCCACAGTGTCCATGATTGAGTCTTTGAATAAAACTCTCCCGTTTGAGTATTTGTTGCAAATCTGATGGCCGAATAGTAAAGAACACCTAGCCGCTCGAGAGCACCCTGACTTGCCGATCTATAAATTATGTCTCCAAAATCTAGCATGGGTAGGATGGTCTTCTGAATCAGGGTTAGTTTGGCAGCTGGGGTGAAAGAGGAGCGATTACAATAGAGGAAACCAAGTATAGATTTAATTTTAACCTGCAGCTTTGATATGTGCTGAGAGAAGGACAGTGTACCATCTAGCCATACTCCCAAGTACTTGTCACCTCATACTACCTCAAGCTCTAAACCATCAGAGGTAGTAATCACACCTGTGGGGAGAGGGGCATTCTTCTTACCACACCACATGACCTTTGTTTTTGAGGTGTTCAGAACATGGTTAAGGGTAGAGAAAGCTTATTGGACACTAAGTAAGCTTTGTTGAGTGTTTAACACAAATTCTGTGGAGCCCTTGAGCCAAGCCACTCACAATGCTCAGTACAGACTCAGAATGTTGTAGTGCTTTGTTCAGGAGCACTGGTCAAGTAACGTCCATGGCCTTGTGTAAATGTGCCATTGATCTCCTTCCACTTGGTATAGGAGAGTCAGTTCCATTTCCACATCTTTGAAGGCATGCTGATCCAGCTGCTTGGCTAGATGTCATGTGTCCTTGTCAGTTAGGCTGTAAATAGAAACATGCAGAGGAAGCCTTTGTAGAGTCCCCTAGCTGAGGGCAGAAACATGTCATGACATCATCATGCGCTGGATGATTAATTCAGACACTCAAGTTGTATTTTATACTCTGCCACTTCACAGGAGAATGGGTTTTAATTAAAAAAGATGGCTCGGCTCTTGCATGGGTGAGATATTTTTAATTAACACCACATGAAAAACAATGTGCCTCTCAACCAATTGAATGTGTTTGTTTACTCAAAATTGAAGTGTTGCTGGATTGAGGAAGAAGACGATATTATTATTATTTCTCTCCTCACACCTTTCCTCCCTAATGTTTCTCACATTCAGAAGTCTACATCTGGACTTTCCACACTCCCCGTTCAGTACCATCTATGGAGTGCCCATCAACAGCCCTGGGACACTCTACCCCTCTGAGTTGCCCCCGTCATATGAGTCTGTGGTGGGGTTGGGGATGGGGCAGACCCATGCCAGTCAGGTGAGTATCACTACCATCCTTCCCCCATAAAAGACCAGTGTACTAGCCAGCCTCTTTCTAACATTACACGTTGTCTATTCACAGTCAGAGTAGTTTAGAACCCCTCTCACTGTTGAATACGTCCCTGTTTACATGCACATTGTAAGAACACAACTACAAAGGAGAGTGCTAAGAAAGGCATTTTGGCTTCAGAAGAAGTTGTTGTATGAGATCACAAAGAGAGAAGGAGAAGTACACAGAGAGAAGCTAGCCAGTTAGAAACTCAGATGATGTTTCTATTTGGGTTGAGGATTAGTGAGGTGAGAGGATTTTATGCTCCTCTCTCTCTCTGTGTAAATTGCTGCCACAGGCTCTAATAAAGGACAAATAATAAAGACGTGTAACATTTCCTTATGCAGATGACCCAATTCACTGCTGACCTCATAAGGCCTCCCCTAAGGCAGCAGCACACACATACAGTGCATTCAGAAAGTATTCAGACCCTTTGACTTTTTCCATATTTTGTTACATTTCAGCCTTATTTTAAATTGGATGAAATAGTCCCCCCCCCCCTCATCAATCTACACACAATACCACACAATAACAAAGCAAAAACAGGTTTTTAGATATTTTTTTTTTGCAAATGTATTAAAAATAAAAAACTGAAATATCACATTCATTTACATAAGTATCCAGACCCTTTACTCAGTACTTTGTTGAAGAACCTTTGGCAGCAGCGATTACAGCCTCGAGTCTTCTTGGGTATGACGCTACAAGCTTGGCACACCTGTATTTGGGGAGTTTCTCCCATTCTTCTCTGCAGATCCTCTCAAGCTTTTTCCAGTTGGATGGGGAGAGTCAATGCACAGCTATTTTCAGGTCTTTGCAGGGATCGGGCTTGGCCCTTCAAGTACATTCAGAGACTTGTC
The DNA here is from genome assembly GCF_036934945.1 of Oncorhynchus masou masou. NCBI lineage: Eukaryota > Metazoa > Chordata > Actinopteri > Salmoniformes > Salmonidae > Oncorhynchus > Oncorhynchus masou. The sequence goes on from NC_088212.1 coordinate 64,143,849, forward strand.
CCGAAGCCACTCCTGCGATGTCTTGGTTGTGCGCTTAGGGCCATTGTCCTGTTGGAAGGTGAACCTTCGCCCCAGTCCGAGATCCTGAGCGCTATGGAGCAGGTTTTCATCAAGGATGTACTTTTCTCTGTTCATCTTTCCCTTGATCCTGACTAGTCTCCCAGTCCCTGCTGCTGAAAAACATCCCCACAGCATGATGCTGCCACCACCATGCTTTGCCATTGGGATGGTGCCAGGTTTCCTCCAAATGTCACGCTTGACATTCAGGCAAAAGAGTTCAATCTTGGTTTCATCAAACCAGAGAATCTTATTTTTCATGGTCTGAGAGTTTTTAGGTGCCTTTTGGCAAAGTCCAAGCGGGCTGTCATGTGCCTTTTACTGAGGAGTAGCTTCCGTTTGGCCACTCTACCATGAAGGCCTGATTGGTGGAGTGCTACAGAGATGGGCAGATATGGTTGTCCTCCAGAAGGTCCCCCCATCTCCACAGAGGAACTCTGGAGCGCTGTCAGAGTGACCATCGGGTTCTTGGCCACCTCCCTGACCAAGGCCCTTCTCCCCGGATTGCTCAGTTTGGCCGGGCTGCCAGCTCTAAGAAGGGCCTTGGTGGTTCCAAACTTCTTCCATTTAAGAATGATGGAGGCCACTGTGTTCTTGGGGACCTTCAATGCTGCAGAATTTTTTTGGAACCCTTCCCCAGATTGGTGCCTCGACACAATCCTGTCTCGGAGCTCTACAGACATCTCCTTTAACCTCATGGCTTTTTCCTTCTCTGACATGAACTGTCCACTGTTGGACCTTATATAGACCGGTGTGTGCCTTTCCAAATCATGTCCAATCAATTTAATTTATCACAAGTGGACTCCAATCAAGGACATCTCAAGGATGATCAATGGAGACAGGATGCACCTGAGCTCAATTTCTAATCTCATAGCAAAAGGTTTGAATACTTATGTAAATAAGGTATATGTTTTTTTTATATGCAGTTGAAGTCGGATGTTTACATACACTTAGGTTGGAGTCATTAAAACTTGTTTTCAACCACTCCACAAATTTCTTGTTAACAAACTATAGTTTTGGCAAGTCGGTTAGGACATCTACTTTGTGCAAGACACAGGTCATTTTTACAACTGTTGTTTACAGACAGATTATTTCACTTATAATTCACTGTATCACAATTCCAGTGGGTCAGAAGTTTACATACACTAAGTTGATTGTGCCTTTAAACAGCTTGGAAAATTCCAGAAAATGATGTCATGGCTTTAGAGGCTTCTGATAGGCCAATTGACATAATTTTAGTCAATTGGAGGTGTACCTGTGGATGTAGTTCAAGGTCTAGCTTCAAAACTCAGTGCCTCTTTGCTTGACATCATGGGAAAATCAAAAGAAATCAGCCAAGAATTCAGAAAAAAATTGTAGATCTCCACAAGTTTGGTTCATCCTTAGGAGCAATTTCCAAATGCCTGAAGGTACCATGTTCATCTGTACAAACAATAGTATGCAAGTATAAACACCATGGGACCACGCAGCCGTCATACTGCTCAGGAAGGAGACATGTTCTGTCTCCTAGAGATGAATGTACTTTGGTGAGAAAAGTGCAAATCAATCCCAGAACAACAGCAATGGACCTTGTGAAGATGTTGGAGGAAACAGGTACAAAAGTATCTACATCCACAGTAAAACGAGTCCTATATCTACACAACCAGAAAGGCCGCTGAGCAAGGAAGAAGCCACGGGTACAAAACCCGCATAAAAAAGCCAGACTAAGGTTTGCAACTGCACATGGGGACAAAGATCGTACTTTTTGGAGAAATGTCCTCTGGTCTGATGAAACAAAAATAGAACTGTTTGGCCATAATGACCATTGTTATGTTTGGAGGACAAAGGTGGGAGGCTTGCAAGCCGAACAACACCATACCAACCGTGAAGCACGGTGGTGGCAGCATCATGTTGTGGGGGTGCTTTGCTGCAGGAGGGACTAGTGCACTTCACAAAATCATCATGATGAGGAAAATTACGTGGATATATTGAAACAACATCTCAAGACATCAGTCAGGAAGTTAAAGCTTGGTCGCAAATGGGTCTTCCAAATGGACAATGACACCAAGCATACCTTCTAAGTTGTGGCAAAATGGCTTAAGGACAACAAAGTCAAGGTATTGGAGTGGCCATCACAAAGCCCTTGACCTCAATCCTGTAGAAAATGTGTGGGCAGAACTGAAAAAGCATGTGCCAGCAAGGAGGCCTACAAACCTGACTCAGTTACACCAGCTCTGTTCGGGGGAATGGGGCAAAATTCACCCAACTTATTTTGGGAAGCTTGTGGAAGGCTACCTGAAACGTTTTAACCAAGTTAAAGACAATGCTACCAAATACTAATTGAGTGTATGTAAACTTCTGACCCACTGGGAATGCGATGAAAGAAATCAAAGCTGAAATAAATTACTTTACTATTATTCTGACATTTCACATTCTTAAAATAAAGTGGTGATCCTAACTGACCTAAGACAGGGAATATTTACTAGGATTAAATGTCAGGAATTGCGAAAAACTGAGTTTAAATGTATTTAGCTAAGGTATATGTAAACTTCCGGCTTCAACAATATATTTGCAAAAGTTTCAGAACCTGCTTTTGCTTTGTCGTGGGGTATTGTGTGTGGATTGATGAGGAAAACAATTTATTTAATCGATTTTAGAATAAGGCTGTAACCTAACAAAATGTGGAAAAAGTCAAGGGGTCTGAATACTTTCCGAGTGTACTATAGGTTTGATGGAAAAAGTCTAATTTAGATGAGATACAGAAGACACATCTTGTCTGGTAGAACATCAAATCAAATTTTATTTGTCACATACACATGGTTAGCAGATGTTAATGCGAGTGTAGCGAAATGCTTGTGCTTCTAGTTCCGACAATGCAGTAATAACCAACAAGTAATCTAACTAACAATTCCAAAACTACTGTCTTATACACAAGTGTAAGGGGATGAAGAATATGTACATAAGGATATATGAATGAGTGATGTTACAGAGCATCATAGGCAAGGTACAGTAGATGGTATCGAGTACAGTATATACAGTGCCTTGCGAAAGTATTCGGCCCCCTTGAACTTTGCGACCTTTTGCCACATTTCAGGCTTCAAACATAAAGATATAAAATGTATTTTTTTGTGAAGAATCAACAACAAGTGGGACACAATCATGAAGTGGAACGACATTTATTGGATATTTCAAACTTTTTTAACAAATCAAAAACTGAAAAATTGGGCGTGCAAAATTATTCAGCCCCTTTACTTTCAGTGCAGCAAACTCTCTCCAGAAGTTCAGTGAGGATCTCTGAATGATCCAATGTTGATCTAAATGACTAATGATGAAAAATACAATCCACCTGTGTGTAATCAAGTCTCCGTATAAATGCACCTGCACTGTGATAGTCTCAGAGGTCCGTTAAAAGCGCAGAGAGCATCATGAAGAACAAGGAACACACCAGGCAGGTCCGAGATACTGTTGTGAAGAAGTTTAAAGCCGGATTTGGAAACAAAAAGATTTCCCAAGCTTTAAACATCCCAAGGAGCACTGTGCAAGCGATAATAATGAAATGGAAGGAGTATCAGACCACTGCAAATCTACCAAGACCTGGTCGTCCCTCTAAACTTTCAGCTCATACAAGGAAAAGACTGATCAGAGATGCAGCCAAGAGGCCCATGATCACTCTGGATGAACTACAGAGATCAACAGCTGAGGTGGGAGACTCTGTCCATAGGACAACAATCAGTCGTATATTGCACAAATCTGGCCTTTATGGAAGAGTGGCAAGAAGAAAGCCATTTAAAGCCAAAGATATCCATAAAAAGTGTTGTTTAAAGTTTGCCACAAGCCACCTGGGAGACACACCAAACATGTGGAAGAAGGTGCTCTGGTCAGATGAAACCAAAATTGAACTTTTTGGCAACAATGCAAAACGTTATGTTTGGCGTAAAAGCAACACAGCTCATAACCCTGAACACACCATCCCCAATGTCAAACATGGTGGTGGCAGCATCATGGTTTGGGCCTGCTTTTCTTCAGCAGGGACAGGGAAGATGGTTAAAATTGATGGGAAGATGGATGGAGCCAAATACAGGACCATTCTGGAAGAAAACCTGATGGAGTCTGCAAAAGACCTGAGACTGGGACGGAGATTTGTCTTCCAACAAGACAATGATCCAAAACATAAAGCAAAATCTACAATGGAATGGTTCAAAAATAAACATATCCAGGTGTTAGAATGGCCAAGTCAAAGTCCAGACCTGAATCAAATCGAGAATCTGTGGAAAGAACTGAAAACTGCTGTTCACAAATGCTCTCCATCCAACCTCACTGAGCTCGAGCTGTTTTGCAAGGAGGAATGGGAAAAAAATTCAGTCTCTCGATGTGCAAAACTGATAGAGACATACCCCAAGCGACTTACAGCTGTAATCGCAGCAAAAGGTGGCGCTACAAAGTATTAACTTAAGGGGGCTGAATAATTTTGCACGCCCAATTTTTCAGTTTTTGATTTGTTAAAAAAGTTTGAAATATCCAATAAATGTCGTTCCACTTCATGATTGTGTCCCACTTGTTGTTGATTCTTCACAAAAAAATACAGTTTTATATCTTTATGTTTGAAGCCTGAAATGTGGCAAATGGTCGCAAAGTTCAAGGGGGCCGAATACTTTCGCAAGGCACTGTACATATGAGATGAGTATGTAAACAAAGTGGCATAGTTAAAGTGGCTAGTGATACATGTATTACATAAGGATGCAGTAGATGATGGGGCGGCAGGGTAGCCTAGTGGTTAGTGTTGGACTAGTAACCGGAAGGTTGCGAGTTCAAACCCCCGAGCTGGCAAGGTACAAATCTGTCGTTCTGCCCACTGTTCCCAGGCCGTCATTGAAAATAAGAATTTGTTCTTAACTGACTTGCCTGGTTAAATAAAGGTCAAAAAAAAATGATATAGAGTACAGTATATACGTATACATATGAGATGAATAATGTAGGGTATGTAAACATTATATTAGGTAGCATTGTTTAAAGTGGCTAGTGATATATTTTACATCAATTCCCATTATTAAAGTGGCTGGAGTTGAGTCAGTGTGTTGGCTGCAGCCACTCAATGTTAGTGGTTGCTGTTTAACAGTCTGATGGCCTTGAGATAGAAGCTGTTTTTCAGTCTCTCGGTCCCAGCTTTGATGCACCTGTACTGACCTCGCCTTCTGGATGATAGCGGGGTGAACAGGCAGTGGCTCGGGTGGTTGTTGTCCTTGATGATCTTTATGGCCTTCCTGTAACATCGGGTGGTGTAGGTGTCCTGGAGGGCAGGTAGTTTGCCCCGGTGATGCGTTGTGCAGACCTCACTACCCTCTGGAGAGCCTTACGGTTGTGGGCGGAGCAGTTGCCGTACCAGGCGGTGATACAGCCCGCCAGGATGCTCTCGATTGTGCATCTGTAGAAGTTTGTGAGTGCTTTTGGTGACAAGCCGAATTTCTTCAGCCTCCTGAGGTTGAAGAGGCGCTGCTGCGCCTTCTTCACAATGCTGTCTGTGTGAGTGGACCAATTCAGTTTGTCTGTGATGTATATGCCGAGGAACTTAAAACTTACTACCCTCTCCACTACTGTTCCATCGATGTGGATAGGGGGGTGTTCCCTCTGCTGTTTCCTGAAGTCCACAATCATCTCCTTAGTTTTGTTGACGTTGAGTGTGAGGTTATTTTCCCGACACCACACTCCGAGGGCCCTCACCTCCTCCCTGTAGGCCGTCTCATCGTTGTTGGTAATCAAGCCTACCACTGTTGTGTCATCCGCAAACTTGATGATTGAGTTGGAGGCGTGCGTGGCCACGCAGTCGTGGGTGAACAGGGAGTATAGGAGAGGGCTCAGAACGCACCCTTGTGGGGCCCCAGTGTTGAGGATCAGTGGGGTGGAGATGTTGTTGCCTACCCTCACCACCTGGGGGCGGCCCGTCAGGAAGTCCAGTACCCAGTTGCACAGGGCGGGGTCGAGACCCAGGGTCTCGAGCTTGATGACGAGCTAGGAGGGTACTATGGTGTTAAATGCCGAGCTGTAGTCGATGAACAGCATCCTCACATAGGTATTCCTCTTGTCCAGATGGGTTAGGGCAGTGTGCAGTGTGGTTGAGATTGCATCGTCTGTGGACCTATTTGGGCGGTAAGCAAATTGGAGTGGGTCTAAGGTGTCAGGTAGGGTGGAGGTGATATGGTCCTTGACTAGTCTCTCAAAGCACTTCATGATGACGGAAGTGAGTGCTACGGGGCGGTAGTCGTTTAGCTCAGTTACCTTAGCTTTCTTGGGAACAGGAACAATGGTGGCCCTCTTGAAGCATGTGGGAACAGCAGACTGGTATAGGGATTGATTGAATATGTCCGTAAACACTCCAGCCAGCTGGTCTGCGCATGCTCTGAGGGCGCGGCTGGGGATGCCGTCTGGGCCTGCAGCCTTGCGAGGGTTAACACGTTTAAATGTTTTACTCACCTCAGCTGCAGTGAAGGAGAGTCCGCATGTTTTCGTTGCAGGCCGTGTCAGTGGCATGGTATTGTCCTCAAAGCGGGCAAAAAAGTTATTTAGTCTGCCTGGGAGCAAGACATCCTTGTCCGTGACTGGGCTGGTTTCGTTTTTGTAGTCCGTGATTGACTGTCTGAGCCGTTGAATTGAGATTCTACTTTGTCTCTATACTGACGCTTAGCTTGTTTGATAGCCTTGCGGAGGGAATAGCTGCACTGTTTGTATTCGGTCATGTTACCAGTCACCTTGCCCTGATTAAAAGCAGTGGTTCGTGCTTTCAGTTCCACACCAATGCTGCCATCAATCCACGGTTTCTGGTTTGGGAATGTTTTAATCGTTGCTATAGGAACGACATCTTCAACGCATGTTCTAATGAACTCGCACACCGAATCAGCGTATTCGTCAATGTTGTTGTCTGACGCAATACGAAACATGTCCCAGTCCACGTGATGGAAGCAGTCTTGGAGTGTGGAATCAGCTTGGTCGGACCAGCGTTGGACAGACCTCAGCGTGGGAGCTTCTTGTTTTAGTTTCTGTCTGTAGGCAGGGATCAGCAAAATGGAGTCGCGGTCAGCTTTTCCGAAAGGAGGGCGGGGCAGGGCCTTATATGCGTCGCGGAAGTTAGAATAACAATGATCCAAGGTTTTGCCAGCCCTGGTTACGCAATTGATATGCTGATACAATTTAGGGAGTCTTGTTTTCAGATTAGCCTTGTTAAAATCCCCAGCTACAATGAATGCAGCCTCAGGATGTATGGATTCCAGTTTGCAAAGAGTCAAATAAAGTTCGTTCAGAGCTTGGGGGGGAATATATATGGCTGTGATTATAATCTAAGAGAATTCTCTTGGTAGATAATGCGGTCGACATTTGATTGTGAGGAATTATAAATCAGGTGAACAGAAGGATTTGAGTTCCATCAGAGCGGGTATAGATTTCAGTTTGATGAGTTTAACGTAACATCCTGTTTTTCCTTTGAACTCAATCATGGAGGTACTATTGTTGTCCACCTGGAGAAAATGTGAGATGTCACTTCTTCAAGAAATATAGTTGGTTTCCTGTTGAATGCAGTTGAGTCGTTCCACCAATTGGGTACCTTTTGAGAAGTGGAACTTGGTAAAGAAAATAACATTTGATTTCATCTAATTTTAATATTGTCATTAAGAGCACATGTTCAACTTCCTAAAAAAACATGTTTTCCATTCTCTTGAGGTTAAATTAAAATTTTTTTTTATAGTAATTGCCTATAAGTGCCAAATATAGTAACAGGGTTGACTGTAACAGGGTTGACGATTTCATCTTAAATCAGCCATACATCCCCTTGTGACAGGGGGGATTGAAGCTTGTTGTGTGCAACAGGGAGTGCAATTGAATGCTAGCTGAACCATTCAATCATTGGCGCAGTCATCTGTTTAGGGCTGAGTGGTGCTTTATGGCTCTCCTAAGACAGACAAGGGCTTATGTCTCTTACATGACAGTGAAGGGAAACCACAGGAGACAAAGACATAGGAATCGAATCTATATCAAAGCTGGGTCATTCCACAAAAAGAGTGCCTTTTGTGTCCCTTTGATATTTTAAGAGACATTGGTGCACCAACATTTTAGAGCAAAATATATTATTTTCTCTAAAATGTAATACCAAAAGGCTTCCCTTCCTCTTTTAGAGCTCTGCACAGATCTCCTGAAAATGATCTTCTAACAAAGATTCTGTGAATAAGGTCAAATCAATATAGAGTTTTCTCACCTGAAGTACATGCCTTTGAAGTGTTGATGCAGGGGAAAGCACCTCAGGGGACTGGCTACTGTTAGATGTATGCCTCATAGGGGAGCAGCTGCAATAGGAGGGATCTAGATTCCCCCTGAATAGACATTCTAGTCGCTCACCTCTTGCAGGTTGACAAGAATAGAGGTATGGACCTGAAATGATCAGTTTGTACAGGTGACTGCAGCTTATGAACGGTAAGACAGAGGTATTGTATTGGAACATACTTTATATTAAATGGTACTACAGACATGACACAGCGTTACATGCTTCTAAGACCCTGATTATCCTTTTCCATATTCACTGCTATGATTTAGAAATACTCATCATGATGGGATGAGAAAACAAGCACACCTAATGCATAACATAATAAGCATTCAATTATTTAAGAAAACCACATTACAGTGACAGTTCACCACCTCTAAAATGTCAATGGAATTCCTGATGTGGAGTGGGTGATGTGTGCTTAGAGAGCTCTCTACTGGCCAGAGTGTGGTACTGAGCACATGGTTGCCAGATGTGTCGGGAAGAAGCAGCAGCCTCTGACAGATGTTCTCCAAAAGGATTCTCTGCCTTTCCCACCTGTTCCTCATCTTTAACAAGGGTTTCACTAATGGCAGATTTATTTGGTTTCCTCACTCACTATCCCTTTGGAAATGTGTGTCACCTTTGTTAACTGTAAGAACTAATCATGTGTCTGTCTGTCTGTCTGTCTGTCTGTCTGTCTGTCTGTCTGTCTGTCTGTCTGTCTGTCTGTCTGTCTGTCTGTCCATGTGCTCCTCTCTGCAGGTCACTACCAGCATTGATCAGTCCAGCCTCTGTGAGAGAAACGCCACAGCTGGTCTCAGTACTCAGGGTAAGGAAGGCTTAATCACTATCGCTACAGCCACCCCTCACACCACTTTGACTGTGTGTGTGAACAGGCTGGTGTGTCTCACCCATAGGGTTGAGCCATGTTTGATATCTATGCCTGTACTGTAATTTGGTGCAGCTGATGCTTGTGCTCTCCTGTGTCTTGTCCCAGGCTCGGTGGACAGTGCCTCCATAATGGTATCAGAGGAGGTAGCAGAAATTCCAGACCACAGTTGCTCCTCAGAGGATCTCTGTTCCCTGGAGGTGCAAGGCTCTGACTCCTCTCCCTATGGCACACTGCACACCGCCCCCACTGATGGCAGCTCCATCAGTCTAGAGTTCAGTGCCCGCTTCTCCCACCGCCACCGCGGCCTGGCCCGGGTCGACTACACTGGCTACAGCGAGTCCTCCCACACCCAGGACTCCATACCCCGCTCTCCAGACTGGTCCATAGAGAACGTCAACATACTGGAGCATGAGGAGCCCAAGGGAGGAGTAAAGCTACATGCAAACCTCAGAGAACGAGCCAGTAGGAGGCAGCTGATTCTTCCTGTCCCTCCTACTCCTCCCTCCCTGCCCTCTGCCTCCCCCTCTGCAGCCGCAGCCACAGCCTCCATAGAGGTAGCCACAGCAGCCCAGAGCCTCCCTGCCTGCCCCTCCACGTCCCCCCCTTCCCGGCCCCGTGGCTCCCGGCTGTGCTTCAGTGTGTGGTCCCCATCCTCCTCTTCCTCCTGCCCGGCCTCGCAGCCCCCTTCTACCTCAGCGCCCGCAGAGCGACCCCGCATGCTCCGGTCTGGCAGGAGGTATCGCAAGCTGGCTCGCATCGTACGCTCCACCAGCGACCCCATCTCCTGTACCTCCATATCTGGAAGTACGTGAGTTGTTCCTGTGTCGGCACGGCATTGTTCCCCATGTGTTGTTTAGGAAAGATCCGGTCATTACTGTTGAGATGAACCGGGTTAATCAGACCACATAGGCAGCTAGTATCACTTCATTTGGTGAAATGCAAATAATATACTTTAGCATAAGTACTTGTTCACCATAAGGCTAACATCTCCCTCTGCAGGTGACAGCTGTGGCTGCCCCTCTGCAAGCAACCCTCCTCCTGAAGATTCTCCGCAGACTTCACCAGAGCAAGGTAACGCCCACCCCACCAGAGCCTTTTACCACCCCTCCACTATGTACGCCTTTCACATCTCCCCACCAGATCACTCCCCACCTAACCTGGCAGTCTACACATACAGTACCTCTGGCGAAAACACCCATTTAGACCAGCGACTTGTAGGTGAAAATAGCGTTCACCTACAGAATGTGCAAATGTGTTGAATATGTTGAGTCCCGCCTGATTGGATGTTGTATGTTTGTGTCGTTGGTGTGTTCAGAGTCTACAGAGGTGGCAGCTCCTCCCCACGCCGCTGCCAAAGTCAGCACCCGCAGTGGTAGGAAGCAGAAGGAGGGGAGGAAAGTGGACATCCGCCTCAAACCGCGAGCCCTGCACACGGTCTCCAACGAGCGCCCACACTCTCTGGCTGACCTCAAGACGTATAAAGACACCAAAATCCTGGTGGCCAAATTCCTGGAGCACTCCAGCTGCAGTCTACCTCCAGAGGTCCAGCAGGTGGTCAACAGCATCAAGTATGTCATCAAGTCTGACGAGAGACACATGGAGGAAGCTATATTCAGTGCCAATGTCATAGATCAGGTACGTCTATCGATGAGCATGAGTATGAATGCATATGAAAAAAAGCTGGTCTGATAACTTAATGAAACCATTGTTGGATCATTCTGGGCTAAACTGTTGGTCTGTTGGTCAGGTGATGACACAGTCACAACGCATCATCGGCAGCCCAAGGAAGCGTGCCCATGAAGACCTGCACCTCCAAAGCTGTGGGGCCTTGAGTTCCCCTTTCTCATCCCTGCGGCGTCCACCTACAGCACCAGGACCTCCCAACCCCCCTGCTCCCCTGGACTCCTCTCCTTCACCCTCTGAACGCACTCAAAGCCTTTTGTGTAGAGAGACCATCCTTTGACCGCCCTCCCTCCCCACCAAGGACTCAACCCCTATCTCTATCTCATAGTGCCCTGTGAGACTGTGCCAAGACATTAGCAGAAACAAACTCAGTAAGTCATGTCTGGACTGGATTGGCTTCTGTTCTCTCTCATATCAAAAACACCAGAATGTTATTTTCTCCCTCAAGGGATTTTTTAAAGTCTCAACCTTGTTAAACACACTTGTAAGCCAACTAAATGGAGATGTCACTAGTGCTCTACTTTATCAAAAGGAAAAAAAACAACTTTGTATTAAAACTGTGAACTGGACAGACTTGGGATGGTACTAGTTCCTGCAGACTTTGTGGATTCTAACTCTGATTGGCTGAATACTGTGTGCCACTGCAGGACAGAGAACTTTACAAAAGTGGATTATTTAACTTACCTCAATGTGTTACAATTCTTATCAGTGTTACAATAAAATATGACTTTCTATGTTGTAGTCGACCTCCTTCTTTCAACAATAGTATATCATTTGAACATTACATACATTTTTAGGAGGCACGAGAGGCGCAGAAGTCCATACTTAAAGAAGATGCATGGCGCAACTGAATAGTTTAGGAGAAGAATAAAATACTGTATCAATATAGAAAACACACAAATTGTGTAATATTTTTAAAAACCTTGGTCATTGTAACTTACGAAATATCAAGATCTTGCGGTTTTACAAACTATTCTGAATCAGATAGGTTGCCATCCAATTGGCAAAAGATTTTCAGGTGAATATTCTAAAATCTACATGGAAACAATATGCACATTTTCCCAACAGAGGTGTTTCCATCAAACTGACTTATTAGCGGATAAATGCTGTGCGTGATGACGTAGTGTACATAAAATGACTTTTGCACTTAACTTTTCATGTTCTGAATAAATCAATTGATGTTTAAAGGGATAGTTTATCCCAATTACAAAATTACATATTGGTTTTCTTACCCTGCAAGCAGTCTATGGACAAGGTATGACAGCAATCCACACTTTGGTTTAGTTTCCCTGACACTGTTTCCATATACTAACCTTTTAAGATTTTTGGCACAAATCCCATTCAAGTCATGGGACACATATTATACTTTTTCTGGCGTAATTTCCAAATCATGTGAAAGTATCTAAAATCGATTGTGAACCTCAAGAAAGTCACTTAAAGATGTTTTAAACATTTTCTCTCATTGATCCAGACAGGTGAGTGTCATCGTGACATGCAGCACTTTAGGGTGGACCCATGGGTGAAATTGGATTACATTTTTTCCGGTACTATGTGTGCACACCCCCAAAAAATGATGGGCCTAATCAAAGAAGTACATATAGAATCCCTATTAATTCAATAGGATCTCTGTGGGCCTAGTCCTAAAGATGTATCATTTAACTTTTAAAATGTACAATATTACCTTTTATTGTGGCATAACCACAACTAGTCATAATGTTTTCATCTGATTCTCAAACATTCACTTCAAAGGGCTCCTTTACTAGGCACCCGCGCACATTCATCCACTCGCAACACATTTCCCGCCTCCAAACAGAGGTAAATGGAAAGAGACATCCGTTACACAAAACACCAAAAAGTGTAATGACACATGACATTTGGTGATTGTCATTAGGCTAGAATGTATGCATCCACTGCTGTCCCACGTCTCGGGTTTCTGGCACTATTCATCTCAGTTTTCTTGAAATGTTGTTTTAATTATTGTGATAGACTTATGTTTTAACAATACGGTTTACCCCCACTATTTATTTTGCTGGAACTCTGCACCACCTTACTTTCACCCCTGGAGGCACCTACCTGTCTCAATCAATGAGAGAATATTTATAATAGACAAGATGGCGATGTACACATACTTCATGGAGCAAAACACTTATTTATTTTAATAACAGAGCTTTTCCAAAATTCTAATTCTAACGACGCGGACATTTTAGAAGATAAATGTTTTGCCGAACGAAGATAGTATCACCAAGTTAAGGTTGGTCGGAAATTGCTGCTACGCCAAACAGTACCTATCCTGTAACGGCTACATCAATATGTATTAGAACATTTGCATGAAGCTCATGAAGTTCTGAAATAAGTTATGAAGTTCATCATAACCTATTCCATCTGCTTATAAACTCTGCATGCTTTTACATGTTGTGGTGGTAGTAGGCTACAACATCATCGTTTACGACATGGATTTTCTATCAATATTTACGCATAAAACCTTTCCATCGCAATTGTTGCATAATCTATTTTACCTACCCCAAAATATCTGACCTTCTTCTACTTTAAATGTGTATTGTCACAGCCTCCCAATTCATTTATTTCTATTATCTAGCCATGTGGATCTGCCTACTGTTCTGGAGTGTGAATTCATTATACTTTGTAAGACAAAAAGGGATGGGACAAAGAATGGGGAAAGGGGGAAAAACTGCCCTACCAACTAACCCTAGACCCTTTAAAACCTCACCACTATCTGATCCTGCACCAGGCCAGCAGCCTGGGAGGACTGGACACTATCTTGTAACACACATTGTAACTCTTCTGCAGTAAAATCACGTACACCCAAGTACTTTTCTGCAGCACAACATATTTTTTTCTGTGATTTATGTTCCATTTCTGCAGTACAGTTGATAACGATGGGTATGAACCCTAAGAAACACACTTACTGAAACGCATGTTGTTCCTATCAATTTCTATAGGCCTTATCCTACTCACAGGAATCCTCTTAGAATCCCTCACCTTGGACCCCATCTTCCTCTACTACTCTCTTAACTGCCTTAGCATATGACACCTTCTGTACTACTCTGATCCTGGCAACCTCAACCTACCTTTCTCTCACCGGACACTTCTGATCTCCAGCACCATGGGTACCCCTAGAGTTAACACACAACTTTTCCCACCAATACTACATATTCCGTTGTCTTGTTTCCTCCTGTAAATTTATCACATCTAGAAATCTTCCTCCAACACCGAGGCATTGTTTGTTGTTTCAGTTGTTTCAGCAGCGGCACCTGAAACCGACGTCACCAAAAGAACATATATAAACTCCATGATGCTTCCAATTGTGGAGTCAGCATTCTGTAAGGACAGACTCTGGGAGACAAGAAGCAAGTACAGGGAGTGAATATTTATTGAATAAACAGACAGGAAACAAACCACGAACAGCGTCTGGACAAGGGACCCATGACAACATTAATGCTGACTCGGGAAAGAAACTGAGGAAGTGACATAGGGGAGGTAATTAATAACTTGATGGAGTCCAGGTGAGTCCGATGAAGCACTGATGCGCGTAACGATAGTGACAGGTGTGCGTAATGATGAGCAGTCTAGCGGCCTCGAGCCAGAGAGGGGGAGCGGGAGTGGACAGGACAGCACTGTAGGCTATCTACAAGCTGTTGGCGCACGAACCAAGACCAAACTAGGCTATTTAACACAAACGTTTTTGTGACAAAACTATTGGGAGAGTTCAAAATGTGATGAAAACACAGGTTTTATTCGGTAAATGGAAATTTAAGCGAATGTCATCAGGACTGATTTTTATCTGCAACGTGTCTGTTTGGTGGAAACAATTGGTGGGGAAATTGTCACGTTCCGACCTTTATTTCCTTTGTTTTGTCTTTATTTAGTATGGTCAGGGCGTGAGTTGGGGTGGACAGTCTATGTGTGTTTTTCTATGTTGGGGTTTTGAGTTCAGCCTAGTATGGTTCTCAATCAGAGGCAGGTGTCGTTAGTTGTCTCTGATTGAGAATCATAATTAGGTAGCCTGGATTTCACTTTTGAGTTGTGGGTGTTTGTTTCTGTATGAGTGTTTGTTGCCACACGGTACTGTTTCGGTTTTCATTCATGTTCACATTTATTGTTTTGTATTTCACAGTGTTCAGTTATTGTCTTAAAATAAATGTTTGGACACTTACCACGCTGCGCATTGGTCCTCCGATCCTTCTCGCTGAAGGGAGGAGGAATGCCGTTACAGAAACACCCACCAACCAAGGACCAAGCAGCGTGGTAACAGGCAGCAGCAGCAGCAGTAGGAGAGGCAGCGATACCTGGAGAACTGGAGGAGATTCTGGACGGTAAAGGACCTTGGGAACAGTGCCCCAAAGCAGAGCTGGAGGCAGCGAAAGCAGAGAGGCGGCATTATGAGGAGGAGGCGCACGGCGAGTGTGGCGATGCCAGGTAGGAGACCTGCGCCAACGTCCCGTGCTTACCGGAGAGCGAGAGGGACTGGGCAGGCACCGTGTTACGTGGAGGAGCGCACAGTTTCCCCAGTGCGTGTGCATAGCCCAGTGCGGTACATTCCAGCTCCTCGTATCGGCCGGGCTAGAGTGGGCATTGAGCCAGGTGCCATGAAGCCGGCTCTACGCATCTGGTCTCCAGTGCATCTCCTCGGGGCGGCGGACATGGCACCAGCCTTACGCATGGTGTCCCCGGTTCGCCAGGACAGCCCAGTGCAGGCTAATACACCTCGCCGCACTGGCCTGGCTACGGGGAGCATTCAACCAGGTAAGGTTGGGCAGGCTCGGTGCTCAAGAGCTCCAGTGCGCCTGCACGGTCCGGTCTACCCAGTGCCACCTCCACACACCAGCCCTCCGGTGGCAGCCACCCGCACCAGGCTGTCTCTCCGTATTCTGCCTACAGGTGTTCCCGCCTGTCCAGCACTGCTAGAGCCTTCCTCCTCTCCAGTGCTGCCAGAGTCTCCCGTCTGTCCTGAGCCGCCAGAGTCTCCCGTCTGTCCTGAGCCGCCAGAGTCTCCCGTCTGTCCTGAGCCGCCAGAGTCTCCCGTCTGTCCTGAGCCGCCAGAGTCTCCCGTCTGTCCTGAGCCGCCAGAGTCTCCCGTCTGTCCTGAGCCGCCAGAGTCTCCCGTCTGTCCTGAGCCGCCAGAGTCTCCCGTCTGTCCTGAGCTTGCCAGAGCCGCCAGTCTGTCCTGCGCCGCCAGTCAGCCAGGAGCCGCCAGTCAGCCAGGAACTTCCAGAGCCGTCAGCCAGCCAGGAGCTTCCAGAGGCGTCAGCCAGCCAGGAGCCGCCAGAGCCGTCAGCTAGCAAGGAGCCGCCAGAGCCGTCAGCCAGCCAGGAGCCGCCAGAGCCGTCAGCCAGCAAGGAGCCGCCAGAGCCGTCAGCCAGCCAGGAGCCGCCAGAGCCGTCAGCCAGCCAGGAACCGCCAGAGCCGTCAGCCATCCAGGAGCCGGCAGAGCCGTCAGCCTGCCAGGAGCCGCCAGAGCCGTCAGCCAGCCAGGAGCTATTCTGAAATAACTTTTTATTTTTTTAAACACATATCAAATTCGAACTTTCTTAATGAAACAGGAAATCAGTAGGTGTAGTCATTTATGGTTGTTTATCAAAGTCAGCTGGCTAACTCATTGATCCCGCTTTGTAGTATACCCCTCAGGTATGACATTGTTTGTTGTGTTCCAAACAGCATTGGCACATTCTGTACAATTTTCACACATCAAGAGCATTCAATATAAATATATAAATTGTAGGAGTATAAACTAAATCTCCATGAGGGTTAAGAAAAAAGCAGAACACCATTTAAAGCTATCGTTGCTAATTTTCTGTTGATTGCCACTCTGACACCTTCAGTGTAGTGTCTGTTCTGATCCTTGATTGGTTCTCATTCTTTGAGGTTGTAATACAATGACAAATTACACACACATACACATACACACAGGGACGGCGCTAGCCTTTAGGGGGCCTTAAGCGAGACTTGTTTGGGGAGGCCCCCACCTCTTGGCAAAACATTTTAGTGCTACCCCATCTTGACGGTTGAGAGAAATGTACGTTTTAAAGTTAGTTTACTGCAAATTCTACACATTTTGCCATAAGGCGTAGAGAAAACGTTGCCGTTTTAAAGGTGATTGACCTGTGTTTTATATGTTTCCACACTATACTGTGAAATTGTGAACATGATAATGCTATTTTAGTGTAAGAGCTGTTTGAAAAGACTGCCAAAAAATTTCAGTCTAATTTGGTGTGATGGAGTTTTGGCCTTCCATGGTGAAATCACCATGTGCTAAATTGGTTATTATAAACAGGGTGGTTTGAGCCCTGAATACTGATTGGCTGACAGCCATGGTATATCAGACCATGGGTATGACGAAACATTTATTTGTACTGCTCTAATTAAGTTGGTAATCAGTTTATAATAGCAACTTTTTACTTTTTAATTTATTTTGCCTTTCTTTAACCAGGTAGGCTAGTTGAGAACAAGTTCTCATTTACAACTGCGACCTGGCCAAGATAAAGCAAAGCAGTGCGACACAAACAACAACACAAAGTTGAGTTACACATGGAATAAACAAGCGTACAGTCAATAACAAAATAGAAAAAACGAAAGTCTATATACAGTGTGTGCAAATGGCGTGAGGAGGTAAGGCAATAAATAGGCCATAGTAGCAAGTAATTACAATTTAGCAAATTAACACTGGAGTGATAGATGTGAAGATGATGATGTGCAAGTAGAAATACTGGTGTGCAAAAGAGCAGAAAAGTAAATAAAAACAATATGGGGATGAGGTAGGTAGATTGGATGGGCTATTTCCAGATGGGCTATGTACAGCTGCGTGATCAGTTAGCTGCTCGGATAGCTGATGTTTAAAATTAGTGAGGGAAATATAAGTCTCCACCTTCAGCGATTTTTGGAATTCGTTCCAGTCATTGACAGCAGAGAACTGTAAAGAAAGGCAGCTTTGGGGATGACCAGTGAGATATACCTGCTGGAGCGCGTGCTATGGGTGGGTGTTGTTGTCGTGACCAGTGAGCTGAGATAAGGTGGAGCTTTAACTAGCAAAGACTTATAGATGACCTGGAGCCAGTGGTTCTGGCGACGAATATGTAGCGAGGGCCAGCCGATTAGAGCATACAGGTTGCAATGGTGGGTGGTATATGTGGCTTTGGTGACAAAACGGATGGCACTGTGATAGACTGCATCCAGTTTGCTGAGTAGAGTGTTGGAGGCTATTTTGTAAATGGCATTGCCGAAGTCGAGGATCGGTAGGAGAGTCAGTTTTACTAGTGTATGTTTGGCGGCATGAGTGAAGGAGGCTTTGTTGCGAAATAGAAAGCCGATTCTATATTTAATTTTGGATTGGAGATGTTTAATATGAGTCTGGAAGGAGAGTTTACAGTCTAGCCAGACACCTAGGTATTTGTAGTTGTCCACATATTCAGAACTATCCAGAGTAGTGATGCTATTCGGGCGGGCGGGTGCGGGCAGCGAATGGTTGAAAAGCATGCATTTAGTGTTACAAGTGTTTAAGAACAGTTGGAGGCCACGGACGGAGTGTTGTATGGCATTGAAGCTCATTTGGAGGTTAGTTAACACAGTGTCCAAAGAAGGGCCAGATGCATACAGAATGGTGTCGTCTACGTAGAGGTGGATCAGGGAGTCACAAGTAGCAAGAGCGATGTGGTTGATTTATACAGAGAAAAGAGTCGGCCCGAGAATTGAACCCTGTGGTACCCCCATAGAGACTGCCAGAGGTCCGGACAACAAGCCCTCCGATTTGACACACTGAACTCTTGTCTGAGAAGTAGTTGGTGAACCAGGCGAGGCAGTCATTTGAGAAACCAAGGCTGTTGAGTCTGCCGATAAGAATACTGTGATTGGCAGGTACACATCCAATTGACTCAAATGATGTCAATTAGCCTATCAGAAGCTTCAAAAGCCAGTACATAATTTTCAAGCTGTTTAAAGGCACAGTCAACTTCGTGTATGTAAATTTCTGACCCACTGGAATTGTGATACAGTGAGTTATAAGTGAAATAATCTGTCTGTAAACAATTGTTGGAAAAATGACTTGTGTCATGCACAAAGTAGATGTCTTAACCAACTTGCCAAAACTATAGTTTGTTAACAAGAAATTTCTGGAGTGGTTGAAAAACGAGTTTTAATGACTCCAACTTATGTGTATGTAAACTTCCAACTTCATCTGTACATATGAGATGAGTCATGTAAGGGTATGTAAACATTATATAACGTGGCATTGTTTAAAGTGACTAGTGATAAATGTATTACATCCAAGTTTTAATTATTAAAGTGGATAGAGATTGAGTCAGTATGTTGGCAGCAGTTGCTCAATTTTAGTGATGGCTGTTTAACAGTCTGATGGCTTTGAGATAGAAGCTGTTTTTCAGTCTCTCGGTCCCAGCTTTGATGCACCTGTGCTGACCTAGCCTTCTGGATGATAGCGGGGTGAACAGGCAGTGACTGGGTGGTTGTTGTCCTTGATGATCTTTTTGGCCTTCCTGTGACATCGGGTTGTGTAGGTGTCCTGGCCTGGAGGTCAGGTAGTTTGCTACCAGTGATGCATTGTGCAGACCTCACTACCCTCTGGAGAGCCTTACGGTTGTGGGCGGAGCAGTTGCCGTACCAGGCAGTGATACAGCCCAACAGGATGCTCTCGATTGTGCATCTGTAAAAGAGTGTTTTTGGTGACAAGCCAAATTTCTTCAGCCTCCTGAGGTTGAAGAGGTGCTGTTGCGCCTTCTTCACCATGCTGTCTGTGTGGGTGGACCATTTCAGTTTGTCCATGATGTGTACGCCGAGGAACTTAACTTTCCACCACAGAGGTGCTCCCTCTGCTGTTTCCTGAAGTCCACGATCATCTCCTTTGTTTTGTTGACGTTGAGTGTGGGGTTATTTTCCTGACACCACACTCTGAGGGCCCTCACCTCCTCCCTGTAGGCCGTCTCGTCGTTGTTGGTAATCAATTCTTACTCTGTAGTGTCGTCTGCAAAGTTGATGATTGAGTTGGAGGCGTGCATGGCCACGCAGTCATGGGTGAACAGGGAGTACAGGAGAGGGCTGAGAATGCACCCTTGTGGGGCCCCAGTGTTGAGGATCAGCGGGGTGGAGATGTTGGTTCCTACCCTCACCACCTGGGGCTGGCCCGTCAGAAAGTCCAGGACCCAGTCGCACAGGGCGGGGTCGAGACCCAGGGTCTTGGGCTTAATGATGAGTTTTGAGGGTACTGTGGTGTTAAATGCTGAGCTGTAATCAATGAACAGCATTCTTACATAGGTATTCCTCTTGTCCAGATGGGTAGGGCAGTGTGCAGTGTACAGTGTGATTGCGATTGCGATTGCGTCGTCTGTGGACCTATTGGAAGAGGAAGCAAATTGGAGTGGATCCATGGTGTCAGGTAGGGTGGAGGTGATGTGATCCTTGACTAGTCTCTCAAAGCACTTCATGATGAAGGAAGTGAGTGCTACAGGGCGGTAGTCGTTTATCTCAGTTACCTTACCTTTCTTGGGAACAGGAACAATGGTGGCCCTCTTGAAGCATGTGGGAACAGTAGGCTGGGATAGGGATTGATTGAATATGTCCATAAACACACCAACCAGCTGGTCTGCGCATGCTCTGAGGACGCGGCTAGGGATGTCGTCTGGGCCGGTAGCCTTGCGCGGGTTTACACGTTTAAATGTTTTACTCATGTTGGCTGCGGTGAAGGAGAGCCTGGTTTGTCTGGGGGCAAGATATCGGTGTTCGCGACGGGGCTGGTTTTCTTTTTGTATTTTGTAATCCGTGATTGACTGTAGACCCTGTCACATACGTCTGATGTCTAAGCCGTTGAATTGCAACTCTACTTTGTCTCTATACTGACGCTTAGCTTGTTTGATTGCCTTGCGGAGGGAATAGCTACACTGTTTGTATTCGGCCATGTTTCCTGTCGCCTTGCCATGATTAAAAGCAGTGGTTCGCGCTTTCAGTTTTGCGGATTGCTGCCATCAATCCACGGTTTCTGGTTGGGGAAAGTTTTAATAGTCACCGTGGGTACAACATCACCAATGCACTTGCTAATAAACTTGCTCACCGAATCAGCATATACATCAATGTTGTTGTCCGAGGCTATCCGTAACATATCCCAGTCCACGTGATTGAAGAAATCTTGAAGCATGGAATTTGATTGGTCGGAGGCAGCATGTGCACGGTCGGTATTCGGCCATGATTACTACAAGTTCAGATAGCTGGCTAGATTAAATACCAATAAAAAAAGTTTTATCTGGATAATTGAGTGACTGTCAGTAACTGACATAATAAGAGAACTGCTAATGCATAACCAAATTTCGAAATTGCACCTGGTGCAGTCTACAATTCGTATTCTTAAAGCTGCAATATGTAACTTTGGGTAACCTGACCAAATCAACATAGAAATGTGAGTTATAGCTCTGTCATTCTTATTTAAATCAAGTCTAAGAAGCTGTCGATCTGCTCTATGTCTGCTATTTCTATGCTTCCTGTGCTTAAGTTCGGTATTTGCGTAGTTTACTTTTAGTTTTGTACAACCTCTTCAAACAGCTGAAAATACAGTATTTTTGGTTACTGAAACGATATTGCATAGCGGTTTAGAACGTACAGTGATTCTCTACACTAGACATTGTTTGTTTTGTCACATGAACGGGAATTAGGCAAACTATTAGAATTTTAGCATCCAGGAAATGGTGAAATGATTTCTGCATATTGCACCTTTAATAGTAAATTGAGACACTAACTGAGTAAAATATATATATTATATATAATAATTGGTTGGGCCCCTTATTTCGCTTATGCCTGGAATCGGCCCTGCACACACACACATTTCCACCCGAGTCAGACACCAACATTTTTGATCATTTTCACTCATATTTCTGTCCACTGTGCGCTGCCTTGCCTACGAACACGGAACTTCAGCGCGTTAGAAATCCGAATCCAACACCCCCTCATGATCTGTAAAACCCCGTCCATGTCATTTTTCTCATCCAATGTGCTTCCAAACTTGCAAGAACTACCCAATAGAATGTGTTCTTTATTGCAAGACGTATGTCATGATTGGATAATTGTACTGTCACTTTAAACCAACCATGCACCTTGCACGCCTTGGTTACACTTCAGAAATCTGAAATTGATGGTTTGACAAACTAGCTTGTATTCTGTCTACATTAGCTAGTCTTTTGTCAATGTTACGTTAACTGTCTAACCTTTTATAACGATATAGCTAACCACTGTATACAACGTCGCTTGTGTTTCGTATCCACGAGTCAAGAGGCACCAACAACAGAGGATATGCCAGCCAAGCCAAGGTGGAAGTAGCTAAAATAACCATATCAACAGACAAGACAGGCTCGGGACGGGTAAAACAAAACTGATGTGATTAGGAATATGACCGCAAACTAGTAAGGGAAATTGTTATATATCGTTAAAATAATCGTTTACCTCGTGTAACCTTATTTCAATGAGTCTAGTAGCTAGCTACAAAGAACGTATTGCTACCCTATGTTGCTATCTCGCGTAGTAGCTCCAATGATTAGCAGTTAACGCGTAGCGACTACGTTGAATTGCATTGGATAGGGCTATAAAGGTTAGCTAGATTAACGTTTGAATACAGTATTTTCTATATACATAATTAAGATGTATCATTAGGATGGCAATAGTTGCTTTCTAGTGTCTGACTAGCACTTTCAGTGCAAACAGCTAGCCAAACCAGTTTGGTAAATCTGTGTTATGTGTTAATGCAGTCAGGTTGCTAATGCGTTAGCTACCTACTGTATGTTTACGATTAGGTGGATAAATACACTTTTTCTATCTATCTTGAAACGATTCAGGGCCCACCAGAATCGTTCAGATATTTTGACACCGGACTCGTTAGATAGCTAAATAATTTGTCACTTGCATGCTTGGCTAGTGTTTGTCCACGTCTGCTGTTACATTTAGGCCACGTCGCTGCAGATGCATTTCATCCACTGACAGCGTCGTTGGATGAATGCAAACAAGACAGGCGACAACTGTGCGGAAGAGGGAAGGCGCGTGAATAACTATTCCCCACATTCTCTGCAGCTAACTACTGCAAGAAACTCATTTGGGGTTTGATACAAATGCTTTCTTTACTGACCATCTCAGTGGCTGTATGTTTGCCGTAATTGAACGGCATGTCAGCTACCCAATTTGTTTACCAGTGGAAGCATAGGCTTATTTAGTTTTCTAGATCAGTTATCGAATACATTCTGAAATGGTTGGCTTTGGCGCAAACCGACGAGGAGGCCGTCTCCCGTCCTTCATCCTGATCGCATTGATGGTGATCATTGCCATACTGTCTTTCAACTACTGGACTGTGTCCAACAAGCAAGGGCGCCTGTTGGACGAGTTGGCAGAGGTGCAGACACAGGTGAAGCGGACCGATGCGGCGCGCAGTCGACTGGAGAAGCGCAACTCGGAGCTGATGGTGCAGGTAGACACGCACAGGAAACAGATCGATCAGAAGGATGGAGATAACAGCATACTGGATGGCAAGCTGCAGGCCCGTGAAGCACTTGTCAAAAAGTGCACCGATGAAAAGGTAGGTAGGACTAGATTACTTAGTCCATCTGTAGTACCTATGCTTCCTAGTTCCTGCATATATCAGGCTTATAAACTAACTGTGCCAGAGGTTTGACAGGTGGAAAGCAGCCTTGCACCTGCATCCTATTGTATTACAGTGGAGGGCTAAACCTGTGATGTCAACCTAGTGACGCCTACCAACATGGGTAAAGACTGAGCAGTCTCCAGCAACGTTTTGAATGCTCAAAACACACACATAAGCAAGCCAAAGTTGAGTGTGTTGTCCCAGTGCATTGTTGTTATCTAAGCCTCAGATGAGTTAGGTTGTACTGATGTGTACCTCAAAGTGACACAATTTTAAAAAATGTACTTCCCAACTCAAGGAATGAGTCTTGATGTCATTTTAAATTTAGGTTATAAACTAAAATATTGTTTATGAGTAAGTGGTTATTTTATCTACTTCAGCTATGATAGGCATCAGATCCTTTGAATCTCAAAGGTGATTTCAAAAGCCATATCATGTAACAGCTAAACTCATTTATCACAATAGCACCTGCTAACCTGGCATTGCAATTTGCAAATTGTTTATTGGTGTGTATTTGTGCGCTTATATTAGTCATTTTACAGGAGGTAAAGTCTCCCTCCCTGCTGACATGGGGGTTATGAGTCCCAGCTGGGGCCCATCTGTGTGCCCAGGGCTGGGGATCAGCCTCTTTTTACACTTACTACAGTCAGTCTGCCTCTCCCCTCCTCCTCGTCCCAACCACCTCAATGTATGTGCCTCATCAGATTGCATAAGAGGTGTGGTGAGAACAGCTGCGGGGGGGGGGCTGCTACCTTTCATTAGCATTCTGCCGTACTCACACGGATGTTTGCTCTTCGGATTGTGTGGGCTAGCCATTCCCAAGCCGGATTGTAATTTTTTAAATTACAGCTAATTTCCTGAATGTTCACCGTTGTGCACAATTAACATCTTCTGTTCAACATGAGGGATGTCGTAGTGTGAGACCAGTCCCAAATTTTTCCCAGCGTTAATCTACTCTTTGTCCCGTATCAGGATGTTACCAGTGTTAGGGTTGGGCAATGTCAACCGTAGTCCTATTGTGATTATGTACCCATAAAACATGCCCCTATTGCGCCCCTCATAAAAATAAAAAAAACGACAGTTGGACTATAGCGTGAAATTGAATGCAACTGGATGAATCATGACGAAAGATCATGTTAAACGCCTGGACAGAGGCTATGTGCAAACAATGGCAAATGTTTTCTAATATTCCTTTCTGGTAGAGGGGCAGAGCAGGTTTGTGTGTGTCTGTGTGGCGCACACATGATGATGCAGTGACTGTCTGATGAGGAACGGTCTGTCTTACCTAGGTTATAGGCCTACATCATGGGCTAGATAGAAGCAGTCTTCAGAATTTGATAATTGCTTTATTTTTCTCATAAAATAATAGTAATTTTGCATGAAGCAAAAGCATGTCCCACCAATTTAACTCTTTACAAGTGTTTTTGTGGTAGTGGAAGAAGTTTAAAATGTTTTAAGCCAAGCAGTTAAATATATTCAAAGTTCAGTTTTGTAAAATAATTGGTCTGATTGTTTTGATAGACTACACTATCAACCTTATTACTTTGGATTGTGGGGCAGTTAGATCACATTTCTTCACAAATAACTAGATGCACAGATATTACATTTCGGGCCCATACAGATATGCAATATTGTCCTTGCCCCAAAAAAATGTTCTAGTAAGCATTCTAGTACAGTTAAATAGTTGAAACACACACAGACCAAAATGTTATTTTGTTGGTGTTTAGATTTGTCTCCATTACCAGTAAAACATAACACCTTTTTATTTCACTTACTTGATGTGATGTTTTGTTGTTCATTTGTTCAGTCTCAACCAGGATTTCATCAGACATGTCAAGCAGTGAATTTTCAGCTCTGTCTGTCCATGACCTCTCTCCCTCAGTGCGCACTGTCACTGTATCCGTTTCCACCTTGTCCAGCTCTGTCTGTAACATTTCACGTAAACCCTGTTTCTTGTCTGCATTGAAGTAGTGGTCCTTGTACCGAGCATGATGGCGATAGAGTAAAGAGGCTCAGATAATGCCACTGAATCGTTTGTTCACAGCCTCTTGCAAGTTTTAACCCCACGGTCTGTCAGCAGTTTTGAGCAGGTGTTACAATGCCATGACAGAGGCTATCACGTCTGCTGCAAACGCAGTTGATGATCTTATTTCTCGAGTCAGTTGTTTGATTGGAGCTAGGAGTGTGGTCATGTTCTCAAATGCCATTGAAATGTAGCTAGCTGATAAGTGCTATGAGAACCAGCACATTCTTGGGGTGGCAATACGGCTTTCCTCAGTATGAAATCCTCGTCGACCCACTGTGCTGTCAGACTCATCATGCTCATGGGGCTAACATCATTGCTGGTCCAAATGTCAGTCGTGAAGCTAATAGCAGTGACGCCCAAAGCTTTTAGCTCATGGATGTGCGTTTCAACAATACTGTGTAACTCCGGTAGGGCGACATCTGAAAAATATTGCCTACTTGGTAGTGCGTACCGGTGCTCGACCAGTCAGCGAAAGCCAACATCATCCACGACCGAGAACGGTTGATTGTCTAGGGCAATTAATTCCATTATCTTGGCGTTAAGGAATTTTGCCTTTTGAGTTGTCTCGCTGAAATTATCGTACTCTTTCAAATGGCTGCTCGACTTGAACTTGTTTAGTTGTTGGAAGTATTATTAGTATTTTTCAGCTTTTGTGGCATCATCTACGTTATATTGGTATGCAGGTCAGCTTTAACATCGGTTTTAAACATCAGCATTGGGCCGATGTTGGCATTTTTAGCTAATATTGGCCGATTCCGATATGTTTACCGATATATCGTGCATCCCTACAAATAACTACACTGGCTCGCCTACTACACTTTTATCCACTCTCTTACAATACCACAGTGTATATTCAAACTGTAATAACAGAGTACAGAAGACAAGGAGGCATTGTTCAAGTTTAAAATAAATGTAAAGCTGCATATGTAAATTTTTGGGCAACCCTGACCAAATTCACGTAGAAATATGAGTTATAGATTTGTCATTAATTACGTTTTATTGGGTGTTTCTCAATGCATACTACCGTGTTCCGAGCGGTCAGAGGGTGAGTCCAAGTCAATGTGTGTGAAACGGAGCACGGGGGGCACTTTTCGAATGCGTACTCCGTTTGTACATATTTTGAAGCATGCATCCACGCAAGCTTCAACGGAAAGTATGCACAGAAATGTGACGCAACCACGTAAAAAATGATAACATTTCTTGAAATACTTGGCGGTCATTATTTGAGCTGAAGCGAGAGAGAACACACCGGAATGAAATGTTGCTTATTCACATCTTATATGTTGCCTGACTACAATTATTATTTTTTTAATCTTCATACGTTAATAAATACATGCTGTGTTAATTTTGGCATGTCTACCTGCCTACAATACTCACTGTAGTGTGTGTGTGTGTGTGTGTGTGTGTAGATTGCAAGCCTATAGTAAGTCAATAGGGCTAACTGGCTAGCTACTACTGTTAGCTAGCCAGATAGCCACAAATCATTTTTAGCGAGCTAGCTACCTACCTTGCATAAGTTTTAGGTCATGTTACCTGTTGAACTCGCTGGCTAGATTATTATGATTCACATGTAGCTAGCTGATAAGTCAAAAGTTTGCTTTGTGTATATCTTGTTTTGTTTCTATTGTTGGCATTGTCCTGGCTGGAAGAAGGTTTAGTGAAGGTGCAGCGTGAGAAACATTCTAACATTTTTGTAGAAAATGAATGTAATAAAACTATCTTCATTAGATAAGTATTCAACCCCTCGAGTCACTACATGTTAGAATCACCTTCGGCAGGGATTACAGCTGTGAGCCTTTCTGGATAAGTCTCTAAGAGCTTTTCACACCTGGATTGTACTATAATCATAGTAATCATGCTGTATTAGCATAGCCTAGTTATGCCTTACTCCTCTCATTCTAGTACTGCTGAAAGGGCTAAAGGATAGAGAATTAATACAATGTCATTGTTTGAAGTGCTTTGCTTTAATGTTTTGGTTTCTGTCATCACATCTGCAGTGTTCTTTGTGGGTGCCAAGAAAGAGCACTGTTATTTTCCACACAGCAGATTTGGTGGAGAAACTGTGAACCACTCGGTGTCTCTCTGCAGGGAAGGTGACAGCACAAAGCTTTTATCTCCACAATGGCTGACATTGATGCTGTAATTACTGACACTCCTCTTCTGTGCATTCTGCCTCATTAAAGTCCTGAGCCCCTCATTCCCTCCCTCTGTGGATTTGATTCAAGCCCTTGGTTCTCACTGGAGAATCCACCATTGTGATTTGATTGGTGGCTAGTGGCAACTGATGGGGATGAGAATCTCGTTTGTGGGGGAGGTGTTTGTCTCTGGGACAGTCATATAGAGGTGCCCGAATGGATACTATTCCTTCCTTAGCCTATAAATAACGGTTCCTTTACTCATTGAGCGGTTCCTTCACTTTCACTCCCTTCAATGAACAAAAAGGAGCACATAAGGAATATCAGGCATGATGGCAGCCTAACACACTGACGTGACAGTCAGGATTATCAGGCACTATTCCACACGGCTATAAAATGTTTAATGACTGGGCCAATGGAGCTATCAGAGAGAATCTTCTTTGGGAGAGACTAGTATTGAATTCCACATATGGGGCAGGCAAACAAAGTAGGGATCTCTTTGGACACGCGGTTACTTTCCACCTGGGAAGGGTAATCCCAGCCAGGCATCCCCTCGGTGTTTGCACCATGCTCAAATCGATTTGTTTTCTCCGGGCTGGGTTTGATGTTTTTGTCCTTTGATGTTCATTTCATGCATTGAGGGTGGTAGAATACAGTAGGTCTATGAAGCTCCTAGGTTTGATGGTCCTTTACCTGTGTTTTTAGCAGCTGGGATCTCCTGTCCTTACACTTATGACAGTTTTTTTTTTTTTTTTGCTCATTCTGAGTGGTTATATGTTTGGCTGGGCTGTAGAGACTTAGTCAGACCCCAGACAAGGGACAGGGTGTAATTGGGTGGAGGGCAGAGAGGGGCCTGTCTGGATCAGTCAGGGGCTCAGGAGGACAGAGCTCTCTCTCGTCTGACAGATTCTCACTCCGCCTGCCATCTGTGGCCTCTCAGCCACTGAGCTGACTGGACCTATATGGCCTGTGTTGGATTTTGGACAGCTTGAGTGCTTTCAATTAGATACGCTTTGGTATATTCAAAAAGATGGGTATTGCAGAGATGACGTGCTGCATCTAACAGTATAATACAATAGTATTATTGTTCTATATAGTGAATGTATTTACTTTGTGCATGGTAGAGGATAGGATACCCAGGAGAGGATACCAAGTATTAGGCTGTGCATGTGCAGTAGCTCCCTCAGTGAGGAGTACTGCCACTGAGTGCTGCGATGATGGCTCCCTCTTCAGGTCACTGGGCAACGTTGGGTGCTGGGCCGTCTTTTATTGTGGTCAAGGTAGGGGGAGGGGAAAGAAGGGACAAAGGAAAGCAAACTGGACAAATTGGGATTTTTGTCTCCTTTTGAAATAGGCTACATCTGGCAACGGTGTATAATATAACCATTGCAGAATTAGACAAATATGAAACTGAGCACAGGATTTATGCATAAGTTAAGCTCATAATGCCTTTGTAACAAATCCACAGATGTTGAGCTCAGAACACAAATGCCTATTATTATTTGGTGTAGCATAATGTTGCCTCAGCCTCGCCTCTCTTTTTACTGTGTTCTATTATGTTCAATACAACGGTAACTGTATTCATAAATACACGTTATACAGCTCAGCCTACGTGGCCACACAAACACCTGTCTGTCAAACTTGCGTAAATGGACACACAAATGTGCAGAATACAGATACTAGACATGTAGACTCTCTTCACATTCTCTGTCCCTCTAAGCATGCACAAATAGCGTTCCGGGGATGGCCTTTCAGTCCTCTGTTTCTCTCCCAGCTGCATTTCACATTCACCTCCTCCCTTCAGTCCCCTGAGATCAATGCCTGCACCCCTCCCACCGCTCCCTAAATCTACCTCAAAGCCACAGCCGCTCTCCTCTGGTTGAGGCAACAAAAAACACTTGGGATTGAATTTTGTCTTTGTACATGTATGAAAATACATGTAGTAACCCCTTAGCCAGTCAGTGTGTCATAATGTGTAACGGGCCAATAGCGCCTTGGTCTGATTTTAAAGTGGTTTCACTCAAAACCCCTCGAACACAGAAACAGAGAAAATGTCTAACTGGCCTTCTCTGAGACGACCCTTATATCCTGAATAGCAGACAACTGTTATTTTAATCCTGAGAGGCTATTGGGAAGTCAAAACAAAAGGCATGGACTTGGTCAGCTGCTACAGAATCAGTGTTTTCACAGAATACAATCGTAATCAGTGTGTCCTTGTACCTCCAGTCTGACGTCAATCGCTATCAACAGATTTGATTTCAATCCATAACATACAGCATCCAGTTTAGTAACATCAACCCAAGTGTCACAGAACACTAGAAACCATTTCTCTATTACAGAAAGAGAATGTATAACTATGCTAAACATTGTTAATCACTCTAAACTAAATGTGAACTTTATTCTCTTTTAAATATTCCTATTACAGTGAGCCATAGCTGGGGCTCTCTCCATCAGGCTTCATTATGAAGGGTAGAGGAGATCCAATGAAGGCTGCTGCTCTGTGGGCTGTTCTGACTGCCTCAGCCTGGCTGTCCTTTAGGATCTCCTCCATCTGATCTGACTCAATATCTGGCTGCGGGTGGTCCTCCAGTCACTCGGCGGGTCAGACGCAATGACTGAGATGGGAGTGTTTTGCAAGCAGCATTTTCACTCAACAGAACCTTTTTTTTATGCAGCTAGATATCTCTACTGTTGCCGAGCTGACATTTGAAATGCTATTGCATCTGAACATAGTATAAAAATGGTATCTTTCCAGTTAGGCGAGTTCAGCCATGTAATGATGTAGATGTCCTGTTAAACCGGTTGTGTTTGGAATTAAGATGAGCACAAAGAGTTCTGCTAACAAAGTGTACTGGTGACCTTTCCTCAGACTGATGTTCTTTTCTCTCCTTTCCAGATGAAGGTGCAGGGTGATGTCACAGCACAGATGTCGGAGATTGTGAGGCTGAAAGGTAAGAACAGACACTGTCCAGCAGAGAGCACACTTCTGTTGGAGTCTTAAGGCTAGGCTAGCAGAAAGCAGTATGAGCTTGTATTACCACAGATAAAGCCTGGAGCAGTAACAGCAGTTTGCTTAATGCTGTTAGTGGTGTTAAGATGTTTCATCTCAAGTCCCCCATGTGCCAAGTGGACTCCAATGCAAACAGATTTGCAATGTTGTCGTTCCTTGTTTCTTTATTGAATTATTGTCTGACATTAAAGCTGTAGCCTGATATCAGTGCATGTTGAAATTGCATTTGTCCATACACTATAACCTTAGGGTTCATATTCTATGTTATTTTGGGGGGGGGGTGTAGAGCAGCTGAAGGAGCTGAAACAGGAGTTTATGAGGCAGGAGATCCAGCTGAGGGAGGTGAAGAAGAACAGCACCAACCTGGAGAGGAAGTTGGAGTATGAGAGGTACAGAGAATGAACTCTCTCAACACATCTTTCATGTTTTTGCTCTAGGCTCTCAATCACAGCAAAGTTGAGGTTATGATGACTATCGCACCAATATAACCATTGGTTTGGAATTTTGACAAGAGCTTCATTGCTTTTCTCTCTGTGATTTTTGTCTAACCAATTGTTTGTGTGAATGATAGTTTGCAGTGTGGGCGTCAAATCACTCAACTAATGGACGAGTATGAAGAAGCTAAAAAGACCCTGGAGGAGGAGGTGGTGAAGCTGAGAAAGGTGAGGCCCTCTGTCAGAGCTCCTAGTCATGATGTCCCTGCCCCCGTAATGTAAGTGGTTGTCTACCACCCCCTGTTGGTGTTCATAGATCATACACTATGTGGAATGTCCTTTGTCCTGGATGTCAGCAGTTCTGCACTTAGTCATTGTGACTTTTGCTTACCCAGCGATAGTAAAGGTGATTGTATTAATCTCTTCCCTCTCTTTTTCTCTGTCCCTCCCTCCCTCTGCAGAGTGTGCTGGATAGCAGGAAGGTTGGAGCTGCAGAAGGAGGGACTGAGGTGGAGACCGCAGGAGAGCACCCAACTGTGGCCACACACCGAGACACTGACCTCAAAGGTAACATTACATCCAGCTCATATACATTCTGCCTCTAATGTTTCAGAGCTAACCCACCCTCTCTGCCTCCACCCCATCCATTCTTCTCTCTCTCCCTCCTGGGATAGAAGATTTGGGCAAGCCTGGCAGTGATGCTGGCATGCCTGGTATTGAGGACAGTGAAGTGGGAAAAATAGATGATGTGCAATATGGTGAGTATTTATTCCCTCTGGTTATTCTACTTTTGATAACGATTCTGGTAGTAAGATTAGTGTAAAATATCATTGTCAAATTTCAACTGGAACTTTCCTCCTACCCTCTCATTCTCTCCAGCCCTGAAGAAGCCAGCCATCACCCAGAACCACATAGAGATACCTGATACTGGGCTAAGAGAGGTGGGGGCCGGTATGGGGGCAGGTGAGGGGGCTGGTCGAGACCTCACTCTGGACCGGCCTGTGCTCCAGATCCAGGACAAGGTCATAGGGCTGGGGCTGGAGGGACGAGTGGGGGCCCTCCAGCAGCAGCCCCCCCAGGCGGTGGCAGACAGACCCATACTCTTTGATGAGGACAACAAGGCAGCCATCCAGGCAGATGAGTTCGGAGAGCAGCACAGACCGCTTAGAGGTATGTCAGCTCACACTTCACACACTAAATATTTGCATTTTCAGTTTACTTTATTAGCTTTGCTGCCCAGAGACAAAGCCAGTTATGCAGTAATGCTTTAGTGGTGACATGTTATCGTGTGTCTGTCATTGAGTTTGAGACCTGAGGCCATGGCCTGGGTACAGCTCTGACTGGGCTCTTAATGGCTGTGTGCAGCAGAGGCCCCGCTGCTCTTGGCCTCTCCAACTCCACCACTAGCTGCTATAAAACGTGAGCCATGCTGGCTTCCTGTTTTCAGTTCAGGTTTTTTTTCATGGAATGTTTGTGTAAAAAGTGGAGGGAAATGTATCGTTGGCGCAGTGCTCTGCTCTCTGTTTGGCAACCTGTCTTTTTAAAGGTGATTCATCCTTTTCTCCCAGAGATTGAAAACATGCTCCTTCAGACTGTAGGCTAGCTCTCTGAAGGAGCACATTCCGTACTACAGGAGAGAGTGCCTCTCTACAGTGCCTTAAAAATGAAAAGCCCAAAAGGATGACCAAATTTCAGGTGAAAAGAAAAAAACAGAACAGAAAAGGTCATTGATGCTACCTGTTTTGCTGTCTCATTTTTAGCTCCTGTCAATGTGATGAAAGTGGATGGTGTACAGAGGAAAGGGGCAGGACTGCCTCTACTTCCTAACCCCGCCCAGGTGCCCAACCCTATAGAACCTCTGCATGCCAGAGACCCCAAGCCTGCTGAGCCCCTGCGTCACAGACAGAGTGAGTGCCTCCAAAGGCTGGTGGGGATGGGAGGGGGAGACTGAATACCTCAGTACACAGGAGATGTGACACATGGTGACTGTGGTTGTGTCTTTCTTCTGACCTTTAGCTGCAGCGTCCCAGTAAGAAGAGCTTCTCTCACTTGCAGATGTGTCAAGGTTACAACATAACCTTTACAATTACATAAGCTATTTTCGAACGCATTCTACAGTCTGAGCCCTATCTAGAGTTTTCTTTCTCAAGGCTGCGTTGGGTCTACTATAAGCGGCTGCCTTCCCTAGCTATCAGGGTTTTAACAAACCTTCCTCAACACTGCTCATGAAGTAATACATATTAGAGGTGCTGTCGCCACAGACTGAAAGAGATGGCCAGATGCCAGAGTGCACACACAGTGGGAGAGGCCGCCTGACTTCAAGGGTCTCAGGGTGTTCCTTCCTGCTGCCTGCCTGGCTTCAGCTCTGCTCCCTCCCCCCCTTCGCTGCCTACTCTCCAAACAATACCCCAACCAGCTGCCCTGCCAGCTTCCCCTCTCCTTGCTTCATCTTCACACTCTCTGCACCACACACACACGCTTTCCTCCAAGTTTCTTTACACATATCACTTCATTGCCAATTACTCTTTTTGTCTTCCCAAATATCCCCTTACACATATACACTATGCCTCCCTCCCATACCTTTACTGTCCAACCAATCACCACCTCCTTCATCCCCTATGTTTTTTTAGTTTCATCATCCTCTCTTTCATTCACTCTCCATCCTTTCTCTTCTGACTCTGTCACAATCTCTTTGCTTCCCTCCCTTCCTGATGGGGCCCTTCTCTGCCTCTACAGGCCGTTTCTTTGATGAGAACGAGTCCCCTGTAGATCCGCAGCACGGCTCAAAGCTGGCGGACTACAATGGGGACGATGGGAACGTGGGTGAGTACGAGGCGGACAAGCAGGCCGAGCTGGCCTACAATGAGGAAGAGGATGGTGATGGTGGGGAGGAAGACGTCCAAGGTGAGCCAGGCCAGGGGTCTTCAAGTCCAGCTGTATCACCATTTCTCCCTCCTCCACTCCTGCTGTCCCTGCATTAGACTGAGTACCACCAGCTCGGCCAGAGCTCACAGCACCCTGAGTTACCCATCATTCCTGTCTCAGGAACATCCATAACCAACCGCCCCTCAGGGTCTAAGCCTGAGGCCTGTTCAGTGGGTCATTTTAGGCTGGAGGGCAAGCCTCCCATCATTGTATACCACAATCAAGCCCTATACCTCTACATGTGGGTGGGGGCGCTTCTCCCCCTCAGTGACTCCACTCCAATGTCTGCATGCCTCATCCAGCTGTGCGCTTCCCCACTATCTGTGCTCCACCACCTGTTTGTGCCCACTGGTCATCTGTGTACACCTGTAGTAGATTAGTAGATGCTGTGTTTGAGTAGTACTTGACGTTTTAAATGCATGTGCGTTCCTGTCTTATCATTATTGTACGGCTGTCATTCATTTCTCTGCGACAGGTTAGGTTGTGAAGTATTTTGTGTTATACTTTTTTAATGGACCAGGTAGATCCATATAGGCCCTTAGTCATTGAACCACTTGATATTGACATTTTATAACTGCTATTGTTGTCCCTGCCATTGAACAGGCTGTGATAAAAGTAGTGTTAGGAATTCTATGGCCAATATGGGACTAATATGTACAGTATGTTGCTCTTCTATGGAGTATTCCTAATGATAATCTTCTGGGATTTCCTTTGAAATCTATCTAGCAGATGTAATTTAGGGATGAGAGAGATGACTACTCCCTGATTTGTTCTGTCGTCAATCTCCTTTCAGATGATGAAGATCGAGACACGCAGGGAGACCGGGCAGTGGACTATGGGAAGAGACGTCAAGCCATCGACATTCTGTAAACCTTGTCCACTTGCTCTAGGATCTGGGGTAGAAAATTCGAACAAAAGCGTTTATTGCTCCGCATTGTTTCAATTATGCTACGGATGTCATTCTTAGGACTGGTTGAAATCACGAAGATGTTTTTAGCTGCGTCTCTTATGGCGATGGACAATTCTGAAGACACGATTACAGATTATTATTCCATGAAGCAGTTTGACCTAAAACCATGTATCACTGAATCGATAAAACAATTC
The DNA here is from genome assembly GCF_036934945.1 of Oncorhynchus masou masou. Classification (NCBI taxonomy): domain Eukaryota; kingdom Metazoa; phylum Chordata; class Actinopteri; order Salmoniformes; family Salmonidae; genus Oncorhynchus; species Oncorhynchus masou. The sequence goes on from NC_088212.1 coordinate 64,179,015, forward strand.
ATGATAATATCATTCTGTGCAGCCGTTGACTTGCAACTATTTGTTTTATAAGTTATTTGGTATTAGAATTCCTTAGCTATTACATTGATATGATGCACCAGAGTGCTATACAGTATACATTTTTTTTTTCTTCCCATGACCGATTTATGAAGGCTTTTGTTTTGTTTACTACTTTGAATGAACTGTCAGCTGCAAGAATAGACTGAAGTGGTCTGGAAGAGCCAGTTTGGGCCAGAACCTCGCTGTCTTGGATGACTCTGTTGCTGACAAGATCACCTAGACTGGCAGGCATGGCATATTGCTTGAAGTTGTCAACTTTAATTTGACTTGTCTTTACCTAAAAAAGGAATGTTTCCCTTTTGATGTGGGACAGCTGTTGCTTGATAAAGAAAAATAACTGAACTATTGCTCCAAACTGTGTCAATGAATTTGACAGGACAGTTTCTTTGGCACTTTCTCATTGTTGGACTCTTGTATGGACGCCCACACTTCAAACACAGCCGCGCCAACCAACGCAGCGCTTCTGCCAAGGACTTCTCATGGCTTCTTAAACCTATTTGTTCACCTTATTTCTGTCAGACAACACTCAAGTGCTCATTCTGTCTTACAATTATGCTGTTGTTATTAATGCATGTAATCTTTATTAATCAACCTGAAGAACGTCTTTAAGCTGGAGGCAATACTTAGACCAGTTTAGAATTAGGAATCCTGTGGAAGACTAAATGCACATCTGTCCTGCTATTATGGACTACAGTAGGCATAGATGTACATATTTGAATTGTTTATTTTAACTGTAGGACTCAAAGGACTATTCTTCCTTTAAATAATAAGCATAATCAGTTTTTGTTTAAAAGTTTGATTTTTTTTCTCATATGGAAGGTCGGCATATTGAATGTACGCTGCTGATTTGGTTTTTCAAGATCATAATGTAATTAAGATATTTGGGTAGTTAATTGTTACAAAACTGAATTTAGATGCTAATAGATAACTGTGGAACCAGTGAACTTGTCCCCAGCTAAGTTTTCCCTCAAATTCCAACGTGTTACTGATCTGCTGGGGATTACTAAAAGCTGTTGGTATCACTGATCTTGGGGGTAATTTATAATTTCATACTGAAGAATAAATAAGTGGTCATTATTGATACAAGGAATTAAACAATTGTTTCTGTTTCCCCCTGAATGCCTTTTGATCCATGATTTGTTAAAAATATATATTTTGTTCTCTAACCTCTTGAGAATGTGCATGTGAACTGTACTTTACCTGAAAAGGTGACTGACTGGCAATGGGAAGACTGCATGTGATTGTGGCAGGGATGCTCGCCCATGTTGACTCCAATGTTTTCCACAGTTGTCAAGTTGGTTGGATATCCTTTGGGTGGTTGACCATTCTTGATACACACTGGAAACTGTTGAGTGTGAAGCCCATCAGCGTTGCAGTTCTTGACACAAACCGTTGCGCCTGGCACCTATTACCATACCCCGTGCAAAGGCACTTAAAAGTTTTTGCCTTGCCCATACACAATCCATGTCTCAAGCCTTAAAAATCCTTCTTTAACCTGTCTCCTCCCATTAATCTACAGTGATTGAAATGAATTTAACAAGTGACATAAGGGATCATAGCTTTCGCCGGGTCAGTCTGTTATGGAAAGAGCTGGTGTTCTTAATGTTTTGGATACCGAGTGTATACACTAAACTCAGCAAAAAAAGAAATGTCCCTTTGTCAGGACCCTGTCTTTCAAAGATAATTGGTAAAAATCCAAATAACTTCAGATCTTCATTGTAAAGGGTTTAAACACTGTCTCCCATGCTTGTTCAATGAACCAAAAACAATTAATGAACATGCACCTGTAGAATGGTTAAGACACTAACAGCTTAGACGTAGGCAATTAAGGTCAGTTATGAAAACTTAGGACACTAAAGAGGTCTTTCTACTGACTCTGAAAAATGCCAAAAGAAAGATGCCCTGGGTTCCTGCTCATCTGTGTGAATGTGCCTTAGGCATGCTGGAAGGTGGCATGAGGACTGCAGATGTAGCCAGGGCAATAAATTGCAATGCCTGTACTGTGAGACGCCGAAGACAGCGCTACAGGGAGACAGGACGGACAGCTGATCGTCTTCACAGTGGCAGACCACGTGTAACAACTGCACAGGATCGGTACATCCGAACATCACACCTGCTGGACAGGTACAGGATGGCAACAACTGCCCGAGTTACACCAGGAATGCATAATCCCTCCATCAGTACTGACTGTCTGCAATAGGCTGAGAGAGGCTGGACTGTTGTAAGGCAGGTCCTCACCGGCAACAACGTCGCCTATGTGCACAAACCCATCGTCGCTGGAACAGACAGGACTGGCAAAAGTGCTCTTCACTGACGAGTCGCGGTTTTGTCTTACCAGGGATGATGGTTGGATTCGGGTTTATCGTCGAAGGAATGAGCATTACACCGAGGCCTGTACTCTGGAGCGGGATCGAGGTGGAGGGTCCGTCATGGTCTGGGGCGGTGTGTCACAGCATCATCGGACTGAGCTTGTTGTCATTGCAGGCAATCTCAACGCTGTGCGTAACAGGGAAGACATCCTCCTCCCTCATGGTACCCTTCCTGCAGGCTCATCCTGACGTGACCCTCCAGCATGACAATGCCACCAGCCATACTGTTTGTTCTGTGTGTGATTTCCTGCAAGACAGGAATGTCAGTGTTCTGTCATGACCAGCGAAGAGCCCGGATCTCAATCCCATTGAGCACGTCTGGGATCTGCTGGATTGCAGGGTGAGGGCTAGAAATGTCCAGGAACTTGCAGGTGCCTTGGTGGAAGAGGGAAGTATCAACTCACAGCAAGAACTGGCAAATCTGGTGCAGTCCATGAGGAGGAGATGCACTGCAGTACCTAATGCAGCTGGTGGTCACACCAGATACTGTTACTTTTGATTTTGACCCCTCCTTTGTTCAGGGACACATTATTAGATTTCTGTTAGTTACATGTCTGTGGAACTTATTCAGTTTGTCTCAATTGTTGAATCTTATGTTCATACAAATATTTACACATGTTAAATTTGCTGAAAATAAATGTAGTTGACAGTGAGGACTTTATTATTTTGCTAGGTTTGTTAGTGCTACCGGAAGCCTCTGTTGTAATCAAATCCACATCAACAGATTATTTTGATTCATTTCAAATGGCCATAAAGCCACCAAATATTTCTAGTATTTTCAATTAATAAATTACATTTTAATCAAAGCTCGTTAGTCGTCTGCATAGAAGACCCCCAAATATCAAGCAATTGCAAGTAAAAACCAACAAGCTGTATGGAGAAAAAAATCTACAATATACCCGTCAAGAAACCTCGAGATGAACCACATTTATGGGTGCTCGGGGGATTCTGACCAGGTAACGGTATGTACTGTCAAGAGTATCTCCGGGACTGTATTGTTTTTCAAATAAAAGGGGTGTGAGTTCATGTGCCAAAGCAAATGAAAAAACGAGTTATATTACGCTGGCCCGTGTTGAACCGGGCAATGGCCCGGCACGTCATCGGCTGAAAGCGGGGATGGAGGAGCGCCCTCAAATCTGCGCGGCTTGGTCATGTCAGCATGGTGCATCGTCCAGAATTTTCAAACTACGTTTTCATTGGGAAGGCAGGTAAAGTGTTTAATCCAAAGCAATCACTGTTGAATGTGAAAACACAAAAACGGATTTATAACTAACGTCACCGTTGTTTTGAACCGATTTCGCCGTCCAACCAGAGTGGGTCACCTGGCTCACGTACGGAAGCAGCCCGGTTCCACCATGAATGCAATCACTTCACCCGAAGTGACCTTTGCCAGACTCCAGTCACCCAAGTTACGGCAAGCGGTACCGGAGCGCCAAGTCTTGGACCAAAGGCCTCCTCAACGGCTTCTACCCCCAAGCCATTAGACTGCTGACCAATTCTACCCCACCACTGCTGCTACTCGCTGTTTGTTTGTTACCTATGCATTGTCACTTGGCCCCACCTACATGTACAGATTACCTCAACTGACTTGATACCGGTGCCCCCTAGTTATCATTATTGTGGTACTTTTTATTATTACTTTTTATTTTAGCCTACATCACTGCACTGTTGGTTAAGGGCTTGTAAGTAAGCAATTCACGGTAAAGTCTACAATTGTTGTATTCGGTCCATGTGGAAAATAAAGTTTGATTTGATTCAAACTCTTCTCACCGGGGTACCCGGGCCAGATAAACGAACCGCCTCATTGAAGCCTCTGGCTCAAGCGGTCCTCTGTCATCCGGGTATCTGCATCGAGAGAGTGTGGGTGAGGAGGCGGGAAATGGCGTCTGGGAGCACATCGCAGTATCAGCTACTAGACGGTTCATAAAAACAGCACAGCAGAGAGGAAACAAGAAGAAAAAGCAGCTGCTGTCCGCACCTTGGCAGCCAGCAGTGCTTGATCAGTCAACTCGTTTTCGAGCTACTGTGGAGTACTGTAAAGTAAGTAGGGATTATTTCAAGCGTCTTTCAGCATGTGTGAGTGACGTACAAATAAATATTTTCCTTTCTCGCCCCCAAGGCATGGACAACAGCAATCTAACGTACAGTAGTTAGCCAGCCAACTTGACCCTCTCTTGCTAAAATATCGGCCTCCTGGTTTGCTAACATGTAACCATTTTGCTGCGTGAAATTAGTCAATGGTTTGGTACAAGAAATCAAACCAAAATTTACATTTACAACAGTCTTGCTTAACTTGCATAAAACAGCTAATTGACTAGATCCATGTTGCCAAGCTAGGTAGCTAATCAGCTAGCAAAGTTTAGGTAGTGCTAGCTAATTAAGTTTTGCTAATGTTAGTTAACGTTAGCAACTAGCTAGCTAGTCAAATTTGTCTTTGGACAGAAGGGGCTAAAATATTGCTTGTCCAGCCACTCACAACCTAAGTTTAATTTCGCTAGCTAGATATTCTAACAGCTAACTGCATAGCTAAACCGCTAACATTTCTCAGTTGAAAATGGACAGTGAGAAATGGCAGGTACCGTAGCTAGTTATCAAGGTGCTGTGTTTTTTGCTAGCTAGCGGGGTAGCCGCCACGGCTAGCTAACGTGAACTAACATCGCGCGCTACTTTCGAACGATGTTTGTTACTTGCTAGCAGCGAACTCGCGTGATGTTTAGCTAGTTAGTTACTATTGGCGTCCTGCTTTTAAGGCCTTCTACCTGGACATGAGTGGTCGGTAGCAAGCTTTAATTTCCCGCCCACTTTCTGTATACTATCCTGGTTAGGGCTGCCCGTCCATGGACATAGAAAAAAGTTAGTTGGTAATTAGCTCTGGACCAAGTGCGAAAGCTTTCCATGTTTTCTTTTGAATTGCAACCAGCATTGGCCCATTACACGAAGGAGTCAGAAACATTTTGAACAGTGACAATTCGCTTAACTTGCCAGAAGACTGTCTAGTTAGCTAACTAGCTATATCAATGAAGTGTGCGTGGTGTTCCCACTTTCCACTCATGATCGACCATCCCTCATCTAACCATACCTTCCGCATGTTATGGGACGATACACCGCCACCACCAAACACCAAATTAGTAGTGAGGGAGAATGAATGGGCTGCTGCAGTCACTATGGGAACTCTTTCTAGAGCCCACAATTAAAGTCCAGGTAGCAGATAATGGACCTTAATAACATATATTTAAGTAGTTGGTGCTGTATATTTAAGCAGTAAGGCCCGAGGTTGGGTGGAATATGGCCAATGTACCACATGTAAGGGCTGTTCTTAGGCAAGAAACACCGTGGATGGCTGGGTCACTGACCTTAACCGCTGTATATTGACAATATTTCACAAACCCCTGAGGTGCCTTATTGCTATTATAAGTGGGTTACCAATGTAACGAGACCAGTAAAAATACATGTTTTGTCATAACTGGTATACGGTCTGAAAAACCATGGCTTTCAGCATTCAGGGCTCGAACCACACAGTCTAGAATTTCTTTATAGTAGTATGTAATGGTTCCAGCTGTGGTATCAGACCGTATACTACGGACATGACAAAAATGTATTTGTACTGTTCTAATTTATGTTGTAACCAGTTTATAATAACAATAAGGGACTTCGGGGTTTGTGGTACATGGCCAATATACCACTGCTAAAGGCTGTATCCGTGTTGCGTCGTGCTTAAGAACAGCCCATAGCTATGGTACATTGGACATATCCCACACCCTCACGTCTTACTACGTAAAACCTCTTAAGGATCGGACACCGTTTTCACATTTACGGGGGGTGGCAGGCACAGCAGGGGTTCAAAATGTAGAACCTAAATTGATTTGATCAAACAAAACTACGCTACATTTTATTTTTGGGACCCTCAGGATGACAAATCAGAGCAAGATAACTTAATGTAAGTACATTATTTACCTTCAGAGGTGAATGTATCAAACCAGTTGCCGTGATACATTTTTTGTTGTTGTGCACTCTCCTCAAACAATTGTATTTTTTTCACTAATAGCTACTGTAAATTGGACAGTGCTGTTAGATAAATTATTGTTAAAGTTTACTGCCCATATAAGGCATGTTTGTCCTGGGAAATGTTATTGTTACTTGCAACATCATGCTAATCATATTAGCCCACGTTAGCTCAAATGTCCTGGGTGGCTCCGATCCTGTTGAGGTTAAATATATACAGGTTTTAACTCTAAAATATCTTTGTTAGTTTACAGTTCATGCTCCCCGCATATAAGGAAAGCCCCCAATGCAAGATCAAAATGTCTATGATTCACTTGGTGGGGGAACATATTGCATGTAACCTACTGTACATGGTGGAGGAACATATTTCCTGTGGGCTACTGTAAATGGTGATCTGTAAGTGGCACTTCCACTTTTTAATATGGAAAATGGCTGAGGAATTTTCTACAATATTCACACCATATTGACACAATTAGTCTTTATAGAACAAAAATGTAAATTAATCAGCTATGTGGAAATATGTATTTGTGTGTACATAAAGCAAGTGAATACTCTCCTCCCCCTCTCCCCGGTTTTAGTTTGAAGTCTACAGTAGATGGCTAGGTTTAGGATATTTACTAGCCTGCACCAGTGACAAACGGAGCTATGTTAATGACATATGGCAGTACACAAGCAAAATATAAATCACTTATTTTGCTTGCTAGAAATGGCCACATTCATTCAGATATGAAGAAAGAGGATAGCTACAGCTGAAGTCGTTAAGTTTACATGCACCTTAGCCAAATACATTTAAACTCAGTTTTTTTCACAATTCCTGACATTTAAATCCTAGTAAAAAAATCCCTGTCTTAGGTCAGTTTCGATTATCATTTTATTTTAAGAATGTGAAATGTCAGAATTAGAGGTCGACCAATTAATCGGAATGGCAGATTTTTAATTAAGGCCGATTTCAAGTTTTCATAACAATTGGTCATCTGCATTTTTGGATGCCGATTACATTGCACTTCACGAGGAGACTGCGTGGCAGGCTGACTACCTGTTATGCGAGTGCAGCAAGGGGGCACGGTAAGGTGCTAGCTAGAATTAACTTATGGCTGAGGGGCGGTATTAAGTAGCATGGGTGAATAAGGTGCCCAGAGTAAACTGCCTGCTACTCAGGCCCAGAAGCTAAGATAGCATATTATTCGTAGATTTGGATAGAAAACACTCTGAAGTTTCTAAAACTGTTTGATTTCTGTGAGTATAACAGAACTCATATGGCAGGCAAAAACCTGAGAAACAATCCAACCAGGAAGTGGGAAATCTGAGGTTTGTAGTTTTTCAACTCTTTGCCTATCCAAGATTGCACTTCCTAAGGCTTCCACTAGATGTCAATGGTCTTTAGAACCTTGTTTCAGGCTTCAACTGTGAAGGGGGAAAGAATAAGAGCTTGTTTGACTAAGAGGTCTGGCAGAATGCCATGAGCTCAGTCTCGCGCGCTCCCGTGAGAGTAACCTGCGTTCCATTGCATTTCTAAAGACAAAGGAATTGTCCGGTTGGAACATTATTGAAGATATATGTTAAAAACATCCTAAAGATTGATTCTGTACATCGTTTGACATGTTTCTACGAACTGTAACAGGAACTTTTTGACTTTTCGTCTGGACCTAGTGCTCGCGCTTCATGAATTTGGATTTGTGAACTAAACACGCAAACAAAAAGGAGGTATTTGGACATAAATTATGGACTTTATCGAACAAAACATTTATTGTGGAACTGGGATCCCTGGGAGTGCATTCTGATGAAGCTCATCAAAGGTAAGTGAATATTTATAATACCATTTCTGACTTTTGTTGACTACACAACATGGCGGGTATCTGTATGGCTTGTTTTTGTGTCTGAGCACTGTACTCAGATTATTGCATGGTGTGCTTTTTCCGTAAAGCTTTCTTGAAATCTGACAGCGGTTGCTTTAAGGAGAAGTATATCTATAATACCATGCATAACACTTGTATCTTTAATCAATGTTTATTATGAGTATTTCTGTCAATTGATGTGGTTCTCTGCAAAATCACCGGATGTTTTGGAAGCAAAACATTACTGAACATAACGCACCAATGTAAACTGAGATTTTTGGATATAGATATGAACTTTATCGAACAAAACATACATGAAGTCCTATGAGTGTCATCTGATGAAGATCATCAAAGGTTAGTGATTAATTTTCTCTATTTCTGCTTTTTGTGACTCCTCTCTTTAGCTGGAGAAATGGCTGTGCCTTTGACTAGGTGCTGACCTAACATAATCCATGGTATGCTTTCGTCGTAAAGCCTTTTTGAAATCGGACACTGGTGGGATTAACAGTATCTTTAAAATGGTGTATAATGTATGTTTGAGGAATTTTAATTGAGATTTCTGTTTGAATTTGGTGCCCTGCACTTTCACTGGTTGTCATAACGATCCCGTTAATGGGATTTCAGACGTAAGTTAAACTTATCTTATAAAAAACAATCAACCTTAACATAATCACTGGTTAACTACACATGGTTGATCATATTACTAGTTTATCTATCTTGTCCTGCATTGCATATAATCGATGCGGTGCCTGTTATCATTGAATCACAGCCTACTTCGCCAAACGGTGATTTAACAAGCGCATTTGTGGGAAAAAAAGCACAGTCGTTGCACCAATGTGTACCTAAACATAAACGCCTTCCTTAAAATCAATACACAAGTATATATTTTTAGACCTGCATATTTAGATAATATTGGCTGCTAACTTGAATTTATTTTAACAAGGGAAATTGTGTCACTTCTCTTGCGTTCTGTGCAAGAGTCAGGGTTTATGCAGCAGTGCGGGCCGCCTGGCTTGTTGCGAAATGTGTGAAGACCATTTCTTCCTAACAAAGACAGCCAATTTCGCCAAACGGGGGGTGGTTTAATGTTTTTGGGATAGGGGGCAGCATTTTCACTTTTGGATGAATAGCATGCCCAGAGTGAACTGCCTCCTACTCTGTCCCAGATGCTAATATATGCGTGTTAGTAGTAGTATTGGGTAGAAAACTCTGAAGTTTCTAAAACTGTTTGAATGATGTCTGTGAGTATAACAACCCATATGGCAGGCAAAAACCTGAGAAACAATCCATCCAGGAAGTGGGATATCTGAGGTTTGTAGTTTTTCAACTCAGCCCCTATTGAAGATACAGTGGTATATTGGTTGTTGCACTTCCTACAGCTTCCACTAGATGTCAACTGTCTTTAGAAACTTAAATGAGGATTCTACTATAAAGGAGGGGCTCATGAGACCTGTCTGAGTCAGTGGTCTGACCCAGTGTCTCAGGCTCGTGATGCGCTCCCGACAGTTACCTCTCGTTCCAGTGCTTTTCTTCAGACATAGGAATTCTCAGTTTGGAACATTATTTGATGTTTTATGTTAACATCCTAAAGATTGATTCCATACATCGTTTGACTTGTTTCTACGACCTGTAACGGAACCTTTCAAGTTTTTGTCTGGACGAAGTGCTCAAGCCTCATGAAGATGGATTACTGGGCTGAAAACGCTACCAACAAGTGGCTATTTGGACATTAATGGTGGACTTTATGGAACAAATCAGTAATTTATTGTCTAACTGGGATTCCTGGGAGTGCCTTCTGATGAAGATCATCAAAGGTAAGTGAATATTTATTGTGTTCTTTCTAACTTCTGTTTCTCTGGCTGGATTGGGCTCTGAGCGCCGTTCTCAGATGCTTTTTCCGTAAAGTTTTTTGTTGTTGAAATCTGACAGCAGTTGCATTAAAGAGAAGTCCATCTTTAATTCTGTGAATAACACTTGTATCTTTTATCGATGTTTATTATGAGTATTTCTGCAAAATCACTGGATGTTTTGGAATCAAAACAGTACTGCATGTAACGCACCAATGTAAACTAATATTTTTGGATATAAATATGCACATTATCGAACAAAACACATGTATTCTGTAACATCATGTCCTATGAGTGTCATCTGATGACTATCATCAAAGGTTAGTGATAAAATTTATCTATTTCTGCTTTGTGTTTTTTTGACTTGGCAGTGATCTAACATAATCAAAATAAAGCATTTTTGAAATCTGACACAATGGGTAGATTAACAAGAAGTTTCTTTCATTTGCTGTATTGGACTTGTTTATGTGTGAAAGTTACATATTTCAAAAATATTTTTGAATTTTGCGCATGGCCTTTTCAGCGGAATGTTGTCAGGGGTTTCGCTAGCACCAGAAAGGTTAACAAAAGCGCATTTGTGGAAAAAAGCACAATCGTTGCATGACTGTACCTAACCATAAACATCAATGCCTTTCTTAAAATCAATACACAGAAGTGTTTTATATCGGCTTTTTTTGGTCCTTCAATAATCGATGTCGGTGTTGAAAAAGTCAAAGATCTCTAGTCAGAATAATAGTAGAGAGAGGTTTATTGCAGCTTTTATTTCTTTCATCACATCCCCAGAGGGTCAGAAGTTTACATACACATTTTTTTTCACGACTTTGTAAGTATGCTTGGGATCATTGTCCATTTGGAAGACCCATTTGCGACCAAGCTTTAACTTCCTGACTGATGTCTTGAGATGTTGCTTCAATATATCCACATATTTTTCCTTCTTCATGATGTCATATGTTTTGTGAAGTGCACCGGTCCCTCCTGCAGCAAAGCACCCCCACAACATGATGCTACCACCCCGTGCTTCACGGTTGGGATGGTGTCCTTCGACTTGCAAGCTTCCCCCTTTTTCCTCCAAACATAACAATGGTCATTATGGCCAAACCACTCTTTTTGTTTCATCAGACCAGAGGACATTTTTTCCAAAAAGTACTACCTTTGTCCCCATGTGTAGTTGCACACCGTAGTCTGGCTATTTTTATGCCGGTTTTGGGGCAGTGGCTTCTTCCTTGCTGAGCGGCCTTTCAGGCGAATAGGCACTGAGTTTGAAGGTAGGCCTTGAAATACTTCCACACGTACACCTCAAATAATGTAAATTAGCCTTCAGAAGCTTCTAAAGCAATGACAATTTTCTAGCTGTTTAATCTTGGAACTACCAATCCCGGATCCAGGAGAATTGTCATCAACTACACTAATTAGCATAGCGCAAAGGTAAAAAAAATATTACTAGAAAATATTCATATTCATGAAATCACAAGTGAAACACAGCTTGGCCCTTTGTTAATCACCCTGTCATCTTAGATTTTAAAATTATGCTTTACCCAAAAGCTTGTCTTGCTTTGGCTGTAAGTTTATCGATAGCATAACAGTATGTCCAGCTTGCAGCAGGAAGCTTGGTCACAAATCAGAAAAGCAATCAAATTAACTGTTTACCTTTTGATCTACGGATGTTTTCACTTACGAGACTCCCAGTTAAACAACAAATGTTCCATAAATATTATTTTTATACCCAAAATACCTCCGTTTGTTGGTATGTTGAGAAATTCAGTTTGGATACCAGGCCAACTCAAGATTAGTCTTGATGCAAACAATTTAACTGAACCTTTCATGCACTCCTTCAAAAAAGTATTAATTTGGTCATACACTGGGGCAGAGCTATTCAACTGGCCATTTATCAATTTAGAATGACCCTTTGATAAATTCTGAACCTTCATATAATTTTCTTTTTTTTTTCATGATTGGATTTTTAGTGCCAAAAGGAGCCCTCGTTCAATATTCTCTAATGGGAGAGATGTTTTCCTATAGTCCTGCCCATTTTAAGTACTGTCAATTAATATACTCCAACATACCACCACAGATGAGATCACTACACCAGAGCGTGCTTTGGGCTTAACTCAGTCCACGGTGTTTAACTCACAGCTATCATAAACTTTATCCGATCAACAGCCTAGCCTACAACACTGCTTGTTTTGTAGTCTGCTGGACATCATTATTTACTTTTACATATTGTTTGCTGGCTAAGCAAGGGTAACAATCCTCCCGAGTGCAGCCTATGAGAGCTTAGGGACGAGATGGTTGCTTTTTTTCAGTGATTGCCACCATGAGAAATCCAACATATCTAGTAAATGCTTGAGGTGCTCGTATGACATCTTCAATCAATTGAATTGACATTAATTTGGGACTACAGGGGAGGTATAAAACAGTAATTATTTTCAAAATGTTTTCTAATTTTCTCCTGATTTTTAAGCTCAAACAAAACCTTCCATTTCTCTATGCTGCACAACTATATTCGGTCAACAATACACATCACTCCTGTGATGTCAAGAGTTTTAAGATAAACTGAAAGCAAACTCATAAAATATTTTTGCAATGTTAGTCCCCACAGAGGTGGTGCAGTTTATAGGCACCAGTTCTCTACTGATGAGATGGGAGAGAGACTGCTCTGCAAAAGCTAGTCAACTGAGATGTTTCTGTGTAAAAAGTGGAAATTAATGAAAAATTATTATATTGAAAATGGGACACAATTTGATTTTGGTAAACAGATATACCATGCATAAAATGTTTCCTGTGTAAATAGAAACAAGATGAAGCGATGCATGTAGAAATTAATTAATGTGATCCATGTCAACTGTGTTAAGTTCAAATGTGTTCCATTATGTAAAACCATTTGATGCACTGAATTGGGCTGGTCTTAAAGCGCTCAAAATGAACTTCTAGCGACATTTAATTTGAATGAAAGTGCTTTATAAGATTATAATATAAATAACCCTTTTCAAATCTGGCCCCTGTAAGAATTTAGTTGAGTAACCCTGCAGTAGGGTAAACTGAGCCACGATAAAATGAGGTAGTTGTTAGATTTTTAACAACTTGCATCGTTGTCACACCGCTGAGCTATGTGTGCATGAGGTCATTTCAATGGTTTTCACACCGCTTCAAACACAATTTTCTGTGTGTATGTGCAAATAGCTAGCATCTAGCTACTATATGCAATTTTATTTGTAGCATGTGTAACAGCTGGTTGTAATCTGGGGGCAGTGAAAATTGTCTACTATATTTCATAAAAATCCAGCATTATCTGCAACCTTACTTGATGTGTTATATATCCATAAATTTCCTGTTTTGTTTAAATAAAGAGAAAAAAAGGAAATCCTCTTCCCCAGTATAGTGTTGCTGTTGGCTGCATCCTTGGTTTGTTGGAAGCTGTGACTGAGTCATGCTTTGAGATGGTAAAAACATAGGCATGCTGTGACTAGAGGAACTGTATGTGTGTGTGATTCGTGTTCATTGGCTCTTACATCCATGCTGAGTTCTGCAGGCAAAATTGAGGCGTGCCGTATCTGCTGGCTCCTTGGCTGGTTTAGCCCGGGGATGTCAAACTCAGTCAGCACATGGGCCATATTGGGTGGGGGGGGCGACGACGACAAAATTCACGGGCCAGACCTAGCCTATTGTTTTTTATTTAAAAAACGTGCGTACAACTGCGACCCACTTATGCACATAGGATGCTGTATATAAATTTTGAACATATTAAAACAAGAGATTGAATAATGTTTTTCCAGCCTTTGCTGCTATGCTTGCAGATGAGCAAAATATGCTCTGACCCTAGTCAAAGTATTTAATAACTCCAAATAACAAAAATGTAACTAGGTGGTTGTAGCCTAGGCTACTGCTCAAATGTTGTCATAGGCCTACATTTCTCCTTTGCAATGTGTTTCATTGAAAGGTTTAGCTTTTCAGTTATTAATTGTTATGCTTTAAAAATCGAATCCAGACTGCAACAATGTTTGGCCTAGGAGGACATAGCTGCGTGCTGTAACGGGACACACGAAAGCAGAGCAATTCACAGATGCACGTAGGACTCAACTGTTAACTAATTTATAATCGCTTGTGTGCCCTATTGTCCTTTAGTCATTTACACTTGCATGTGAATCCGTTTATCTGAACCTTTTGACAACAAAAGACATTTTCTGTATGTTACTACAATGGTCAGTTGGAACGGAAACTTGGCATGGACATTAAGCCGACAACACCTTAAACTTTTGGTCCGGTAGATTTGGTCAGTGCCATTAGTGATGTGATACAGTGTGTGTGTGTGTGTGGCAATGCAGTGCTGTTTAGCGTGCAACATGTTGGCAGTGCTTTCTGTGACTTATAGCGCAGTGCATCATGGGCGGTATGGAAGCGGGCCAAAATGATTAGACATCACAAATCAGTGCGCCTTCTGGTTAGACATGCTTCACCGGCTGGTTTTGGTCCGCGGGCCTTGTTTGATGCCTGGCTTAGCCTAACGGAGAGCTACGTCCTTCCTTCATTCATAAATAATCTTATTTACTGGTTATATTATTGTCTAGGCATAAGACATTTTTAAGTCTCTGGATTTGAAGCTATTTTCAATCCCTGACTTGTTGCTAAGCTTTTTGCTCCCCTCTCCATTGCGTTGCTCATACTGACACCCCTGTACCCATGGGGCTTGCCGTCATTACAAGGACACTAATGCTGTCATATTACATCAATAGTACCACAACATTCCCGTCATGCTAGTTCAACATCACCGTGACGAAGCAATAGCTGTTAAGACTAGTGTTAATTTGGAAATAATCCTCCCTGTGGCATGTATTGAATAAGTCTGGCTACTTGTCTTGTATCTATGGACATGTTATAGGCACATATGATCCCCGCCCTGTAATCAGCTGCTAATTTCATTTGGGCAATAAAATAAATTGTCCTTTACACGTTTTGACAAGGGATGGAAACTTTACATTAGTGACTGAAAAAAGGGATGGTGTGTTCACATTCCAAGGTTCTTCTCAGAAGTAAATGGACTTTGTTATATTAGGATCTGTTGAGAAAGTGTGTTCACTGTTTAGGCCAGGCCCCATGGTAATGTAATGCAGATGTAGTGAAGCAGTGGGTTTCTCTGCAGTGCAATGGGAGTGGTGGATCGAGAGGGCTCTGTCCACTGTCTGGCATGGTGCCTGATAGGTCCTGGACTTGTCATGATTTTGTGTGACTCAATGTGCCAAAATTCTACCAAGATCCAGCAGGAAAATACCATATGCATTTCAGGTAAAATAACCCACTTTATCTCCCAGGACAGCAAGCTAGCCAAATATCCATGAATGTTTCATGCGTGTTTTGACCTGTCCCCAAATTTAATATAGTTGGTTTTGATATTGAACCCATCTGGTGTTGATAGACAAAATCAACATGCACACATGTGGAGCTAGTTTGGTCAGCATGTGAAAGTAAGCACGGGGGTGGGAGAGTGTGCTCCTTGAGAGAAGAGCGCTGTGGTTACTTACAGTAAGTCATTTTCCCTATGCATGTTTTTTTCTCTCGTTAAGATGGACCTATTGTTTCCATTATCTCTAATGTCCTCAGATACTTTTTGATCAATTTGTCCCATCAGTTGTTAGATAAACACATTCACTGACGTAGGCAGCAATGATGTACTGTGATGCAGAGGAAATGGTGTCTTGAATGCAACCAGATGTTAGCAGCAGCACTTTTTCTGCTGGTGTGTTTTGTTCACTGAGGGTTTTCAAATCACCAGCTTGTCCACTCCTTTTTAGCTGTTAGGCTGTGTATCATGTGACTGTATGAAGAGGGCGAAAATCAGGTCTTACACTAACAAACTTTTTTCTCTTCCCCCCCCCCCATTTGTCCGCTTTTGCCCATCAACCCGCTTTGCCCTGTCTGTCCTCCAGTCTTACATGTGGCTCTTAAAACAATGAGGCTGAGAATGCGGAAGGCATCTCAGCAGTCGAGCACTGCCCATGCGCCCCGCACATCCCGAACCAAGCGGAGGCATTCAGAAGTGGAGGAGTGCACGCCGACAGGTGGCGGGAGAGGCCTACTGTCCACCATTAAGAAATTAATCAGAGGCAATGCTGTGAAGGTAAGCTGTGCCGTCTCTTATCTGTCTCCGAAATGGCATGCTATTCCCTATATAGTACTCTACTTTAGACCAGAGCCCTATGAGTCTTGGTCAATATAGTGAGTAGGGTGCAATCTCTGGGATGTATTTTAGTGCCTGCGCCTAACTGGCACCCTTTGTAAGTCGCTCTGGATAAGAGCGTCTGCTAAATGACTTAAATGTAAATGTAACATTTCCCCCTCCAACGTTCTACAGCTGTTTGCTCACCGAAGTTACATGTCCCTAGTTTAACATTTTAGCACTGTGTTATGCAAGCAGCACCTTTTTGCGCCCCCCTCAACTAGACCTTTATTTAGCCCCTATCCAGATTTAACAAGTAAAGTCTGTTTTAGTACCCAGTGTTATGTTTCCCTAGAAATGCATGGTGGAATGCAGCGGCTTGTCTTCAAACTCAGTGTTTCAATTTTAGCGGTGGCTCTAGAGATTGTAGAAGGATAGTAGGTAATGGGGCTTTACAATTTGGGAAAAATTCTTAATTTAAATTTTTGGGGGGCCAGATATTACAATTGTGATTTTGGGTGAAAACGTGGTAATTCACGTGTCCGGGAAGAAAACATCACTTCTAAAATTAGATTAGTTAATACATAGTGTGCTAATGTTTTCCAACATAGGTTTATTAATATGTAGGTGTAGTACTCTTAATTCAACATGATCATCAAATATAGCAGAGTTCTTTAACTGGTGAGTCAGATTTGCCTTGCAGGTCGTTTTGTTTGAGCCCCAAAAAATTACCATTTTCATTGTTGAACATAGACTAAAAATACCAGGAAATCAGCAAAGTGATTTTAATTTAGGACATTTTCCCAAGTATTCCCACCCATAATAATAGAGATGTGATCGTATACAAATGTAAACAAAGTTTGAAATTATGTTTTAGTCAAATATTATATATTTTTAGATTCTTATGGTCAATTTGCAGTCTACAAATGATTTGTAATTATGTTCTTATACAATGATGGAAAGTCCTGTGTTGTTAATGCAGACAGATAAGAGCTCCAACTTCTTAATCATAGCCTCAATTTTGTCCCGCACATTGAATATAGTTGCGGAGTGTCCCTGTAATCTCAGATTCAGATCATTCAGGTGAGAGAAAACGTCACCCAAATGTATAACCCCATGTTTGAAAATGGGGGCGAATTTAATTTTTATTTGGCGTACCCCTGACGCATTGCACCCATTTTGGGATACCTGTATTAGACCAAAGACAGGCCTATGTTGTGTAATAATCATGTGAGCTCTGTTTCAACTTGTCCCTTAATTTTGTTATACAGCGTTGGGATGGTGACTTGTGTGACGGAGTCTTGTATCCTGTCCAGCTTGTTTATCCTCTTAGCTTAGCTTAGCTGACTGTAAATGTGAAACATGTCTTTGGCTGGGTGATAGCCCCTGGGTGACGTCTGTGGGATGTTTTTTCGTAGGGCGTTATACTTGTCAATTCCTGTTTAACGTAGGTGTCTAGCTGAGGGGTTTTGCAGCTGTTGGGAGCTTTTTAAATTGATGTATATTACATTGATTTTTATTCAAGAGCACATACACAACTTATGTATAGTACATGTTCTTTATCTTTGCTGTCTTTACTAAGGAGCGTAATTACTGTCGGGTGCGATCGTCATGAAGTAGGGGATGGTTCTTCAAATGACTTGTTGTCGCCACAACTCTGAGGCACTTTTGCACAACACATTTGGTTGACTTTGGTTTGCCTGTAGCCGAATATTGCCATACCACTGAAATATGCGCCCTTTGGCACCAAATCGCCTTTCTCGTTAGCACGAGCAGCACGCATGCTTCTGACACACTGAGGTAAAGCCCTTTCTCTCCTCACCAGCATCTAACTGCGTGCTCTGTAGGACACTTGTGATGAGTCAGCATGTGCATGCCATGCAGAGAGTGCGACCCCGGCTAGTGATTGGTCAGCTTCCGCTGTGCATGTAGAGAGTGAATGAACGGAATCTAGGGCATCTTATTGGAGATGGTACCATGGTCTAGTTTGTTGTTTTAACAGAAGGTCAAAGAAAGAGTATCTCAGCCTCTTGCGATATGAATATTGTACAGAAATTGCAATATTGATATATAATAATAATAATAATAATATCTGAATTTGATTAATTGTGTTGCCCAAGTAGGTAGGTAGGTTTGACTGAAACAATATTTCAGGAGAGAAATAATCCCCCTGTGAAGGCATGTGTTTTTTGTCTTGGAACACTGTCACTTGGCGTACTACAAGTCCTTTGTCCATCCAACCAGATACGAGTCAGAATTCCTTGGGCCTTCTGCTAGTGGGTTTATTCAAAAATAAATGTTGGGAATACTGTAAGAGATTTTGAAAGATTTTTGGGGGGTTTATTCTACAGTTAAATGCTCCTTCCTTCAGTTCTGATATGAGAGTTGTGTTTCTACCTCAGGTAGAGCAGGAGAACCCAGCGAAGAAGACACGGCTCACCTGCGACGTCGACGACAACCTGATCTCTTCCACACCACAAGGTGGCGATGCCCCCAGGAGGACCATCTCCAGGGTCAGCAGGAGAAACTCTGTCAACGGGGGTGAGTTTGGAAAGGGAGTGGAGGATTAATTGAAAGATGGGAACAAAACCTTATCCTATTCAGTAATCATACCTTGCACACCAACAGGCCTTTTACAGGAGTTTGCATGTCTTGATAAAGCGACGTATCATGTTGTTCTTACCTGCTCCTCACCCTAAACCACAGAAGCGACAAACCATGACACGAACCATGATACGAGTAGTAAACCTGTGAAGCCCAATGGGAAGCTGGAGGAGGCGGCAGAGACTTTGACCAGTCCGCCGAGAACCACGCTCCTGGGAACCATCTTCTCTCCAGTCTTCAACTTCTTCTCACCAGCAAATAAAAATGGTAATACCCCAAAATGATGCTAGGTCGAAGAGTGCCAACCACTCTGCAGAAACTTGACTTGTTAGATTAGCCTAAATTGTTCCATGTTTGTCTATACTCCCTGCACTGGTAAATGGCATACTATATTACCTCTGTCTTCATTCTACCTTGTATGACGCTCATTTGTTATGTTGTATTTTTTTTTTTATTGTGGTCAAATCTAACTTCCCTGCAGAACTACGGTAATAAGTAGTATATTTAGTAATCCATTGTAATTTTCAGCCACGTCAGGGTCGGACTCCCCAGACCAGGCGTTGGAGGCTGAGGAGATCGTCAAGCAACTGGACATGGAGACTGTGGAGGAGACCCCCACCTGCACTGCCACCTCCACAGAGGAAGTGTGTACGACTATGCCCCTTTACCCCAGCAACATGCTGCCACCATTGCGGGCTCCACATCCTCCAGAAGTGCCTGTCGAGGAAGAGGAGGTCGTCACAGACATGCCTGCTCTCACAGGTAGCTGGAGAGAAAGGAATGTCTTCTTGGTATATAGTCCATGTTATTATGGACAAGGATCATTCTCACTTCACTCTCTCCTTCCCATTTCTTTTGGTCTCCTCCTTCCTATCATCTCAGCCCCAGGCGCCCCTCCAGAAGGAGGCTATGTGGTGGCACAGCCCACAGCCCCTGCAGAAGGGACATACGAGGAGGACTGGGAGGTCTTTGACCCGTAAGTACAAATCTGCTCCCTCTAAGCAAAATATTCCAGCCTTAGTTAATAACCTTTTAGAGCTACCCCCTACCTTTTTCAATTTCCGCCTGAAGACATACCCAAATCAACAGCCTGTAGCTCAGGCACAGAACCAAGGATATGCGCTTTCTTGGTACCATTTGAAAGAAAACACTCTGAAGTTTGTAAATGTGAATTGAATGTAGGAGAATATAACACAATAGATCTGGTTTAGATAATACAATGGGGAAAAAACACACTTTTTATTGTTGTATCATCTTTAAAATGAACAAGATAAAACAAACATTCAGATAGGATGATGGGGACAATTTCAGAGAAAAAAAGAGCGCAACAATACTTGTGCAAAGTTTCAGAATGATAACTTCCAAAACGAGTGTGCAACATGACATTTATGAAGTCACCCAGGTGTCCCACACAAGTAGCCCAAATGTATCCAAGTGGCCAAATTGGTGAAGTTATACATTTTGAATGGAATAACTATATACAAAATGGTATTCTAACACCCCCCCCCCCCCCCCCCCCCCACCAAAAAAAATGGAGAAGAAACATGAAGGAAAAAAAATATATATATTTACAAAATAACACTTTCAATATTTGGAAGACCCTCAGTCCTCGACACAATATGCTGCTGATGCCAGGTGCCAGAGCACATCCATGCCTGCAGAAATACATTTGGGCAGATGAACACCACTTGTGGCAGGAGCTGGATGAACCAGCTTCAGTGGGGGATGGACACCTTGGCACTGGGGGTTCCCATTCAGAGTTAGTGTCACTGTGAAATAGAATTTTCAGTTAGAATAGTTTCACATATGAGCCCTGTATCAACAGGTATAATAAACAGATATAGTGGGGCAAAAAAGTATTTAGTCAGCCACCAATTGTGCAAGTTCTCCCACTTAAAAAGATGAGAGGCCTGTAATTTTCATCATAGGTACACTTCAACTATGACAGACAAAATGAGGAGAGAGAAATCCAGAAAATCACATTGTAGGATTCTTAATGAATTTATTTGCTAATTATGGTGGAAAATAAGTATTTGGTCAATCACAAGTTCATCTCAATACTTTATTATATACCCTTTGTTGGCAATGACAGAGGTCAAACGTTTTCTGTAAGTCTTCACAAGGTTTTCACACTGTTGCTGGTATTTTGGCCCATTCCTCCATGCAGATCTCCTCTAGAGCAGTGATGTTTTGGGGCTGTTGCTGGGCAACACGGACTTTCAACTCCCTCCAAAGATTTTCTATGGCGTTGAGCTCTGGAGACTGGCTCGGCCACTTCTTCGTTGCCCGGGCAGTGTGTTTGGGATCATTGTTATGCTGAAAGACCCAGCCACGTTTCATCTTCAATGCCCTTGTTGATTGAATGGGGTTTTCACTCAATCTCACGATACATGGCCCCATTCATTCTTTCCTTTACACGGATCAGTTGTCCTGGTCCCTTTGCAGAAAAACATCCCCAAAGCATGATGTTTCCACCCCCATGCTTCACAGTAGGTATGGTGTTCTTTGGATGCAACTCAGCATTCTTTGTCCTCCAAACACAACGAGTTTTCACCAAAAAGTTCTATTTTGGTTTCATCTGACCATATGACATTCTCCCAATCTTCTTCTGGATCATCCAAATTGTCTCAAGCAAACTTCAGACGGGCCTGGACATGTACTGGCTTAAGCAGAGGGACACGTCTGGCACTGCAGGATTTGAGTCCCTGGCGGCATAGTGTTACTAATGGTAGGCTTTGTTACTTTGGTCCCAGCTCTCTACAGGTCATTCACTAGGTCCCCCATTGTGGTTCTGGGATTTTTGCTCACCGTTCTTGTCATCATTTTGACCCCACGGGTGAGATCTTGCGTGGAGCCCCAGATCGAGGGAGATTATCAGTGGGTCTTGTATGTCTTCCATTTCCTAATAATTGCTCCCACAGTGGATTTCTTCAAACCAAGCTGCTTACCTATTGCAGATTCTGTCTTCCCAGCCTGGTGCAGGTCTACAATTTTGTTTCTGGAGTCCTTTGACAACTCTTTGGTCTTGGCCATAGTGGAGTTTGGAGTGTGACTGTTTGAGGTTGTGGACAAGTGTCTTTTATACTGATAACAAGTTCAAACAGGTGCCATTAATACAGGTAACGAGTGGAGGACAGAGGAGCCTCTTAAAGAAGTTGTTACAGGTCTGTGAGAGCCAGAAATCTTGCTTGTTTGTAGGTGACCAAATACTTATTTCCACCATAATTTGCAAATAAATTCATAACAAATCCTACAATGTGATTTTTCTGGATTTTTTTTCATTCTCATTTTGTCTGTCATAGTTGAAGTGTACCTATGATGAAAATGACAGGCCTCATCCTTTTAAGTGGGAGAACTTGAACAATTGGTGGCTGACTAAATACTTATTTGCCACACTGTATTTATAGAGTAACATAAGGTGGAATATATTATTATAGACCTGCTAGATCTACTGTCTCATTTATATTATGACATTTCAGCTAGATCTACTGTCTTTATTATATTACAACAGACCAGCTGTATATATCTCCATTTCACTTTGGCCATTGTTGTGGGCCTGCCCTCCCCTCAACAGCCTCAAATAGGCTATTTCATTTCACAAATAATATTTTATATTATTAATTTCAAACAACGGTATTAGCATGAGAAGAACTTACCAGTCCAAAACGATGTCCTCTCTATTCAAAAAATATTCCTCCATTTGGGAATCGCTAAATGAATCGTCCTCGATCAATTTCTTCTAAAATTGTGTGTACATCTGTATATCTAGACTTAGATTTAGCTTTCCCCAACTTGGTCGCCATACTGATAGATATATAAACAGCTGAATATGCACTTTACCAAAACAACGCTGTGCGCAACATGCGTTGCTCCTTCCGGTATGAAACTTCATTGGCGAATGACCCTCCTTACGCCGGAGTTTACTACATGGGTTGGTCTTCCAACACACAAACATTACATATTGCCTTTTACCTCAGCTCATTGGCTATCTACCAGGCTAGATTTCAAGATGATCAGTGGTCATTGGATTAAAATAGTCAGTCAACGAAACAGCGGGCAAATCATTGGTGCACAATGATGTCATTACTTGTTGTCTTCAAATCGGTTTCTTTCAGTCAATACATCCCGCGAAATGACCCATCAGGTTTGGTTGTGTTACAAACAAACCAGTTAATTGCAATGAAACCAAACATGACTGGAAAAGTCACGTTCTGTGTGAGTTATTTACTTTGAGTGTGTCGTCGAAAAATGGAATGAGACGGAATTCACGACACACGCGGTTCGCAAAATGTTTCATGTTAGGCTATAAAAATTGATTTTATCAAACAATATACCATTCATTGTGTAACAATGAGCATTGGGATTGCAAAAAGAGGAAGATCGTCAAAGGAAAACAATTTATTTTATTGCAGTTTGTGATTTTGTTACGCCTGTGCTGGTTGAAATAGTTGTTTTTTTATGGGGCTCTATCCTCAGATAATCGCATCGTATTCTTTCGCAGTAAATCCTTTTTTAAACGCAGTTGGATTAGCAAGATGCTAGGCTTTGTAAGCATGTGAGACACTTGTATTTTAATGAATGTTTAATATGACTATATGTAGCGATCACCGTATGTTGTCGAACTACTGGGTTCCGTTCGCATAGAGGTTAAGGCCAGAATATGAATGTTTCGAATACATTTTTATCTTGTGAATACAAAAAAAGGAAAATATACTTAACAAAAATATAAACTCTACATTCAATAATTTCAAAGAGTTACAGTTCATATAAGTCATTTGAAATCAATGCATTAGGCCCTAATCTATGTATATCACATGACTGGGAATACAGACATGCAACTGTTGGTCAGATGCTAAAACAAATTAAGTAGGGGCATTGATCATTATTTGCCTCATGCAGAGCAACACATCTACCTTGCATAGAGTTGATCAGGCTGTTTGTGGCCTGTGGAATGTTGTCCCACTCCTCTTCAATGATTATGCGAAGTTACTGGATATTGGCGGGAACTGGAACACGCTGTCATGCATGTCAATCCAGAGCATCCTTAACATGCTCAATGGGTGAGGAAGCAGCAATGTAATAACTGGGTCTTAGCTTCCAGGAGTTGTGTACAGATGCTTGCGATATGGGGCTGTGAATTATACTGAAACATGAGGTAATGGCAGCAGATGAATGGCACGACAAAGGGCCTCAGGATCTTGTCACGGTATCTACAGTGCATTCGGAAAGTATTTAGACCCCTTCACCTTTTCCACATCAAACTTTACAGCCTAATTGTAAAATGGGTTAAACAAAACATTTCTCATCACACTACCCCATTATTGACAAAGTAAAAACAGGTGTGTTAGATATTTTTGCAAATGTATTAAAAATAACATACCTTATTTACATAAGTATTCAGACCATTTGCTATGTGACCGAAATTTGAGCTCCAGTGCGTCCTGTTTCCATTGACCATCCTTGATGTTTCTACAACTTGATTGGAGTCTACCTGACTGTGCATGAGCATAAACCAAGCCATGACGTCAAAGTAATTGTCCATTGCGCTCTGGGACAGTATTGTTGAGGCACAGATCTGGGGCAAGGTTGCAAAAAATGTCTATAGCATTGAAGTTCTGGGCCATCATTCTTCAATGGAAGAAATTTGGAACCGCCAAGACTCTTCCTAGAGCTGTCCGCCCTGCCAAACTGAGCAATTGGGGGAGAATAGCCTTGGTCAGGGAGGTGGCCAAGAACCCAATGATCACTCTGACAGAGCTCCTGAGTTCCTCTGTGGCGATGGTTATCCTTCTGGAAGGTTCTCCCATCTCTGCAGCACTCCACCAATCAAGCCTTCATCAAAGTGACCAGACAGAAGCCACTCTTCAGTAAAAGGCACATGACAGCCTGCTTGGAGTTTGACAAAAGGCACCTAAAGGATTCTGACCTTTCGAAACAAGATTCTCTGGTCTGATGAAACCACGATTGAACTCTTTGGCCAAGCATCACGTCTGGAGGAACCTGCTCAGGACTTCAGACTGGGGTGAAGGGTCACCTACCAACAGGACAACGACCCTAAGCACACAGTCAAGACAGCGCAGGAGTGACTTTAGGATGGGTCTCTGAATGTCCTTAAGTGACCCAGCCAGAGCCCAGACTTGGAGAGACCTGAAAATAGCTGTGCAGCAACACTCCCCATCCAACCTGACTGAGCTTGAGGATCTGCAGAGAAGAATGGGTCTTTTTTTTTTTTTTTTACCTTTATTTAACCAGGCAAGTCAGTTAAGAACAAATTCTTATTTTCAATGACGGCCTGGGAACTGTGGGTTAACTGCCTGTTCAGGGGCAGAACGACAGATTTTGTACCTTGTCAGCTCGGGGGTTTGAACTCTCAACCTTGCGGTTACTAGTCCAACGCTCTAACCACTAGGCTACACTACGGTCATACCCAAGAAGACCCAAGGTTGTAATCACTGCCAAAGGTGTTTCAACAAAGTACGGAGTAAAGGGTCTGAATACTTATGTAAACGTGATAATGTAATCCATTTTAGAATAAGGCTGTAATGTGGCAAAGTCAAGGGGTCTGAATACTTTCCAAATGCAGGCTGTATCACATCCAGCCGTTTTGGGGAGGCACACAACTGGCTTAGCGTCATCTGGGTTTGGCCGGGGTTGCCTTGATTGTAAATAAGAATTTGTTCTTAATTGACTTTGTTCTGAAATTACTTAACTGCCGAGTAAAATAAAGTGCATTCAAATTCCCGTTAATAAAATGCAGTTGTGTGTTGTCAACATTGTTTACTAAGGACATCACCAAGCCGCTTGCCCACACAACGCCATACACGTGGTCTGCTGTTGAGGCAGGTTGGACGTACTGCCAAATTTTCTAAAACAATGTTGGAGGCAGTTTATGGTAGAGAATTTCATGTTCATTTATCTGTCGACAGATCTAGTAGCATTCCTGTAGTAGCATGCCAACTTTTTTTCTTTCCCCCCCCCCCAATTTCATGATATCTAATTGGTAGTTAGTCTTGTCTCATCACTGCAACGAGTACGGACACGCTTAACCCACACCAATGTGTCGGAGGAAACACCCGGCGACCGTGTCAGCCACAGGAGTCGCTAGAGCGTGCCGGCCAAACCCTCCCCTAACCCGGACGATGCTGGGCCAATTGAGTCTCCCGGTCGCGGCCGGCTGAGACAGCGCCTGGACTCAAACCAGGATCTCTAGTGGCACAGCTAGCACTGCGATGCAGTGCCTTAGACCACTGACACCCGGGAGGCCCAATACTGCACATTTTATTGTCCCCAGCACAAGGTGCACTTGTAATGATCATGCTGCTTAAAATTGCCACACCTGTCAGGTGGATGATTATCTTGACAAAGAAGAAATGCTCACTAACAAGGATGTGAACAAATTTTTGCACAACTTGAGTATTAAGCTTTTTGTGATCATGGAACATTTCTGATCTTTTATTTGAGCTCATGAAACACTTTGCATGTTGCGTTTTATATTTTTGTTCAGTGTCGTTTCATATTTTTTTTTTTCCCCTCGTGATTTCATTAAGTCCTGTATTTAACTTTGAATGGTTTGATATGATTTTTGTCCAGGTATTTCTTCATCAAGCATGTACCTCCACTGACAGAGGAACAGCTGACCAGGAAGCCTGCTCTCCCACTAAAGACCCGCAGTACACCAGAGTTCTCCCTGGTCCTCGACCTGGTGAGCGATAACATGGTGCACTTCAATCCGACATCTGCATAGGCCGTGCAGTTTTTACAGTGATACGGCCTCTGCAGATGTCAGGGCATTCATACTTCTTGCGCTTCCCGGAGCAGCTCAGAGCTGTTGAGTATTGCTTTTGTAAAGGAAGAGAATTTGTTTATACAGGACAGACCGCCCCCACCTGCCGTCAACCAATCATGTCAATGTGAAGCTATACGGAGCCCTCCGCATTGTTACAACGTTTTGGAGGCTCAATTTGGCCTCTGCATGCCTCCGGAGGTTCCACAATTGTCACACCCTCCGTATTGAGCCTACTACCACATTTTCAGCTCAAGCATAAATAAGCTTTTACTGTAAATGGTACATCCACTTAAAGGGCATTGTTATGGTGGTTTGCAACTTACAACTATTTTTGTGATTCCTACCAGGATGAGACATTGGTGCACTGTAGCTTAAATGAGCTGGACGATGCAGCACTTACCTTCCCGGTCCTGTTTCAAGATGTCATTTACCAGGTATACAGAAGTCCTTGATCTGACATTGAGGTGTTTCTATTTTAAATGGGAAATAATGAAGCATTTTACTTTTCCACCAGAGAGTGCTAAAGCTGTGCTTTTGTAGACCGCCACAGGTGAAAGTGGGCGACACAGAATCAGTTTCTAGGAGAAACAGAGGCCTCTGAGTACTTTGTACAAATAACTAATACTTTGCTTGTCTGCAGGTGTATGTGCGTTTAAGGCCGTTCTTCAGAGAGTTCCTGGAGCGCATGTCTCAAATCTATGAGGTAAACTGGGCTTCCTTTTCTCCTATTTAATTGTAACAGTATATGGAAAGAGTACGGTTACTTGCATTAAGCTACTCTGTAGTGAGAAATGTATTCCGTTATCTTTTCCTCGTTAGATCATTCTCTTCACTGCCTCTAAGAAGGTTTATGCAGACAAGTTGCTCAACATCTTGGATCCCAAGAAACAGTTGGTTAGGTAAGTTAAGTGTTTATTTCTACCCCTTCATTTAGATGCATTGGAAGTATCAGCTGTGTTTTTGTAATAGAATACCACGCCTTAGCTTTGACATGCATTTATAGTGCTCTCTGTTTGGATGAGGTTGCTTTGTGTGTTGATTGTGGCTTTGGGGCTGGGCAATGGGGCACGTGCTGCCTCCATGTGCTGTTCAGTTGTCAACATTGTGGTTTGACTGAATTATTCATAAACAGACCTGTAGACTTAACAATTGATTTTCCTCCTCTCCACTAACCCTAGACACAGGTTATTTCGTGAGCATTGTGTCTGTGTACAAGGGAACTACATCAAGGACCTGAACATCCTTGGAAGAGACCTGTCCAAGACTGTCATTATTGACAATTCACCTCAAGCCTTTGCATATCAGGTGAGCCTTTCAGCCCCAAGTGACGTATGTAACCCAACCTAGCATAGCGTAATTAAGCCTACAGTTCGCATTTTAAATTATATTCGCATGTTTTTAGTTATGCTATTGTTGTACAATCCAATAGAGTATACCTTTCTATATCCCTACAGCTTTCCAATGGGATTCCCATTGAGAGCTGGTTCATGGACAAAAATGACAACGAACTCCTGAAGCTTGTCCCGTTCTTGGAGAAGCTTGTTGAGCTGGTACATACAAGCTACATTTTACATGTTTTAATCATGATTGGATAGTAATATTTTGTTAATTTCTAAGCCATACATGCTTGAGCTGTTATTGACATGTGCTTTGCAATGCCCCCAACATTCATTTTTAGTAGAATGCTACCAATGTCTTTTACAAAATGAAATGGTCAGCCACTGACAGAGAAATCATCTCTTTAACTCATCGGTTTAGGTTCATATCACCGTGGTATTAATATAGTCTGTCTGTCTCCTGTGCTCCAGAATGAGGATGTGAGGCCACACGTTCGAGCACGGTTTCGTCTGCACGAGCTTCTTCCCCCAGACTGATCCCTGGAATAGACGGACAGAAGAAATACCGAATGATTGAATAAACCAACAGACATGTAAAAAGCCCTCTTTTGGATTATAACATTGCCATTACTGTTGAAGGTTTCACTTTTTCTCTTTTTACCCCAGTTTTTTTTGCATCAATAACAACAAAGTGCAGAGTCTGTTTTTTTTTTTATTATTATTTTTTTTTAAGCAACATCTGGTTAAAAAATAATTTATAAAGCCACATGTTTAGATCCCATTACTGTGGGCAAGATCAAGAAGGCTCCTCCTTTTGACTGTCTTTTTTTCAGGAGCAGTTTCTTTCTCCTGGCTTCCTCTCGGAGGGGCCAAGGTGCTGTCTGTCTGGTTGGACTGAATTGTTAGCTGACAGAGAAGAGGATTATTATTGCTCCCTTTGGTGCTTTCATGGGACTGTTGACAGTGACACTCATTGGCTTTAGACCAATTTTTAACAGGAATGGCCAGTAAAGTGTGTATGGGTACATAGCCCATCTTTTTCTTTCCATCTTGGGATTTTATAAACATTTTACCTGTAGCCTATAGGATCTCATTATGCATTCCTCTAGCTGAATTTATTTTTTGTTGTTGTAGACACTCATTGTAACCGCAATGTGTTCTTTTACCACATTTCACAATGTTGTATTGTTTGCTTTTTTCTGGCTATGTTTTATGTAGATGTTCTCCAAGGCTGTTGATTGGAAAATTAATATTGATGATGATATGTCAAATCAAATTGAACTTCCTGTATAATGTGTACTTCTGTTTAAACAATAGTTGGCGTTGTCTGAATTAATAGGACACTTTGCCAAAAATCTATCAATTAGTGTAACTTTCAAGAAATTTACATCAATGGACAGTTCATTGTTTGTGACCAAATGTCCCCCACTTCTCAAGTGAAGTGTTACTGACATTAATTTTATAGTAACATTTTTATTTGTCATATATTTCAATGTATTTTTACATTGAAATATAAATTTTTACATAACCAAGGTTTTATTTTTATGGATATGTCTAGTATTGAATTATAACTAATGTAGATTGTCTCTGTCAACATCTCACCCCTGTCTGTTACTGGGGACGTATGGATGGTCCTGAAACAGCCCAATTTGTAGCACCAGCATATAAACAGCCTCATCACTGTGGTATAAACCCAACCTGCCTCTAGTAGTTTTTTTTGTTTTAGGAATTGGTTTAATTATATGGCTTTAAAGCCTTTCTTTTAAATGCAGTAGAAAGAAGCATCATTATTGGAGGACCTTTTGTTATGAATGTCTGACTGTCTCTACCCAGGAGAGTTGTATAAAAATATACCATGATGCATTGTCAGAAATTGTACCTAATACTTATGTTATTTCATGTGGACTAACCAGATCCCAGATCATAGACACTTTATTGATGACCGATAGCGTAAGAGAAAATTACACCCAAAACGTTTACCTTTCCATGTCCATTTTGGCCCTTTTGTTGATATTATGGACTTTTACATTAGCTGGTCATGTATATGGTGCCATACAAATATCCTTCCTAACATGATCAAATGTCGCCACCCATGTCTTTTATTTTTAAATCTCATTGGAAGTGTTCTAAGTCGGAGACAATCAAGCCTCTAAGATCAAAACACTCAAATCGGAAAGGAAATTCTGGTCCGTTTTAGTTGCGCTGTTTCTTTTGTTCTAAATTGAATTGTGTCCTGCGAACAAAGTTGTTAGGCATCTCCAACTGCCCTATCCCAGCTAATCATGCACGTCATCTTGCCAAACATCTGAAAGACTGAGGGTAAAAACTCAGTAGAATACCAGTCCTTTTAGCCTGCTCTCTCATTGCCTTTCTGGAAATCATCGCCCTATAAAACTGAACTGACCAAGTGTAACTCGTCTAATCCAGGGCACATTGGTTTTTTGGCGACGTTCAATGTTTCCAGACTATGAATGTAATTATTTTCCCAAAATGTGGGGGGGGAAATGAACAAATCAAAAGTCCATGATCCAAAGGATCTATCAACTTCTTAGATTTTCTCTGCTTCGAAGGGTGCACAAAGAGTAACATTTTTTCACCGTTTTAAAAATATATATAAATAATGAACATCCTATTCTATAGCATTTTCAAATATGCAACCCTATCCATAACCACTAGCAGTTGGTTGAGTTGGCCCGAGGAGGATGAACCTGCTCCTTAAAGGGGGCCTGGCGCTTTTCTATCATGGGAGAGCTTACTTTGTCATTTTTAAAGGATGGGCTATTTGACATGTACATCCAGTTCATTTTTATGTGAATTATACCGGTTTTATTGTAAAATACATGCAGCTTTGCATTAAAAGAAAATCCTTAAAGGAAAATCTTATTTTTTATTTCAAAAGGCATGTCATCTACTTTTTAAATGTATTCATTAAGATTTAACTTTACATCAGATGGTGTTTTTCTTACAAAGATCTGTATGTTTAGTTAGGGCAGTGTCACTGAACTGTTAGAAACCTAGCATGTATGTAGAGAATCTTGTTTTGTGGGAAAGTCCTGAATTAAATTTTGATCTTGGCACTTTTTCTGCAGAAAAGAGCAACTGTGTTAACTTTTTCAATTTCCAATAAGGTGTATTTAAAATGTATTTTTAAATGCTTAAAATGACATCTTTGTTAGCCATGTTGTAAAATGTACATACCAAATTGCGTTGAACAAAGTTTTAAAGTTAAACCATCCAGCATGCTGTTTTTCTTTCCTATTAAAAATGGTAGTTTATTTTCACTTGATGCCCCCCCCAGGTGCACGTTTTGGTTTTTGCCCTAGCACTTCACAGCTGATAAATCAAAGCTTGATGGTGAGTTCTTTAAATAAGCTAGGGGGGGGCAGGCAGTGGAACTGGCTTTGCAGTGATGAGTTAAAGGGCTATATATTCTCTAAATTCTATTTTACTGAGGAAGTTTATTTGGGGGGTAGGCAGGCCTTAAAACACTGATACTCTTGAACATACAGTGGGGCAAAAAAGTATTTCGTCAGCCACCAATTGTGCAAGTTCTCCAACTTAAGATGAGAGGCCTGTAATAGGTACACTTCAACTATGACAGACAAAAATAGAAAAACAAATCCAGAAAATCATATAGGATTTTTAATGAATTTATTTGCAAATTATGGTGGAAAATAAGTATTTGGTCAATAACAAAAGTTTCTCAATACTTTGTTATATACCCTTTGTTGGCAATGACAGCGGTCAAACGTTTTCTGTAAGTCTTCACAAGGTTTTCACACGCTGTTGCTAGCATTTTGTCCATTCCTCCATGCAGATCTCCTCTAGAGCAGTAATGTTTTGGGGCTGATGCTGGGCAACACGGACTTTCAACTCCCTCCAAAGATTTTCTATGTGGTTGAGATCTGGAGACTGGCTAGGCCACTCCAGGACCTTGAAATGCTTCTTACGAAGCTACTCCTTCGTTGCCCGGGCGGTGTGTTTGGGATCATTGTCATGCTGAAAGACCCAGCCACGTTTCATCTTCAATGCCCTTGCTGATGGAAGGAGGTTTTCACTTAAAATCTCACGATACATGGCCCCATTCATTCTTTCCTTTTACACGGATCAGTCATCCTGGTCCCTTTGCAGAAAAACAGCCCCAAAGCATGATGTTTCCACCCCCATGCTTCACAGTAGGTATGGTGTTCTTTGGATGCAACTCAGCATTCTTTGTCCTCCAAACACAACGAGTTGAGTTTTTACCAAAAAGTTATATTTTGGTTTCATATGACATTCTCCCAATCTTCTTCTGGATCCTCCAAATGCTCTCTAGCAAACTTCAGACGGGCCTGGACATGTACTGGCTTAAGCAGGGGGACACGTCTGGCACTGCAGGATTTGAGTCCCTGGCGGCGTAGTGTGTTACTGATGGTAGGCGTTACTTTGGTCCCAGCTCTGCAGGTCATTCACTAGGTCCCACGGTGTGGTTCTGGGATTTTTGCTCACTGTTCTTGTGATCATTTTGACCCCACGGGGTGAGATCTTGCGTGGAGCCCCAGATCGAGGGAGATTCAGTGGGTCAGTGGGTCTTGTATGTCTTCCATTTCCTAATAATTGCTCCCACAGTGGATTTCTTCAAACCAAGCTGCTTACCTATTGCAGATTCTGTCTTCCCAGCCTGGTGCAGGTCTACAATTTTGTTTCTGGTGTCCTTTGACAGCTCTTTGGTCTTGGCCATAGTGGAGTTTGGAGTGTGACTTGAGGTTGTGGACAGGTGTCTTTTATACTGATAACAAGTTCAATCAGGTGCCATTAATACAGGTAACAAGTGGAGGACAGAGGAGCCTCTTAAAGAAGTTGTTACAGGTCTGCGATAGACAAATCTTGCTTGTTTGTAGGTGACCAAATACTTATTTTCCACCATAATTTGCAAATAAATTCATAGAAAATCCTACAATGTGATTTTCTGGATTTTTTTTCTTCTAATTTTGTCTGTCATAGTTGAAGTGTACCTATGATGAAAATTACAGGCCTCATCTTTTTAAGTGGGAGAACTTGCATAATTGGTGGCTGACTAAATACTTTTTTGCCCCACTGTATAGTCCCTTATCCGATTTGAGCCCATATCAAACACCAGACAAAACAGCCTACTTTAAACCTCTATGGGATCACTGTCCCTAAACCGGGACAATTGTTGCGATAACATGACTAGAAAAAATTGTAACGGCCAACTTTCTGGGACACAGACACGTCTTATATGGGCAGAAAGCTTAAATTCTTGTTAATCTAACTGCAGTGTCCAATTTACAGTAGTTATTACACCAAAAAATACCATGCTGTTTAAGAATAGTGCACAACACTTATCACAGCAACTGGTTTGATACATTCACCTCTGAAGGTAAATAATGTAGTTACACTAACTTTCACACATTTAGATTACTGAATGTATGATCCATCATGTATGACATTCCTGTGAGTGTGTAAACATTTTATTTTTAGTAACATGACATACAAAAATACTATTTCCTTGAATATGTATCATTTTACCAATTTGGCACATTTGGGCAAACTCCTGGCAGACTTCATGCAAAATATTGGGTAGTGAGGTAATTCCTAACTGGATCAATCTGAAACTTTGTATACACTGCTGCCATCTTGTGGACAAGATCTAAATTACATCTAGGCTCCTCTTAATGTATGGCCTTTCTCTTGCATTTCAAAGAAGACAAAAAACATGCGTTTTTATCATTTCCCAGATCTGTTATTTTCCAACATTCATTTCACAGTTCCACAAACTTCAGAGTTTATTTTCAAATGGTATCAAGAATATGAATATTCTTGCTTCAGGTCCTGAGCAACAGGCAGTTAGATTTGGGTATGTCATTTCAGGCCAAAATGTAAAAAAAAACGGGTCTGATCCTTTAGAGTATTTATTAAACATATTATTGGATATGGTTTATATAGGCCTATTTCATACCTTCTGATATGTTTTAGATGTTTATTCAATATTTGTATATCCTAAGCCAGGACAGTATTTCTTGGCATGATCATCCATGAAAAGGTCATTTTTGTATGTTCAGTTTTATAACCCCAATTCTATATTTGCATTTGACCTCAATAGAAGAGGCTCGCATTACAGACAATGCGTTTAATCCTTCATTAGGAATTAGAATACACATTTTAATAGGATCTCTGAGTTAATGAACAATGATAGGCTTGTATTAATATTTCATAACCGGCAGCAGTTTGTTTGCTAAATCCGTTCTGTACATTTCACAGCCCTTCGTTAGCACCTATTCTTTTACCACTGTTTCTAATTGAGCTACTTTTAGCTCATGGATAGAGTTTCAGGTGGACACGGCAGCGGTGATGGACTCGAAGGGGCAGGTAGAGATGTTCGCTTAGCACGCTATGTAAGTGGACCACAACTTGGCAAAGCGTAAAAGGAATCTGAAGTAGGGAAGCAAGAACGGATACAGGGGAGACGACAAAATGGCTTTGACAATGCCCGGTGTTTGATTTTGGTTACAGGAATGTCAAAAAACTAAGGATGATTGGCATAACTATTGCATTTGCAGTGAGCCTGGATAATAGGCCTAAAAGTGAATCTTTTTCTGAATCCACTGGATAGTTAGCACTTTTGTGGACTTCTCAAGCTACTTTTCCCCTATACTTTGAGAATGCTGCTAAGAATGCAAATATTTTTTGCTCTAAGCATCCTAGGTAAGTAAATTAGGCTACTTGCATTCTGCTCATTTTTATAGGATTAACATTATTAAGCGAATTTACATATGTTTGAGGCATGCTATGTATTTGTTTTTAGTGTTAGTTTTTATTCTTCAGCTTAGGTGTATGATACTAGTTGGTGTATTTTATTTTATTATAGGGATGGTTTGCGAAGCCGCAAGACCAGTGCGCTCATTGTCACGCGCTGTATCAAGAAAAGGTCCCGCAGACGCCAGCAAGT
Organism: Oncorhynchus masou masou; assembly: GCF_036934945.1. NCBI lineage: Eukaryota > Metazoa > Chordata > Actinopteri > Salmoniformes > Salmonidae > Oncorhynchus > Oncorhynchus masou. Next base: position 64,213,955 of record NC_088212.1, read on the forward strand.
TTGACAGAAACATAGAAGAATTGATAGAGCGGATACACGATTTATCCAACGAAAATCACAACATTGATGCCAATGCCAGGGGCGGCATCAGCGCAGACGAAATTTTAGAGGACCCAAATGTCAGGACAGGTGGCACCGTGTTAGAGGGCATTGACTCGAGCGCTTATTATGGTGTTCTGGGCAAGGTATTTTCCATGTATAGACCACTAATAGAATATGGATTTATCGAAAACCTCCCTAAAACGTTTGTGTGCATTTTGTCTGGGAGAACGGACTGTGGCTTGGAGGCAGAATTGACAAAGACTGTATCACTTGAGCTTGGCAAACCGCTACTGTCGCTTCTATCATCTGTCAAATCTCAGACATGCACGAGAAGCAGTACAAGTTCAGAACCGTCACTTTTTCAAAGATCCTACCTCAGAGTAGACGATTCCACAGTAGAACAATTCAGTGCTTTTCAGGAGATAATGACTGCTTTGTCACATCTTTCCTTATCTGATAACTTTATGTCTGCTTGGACTGGTCTAATAGACATGGCATTTCCTGCTATAGTGACACATGGTTCAGAATTCATATTGACATTTCTCCAAACCCCAATGGATTATGTAAAAATAGCACTGCAATTTGGAATTGCAATTCCCGCTCTGGACCAAAATGAACAATGTCAGCAAGGTTTGTCAGTTTTGTTTTCTACTTGCACTTTCTTCATGTTAAGTTATGAATGTAATGTATACAGATTTTAGACACTGTTTTTGTTGTACATTTGCAGTATTTTATGTCATGTGTATTGAATGCCCTGCCTTTTTTGTATAGGGGATCTAAAGCAGCTCCTGATGTGGTAAGCTGACAATGATGTGTGAAACCTTTCATGTGATACCCTGAGATAAACAATGGAAATGTTTTGATGGATTCATTCTTCCTTTTTGTTTTCCACTGACAGAGGAATATGACCTCCCGTATCCTTTCTGACTGACTGTTTTATTCAGGGGTATACGTCACAATGTGAGCTGGTCCTTTGGTGACACCATCTTGGATATGTTCCTGACTCCAGAATCAACACTGTGCAGCTACCCAGGCCCAGACTGCCAGAGCCTCCCCACAGTCTCCTTCGGCCGTACCCTCAAACCGGTAGAGGACAACCCCACTGCCCTGCTGAGGTGTGACCACGACAACCTAGCTCGTTTCAACGACACCCTGTGCGCTGACATCATCACAGTGGGCCTACAGAGCTCCTCAACACTTTCCACTTTCTGCAACGCTCTGAGCATCCTGAACCCCACTGAGGTGGAACAGGTGTGGAGTAACACCTGTCATGTTATCCAGGCTCTACTGTTGCCCCTCCTGGAGGACAGGTCTGACTGCAGTGGGGACATGCCGGCCGCGCCTCCCCCAGGCCCACGGGTCTCAAGATCGCTCAGCCTCAGCCAGCTGCTGTGCAACTACGGCAACTGGACCAATGCTAGTGACGTGGACGCAGGCCTGGTGACACTGTGTAGTGAAAATGACAGGCAAGAATTCATCCTAGCGGTGTGCAGCAATATCCAGCTAATGCAGGCATTGATGAACAACAATCCTAACAATAGCTGGCTGTGGAATTTCTGTGTTAACTCCTCTGATGGATACATGGTGAGTCAGTTCTGTAAGTATCAGACCTGGACGGCGGAGACAGTCGACCCAACCATGGTGGCCGTCTGCTGGGACCAGGACAAGGAGAGGCTGAAGATCCTCCTCTGTCAGAACCTGGACTTCTTCACGGTTGTGTTTTCACATGTTGACAACAACTGGCTGCAGCTGAACTGTACAGAGGCCCCGACACAGCCAGATATAAACTCTCTGGTTGCGGCTTCCTGCCAGTACTCAGAATGGCGAAACGTGATGGAAATCACCATAGAGATGATATCCATGTGCATCCAGAATGATGACAAGGGTTTTGTACTGGAGGTGTGCGCCAATGCCACCTTTCTGAATGAACTGCTCCGTAATAGTGCTACTGTATGGGTTGGAGAATACTGCACTGTCTCCCTTAACTCTCCACCCACCAACCCGCCTGTGGTGTTCAGCATCCCAGACTGGTGCAACTATGATAAGTGGAGCAAGGTGCTGGTGGACCCGTCAATAGTGGAGCTCTGCTGGCGACACGACCAGATGGGTTTTAATAAGAACGTGTGCTGCAACATGCCCCTGTTGGAGAAGCTCACTTTGGAGCCCCAGAACGAGTGGCTCATGTCTGTCTGTGTCGACAAGGAGACCAAGGACATCCTGCCCCAGGTGTGCAAATACTCTGACTGGAACAAGCCCATCATTGTAGACATGACTGATCTGGCTCTCTGTGCTGAGCTGGACTCTCTGAACTTCACTCAGAAGGTGTGCGCCAACACCACGGTGCTCCAGAACCTGCTAGCCAACCCTGACAATACATGGCTGTTGGCGTATTGTGCAAACCACACTGGCCCCGGCGGTGGAGGGGGACAGGGAGGAGGCCTGATGGGGTTTAAGCCAGTAGAACAATGCCAGTACCACAGCTGGACAGTGGCACTTCCTGACACCTATCTCCTGACCCTGTGCTGGGACTACGACCAGGCCAACTTTGTCTCATCCATCTGCACCAACACTGGACTCCTCTCCCTGCTCACCAAGGAGCCCTACAGCCTGTGGGTGGGCACGCTCTGTACCACCTACACCAACTACACCAAAGGAAACAGCCAGGGAAAAACCAACAACACCTCCACAGACTCCCAGCCCTGCCTGGTCAGAGACATTGTGAGGCGGCTGAACTGGACTTGTACTGCAGACTTCAGCCCAGCCTGTCAGCCAGGCTCCAGTCAGACGCAGGCTCTGCAGCTGCTTTTGCGCTGCGGGGTGAAGGCCCTGCAGCATCGCTTGGAGGGGCTCCTGACCACACACATGGCCTCTGTGGTGGACCAGGCCACCAGTGTGGCCGTGGTGCTGTTGGTGGCCCTGGAGGAGAGCCAGATGATGTCTCTACGTGTGACTGAAAACATCCGCTTCAATGTGCTCAAGTCTGTGGTGCTCTATCTAGAGAAGGAGACCAACTTTGACAACAAGAGGGTCCTGCTGCAGTGCTTTGGGGTAGGTGGGCCGGGCAGACTTTATCTGCAGATAAAGAATTCCAACATTGTGTGTATTGTAAATTGCTACATTGAACAGTGGTGGTCATCTATACATTTCCCTCATGTCACAAACCTGTTTTCTGCTGTTTTGGCTTTTCAACTGATTCATGTCTAAGGACATTTAGATCGGACCCATTCTAGTCTAGTGGAAATGTCATATGACTAACTTTTTTGTTGTTGTTGTTGAGGTAACTAATCATCTATATCAATTACCATGAGTGCTATTGTTGTGTCAACCGACGGTGTACACAGTTTCACACATGTCATTGATAGTGGACATTAAATCTCTTCCCCTAGATGAGATTAACTGACATTGATGTGATTGAATGACAATCCAACACTAATCTCTAATCACTTGTGTTTATTATTGTTGATACTGTGTTGTTGCTGTTGTCCATCTTGATTTTTTTTTTCTTGAACCATTCAAACGATAAGCTTGAAGATTTGTTTGCCCGTAACAGAAAGTACTGACCAGTTTGATGCAAACAGGAAGACATGGGAACAGTGATGGATTTTTCCTCATCAAGGTGACAGAAGTAGAACTGATACTTATTTGGTCCTTTTACATTTGTGACTGGTGATATAGTTACTAACAAATACACACCCCTACGTATTTATTTGGACAGTGAAGCTAAAATATTTAATTTTGCTCTATACTCCAGCGTTTTGGATTTGAGATCAGCTGTTTTATATGAGGCGACAGTACAGAATGTCTCCTTTTATTTGAGGTATTTTCATACCTCAGAAATAAAAACACTTGATGTATCTAGTCCCCTCATTTGAAGTCAAAAGTTTCGTGTTTGGTCCCATATTCCTAGCACGCAATGAGTAGCATCATGGTAGAATCCACATAAATGCAGAAGTGTACAGAAACATATTATATTCTTATTGACAATAAAACCGACTCCAAAATTGACATAATAAATGATTTACCATTCATTTCTATAGGGCACAACATAATCTGAAACACAACCAAAACAAAATGCAAATGCACCCAACAAGTTTGTGAAGTCAAAAGCTTGATGTTGTCATAGCGTGGAAAAAATATGGCAGCAAATACTAAATTCTTGTCAAAATGTAACATGAACCCACCATTGAAAGGTGAGACTCTCACCAACACATGTTTTGCTCTACGACGCCCACAAGCTTCACATCACCCGTCTGAAGGTAACCCGCTACCAGTTTTAAAAATGAATGATAATAATTTCCTGAACTTTCTTATATCTCTCAGGTATAGGACAAACACTTCAAAACATACTTCCTTTTGATAAATGATTTTGACTCTCTGTTTTGCCGTGTATGAATATGTTATTCAATGTGTTTCTATGGGCTAATAGCAGTGAGGCCAAATTCTATGTTTTATCAAATGTTTTTTCAATACTTTTTGGGATACCTACAGGGGTTCTAAAATTCTAAATCAAATAGCTAAATGATCCTTGGTGTGACCATCTTAAAACAATTCCATAAGTTAGCTTTGTAGACACCCAGCCCCAGGCCCTTTGACCATAAGTGAATTTGTACAAATACTTATGCCACCTTCAAATGCTGGGAGTAGATACAGAGTGCTTTCATTTCTAAACAGTAAAACAGATATGTATGAAAATACCCTCAAATAAAAGGTGACATACTGTACTGTCGCCTCATAAAATATATAAAATGCTGGAGTATCGAGCCAACGTAAATAAAAATGTTACTCTCACTGTCCAAATAAATACGTAGGGGAGTGTAACTCTTAAGACATGTCTGGAGACGTCTCAAGGCATGGTGATGGCTAGGTATGAGTATTTGTAATGTAGAGATTTTAAGTTCATTTATAATTTATTGTTATTTGGTGACCGTTTTTGTTATGATATTCTTGTCTGGCTTATGGGTGCTTGGTTTTTAGTATGTGGTGTGATTCTGTTACAGGAGTATTTCCGTATCCCTCTGGCAAGTCTGAGGGCAGTGCTGGGTGCAGTGGACATCACCACAGTCCGACAGATACTGCAGTACTTCAGCAGGAACCAGGGAACATTGCAGGTAATATAACACACTTCATATCAGTTGTCCTAGACATGTCTTCCATGGAAAATACTAAGATCACTTGACTTCAGTGGGACAACCTGATTGAATACATTTGCTCTATGTTCACACAAGATAATCACTTAATCTCGCTCTCTGTCCCAGTTTACAGATGACTACCTAGGCACCATGGTATCTGTGCTTTTCCAGACCCACTTGGTCAGGGATGGGAGCCTCTTTCCTGAACTGGTACCCCTACTTGCCCTGGTCAACCCTGCAGACATCCAGTCACTGCCTCCCTTACAGACCAACCTCATTGTGTAAGTTAAGCAGGCTTCTGATACAAGTCATAATGAGTCATGATGTCCTTGTGTGTTGGTCTCTGCATTATAGATGTACGTATAGTACTGAATGGTTATAGAATCAAAGGTAATGGACTTAGGCAGTTAATTACCCCCTCTATTCAGACACTCGGGGTGGCAGGGTAGCCTAGTGGCTAGAGCGTTGGACTAGTAACCCAAAGGTTTCATGTTCAAATCCCCGAGCTGACAAGGTACAAATCTGTCGTTCTGCCCCTGAACAGGCAGTTAACCCACTGTTCCTAGGCCGTCATTGAAAATAATAATTTGTTCTTAACTGACTTGCCTAGTTAAATAAAGGTACAGTTTAAAATTCAAAAAACAGACTCACAATATTGGAGTCATTTTCTATTTAAACTACTACTTCGGCCTTAATTTAAATTGTGTCATTTGAGTCTCTGAAAGAGATGTGCTTTCCCAGTCATGTTTTGCTCTCTGCTTTTTGTTCGGGTTAACAAGTATGTCCTACATTCCTCTATGTGCTCTCGCTCTATCTTCAGGAGAAATACCATCAACAGCAACATTAGGAGCCTGTCGGTGGAGCAGCGCAGGGCCTTTGGGAGGTGGTACAGCCGAGCCCTCAGCTCCCTCAACATGACAGCCGGCGGCCCCTCCTTCATCAGGGACACTGGTAACCTGATAGTCTACCTGCCCTTTCACAGCTTCCAGCACCTCTCACCTGCTCAGGTAACAGACACGACACCTCTCTGTGAAACCAGAGCCTCCCCAGCCACAGCCAGGCAGTTGTCAGTGGTCTCCATTGTGTCAGTGGTTGTGGCCGTAGCCAATGTTCAATAAGTAAACATCGGAATGCATCAATTAAGAATGGCTATGTGAAGAATAGTGAGTGATCTTTCAATGCTTAAAATGTGAATATGATCGTTGCATGTAAAGTCAGGTCCAAAAGGATTGGCACCCTTGATAAAGATGGGCAAAAAAGACTAAAAGTTAAATAATACAAATACTGAGCTATATTGTATACAGAATTTGTATTTATTTTATACTAATACAATTGCTCAAAGAAAGAGATTTTGTTTAATACGTAATACTTCTTTTTCTCAAAAATAGAGGTCAAAATTATTGGTACCCCTGTTTTCAGAACCTTTCAATGCCTAACCTTGGATAATGGCATTGAGCCTTTTTTCTCAAATGTTTTATGAGATTGGAGAACACATTGGGAGGTGATCTTAGACCATTCCTCTATACAGAATCTTCCCAGGTCCTTGATATCTTTGTTTGTGCTTATGGACTGCTCTCTTCAATTCAAACCTCAGGTTTTCAATGGGGTTCATCAGGAGACTGAGATGGCCATTGCAAAATGTTGATTTTGTGGTCAATTAACCATTTCTTTGTGGATTTTGATGTGTGCTTTGGGTTATTGTCTTGCTCACAGATCCACTTGTGGCCAAGTTTCAACCTCCTGGCAGAGGCAACTAGGTTTTTGGCTTAGATGTCCTGGTCACTGGCCTCCCGCAGCTCCCGCAATAATTGGAGGAAATTAGCTTTAAAAATGCAAAATAGCATGATATTAGCTATAAAACTGCAACAACAAAAAAACTAATTTGCCCCATGGCAAAATGTGTTGAATTGGAGGAAGTTAGCTGTTTTCCCTCATAACTAATCCTTCGACCTAGCTCAGACCTTCCTGAGTGCCCCACAAAACTGCGGTACGACACTGGTCCTGGTACTCTGTTAACTTTATTAAGTCGTTGAACTTAAAGGCCCAGTGCAGTTAAAACTCATGTTTTTTTGCCATATTGTATAACAGCTGATGAAACTTACGCTGAAACTTACACTTTAAAAGTGTGAAAACGTGATCAGTGTTAGTTCCTGATAGTTGCTGGTTGAAAATGGGGTGAAATTTTATCCCCCTCTTTGAGAAAAAATATATTTTACTATTATAAACAATCTATTTCTCTGAGCAATTGTACTAGTATAAAATAATATATATATATATACACTAACGTTCAAAAGTTTGGGGTCACTTAAAAATGTCCTTGTTTTCCATGAAAACATACATGAAATGAGTTGCAAAATTAATAGGAAATAGTCAAGATGTTGACAAGTTATAAATAATGATTTTTAATTGAAATAATAATTGTGTCCTTCAAACTTTGTTTTCGTCAAAGAATCCTCCATTTGCAGCAATTCCAGCCTTGCAGTCCTTTGGCATTCTTGTTGTCAATTTGTTGAGGTAATCTGAAGAGATTTCACCCCTTCCTGAAGCACCTCCCACAGGTTGGATTGGCTTGATGAGAAGTACCATATGGTCAAGCTGCTCCCACAACAGCTCAATAGGGTTGAGATCCGGTGACTGTGCTGGCCACTCCATTGTAGACAGAATACCAGCTGACTGTTTCTTCCCTAAATAGTTCTTGCATAGTTTGGAGCTGTGCTTTGGGTCATTGTCCTGTTGTAGGAGGAAATTGGCTCCAATTAAGCACCATCCACAGGGTATGGCATGGTGTTGCAAAATGGAGTGATAGCTTTCCTTCTTCAAGATCCCTTTTACCCTGTAGAATTCTCCCACTTTACCACCACCAAAGCACCCCCAGACCATCACATTGCCTCCACCATGCTTGACAGATGGTGTCAAGCACTCCTCCAGCATCTTTTCATTTTTTCTTTGTTTCACTAATGTTCTTCTTAGTGATCCGAACACCTCAAACTTAGAATCGTCTGTCCTTAACGCTTTTTTCCAATCTTCCTCTGTCCAGTGTCTGTGTTCTTTTGCCCTTCTTAATCTTTTATTTTTATTGGCCAGTCAGAGATGTGGCTTTTTCTTTGCAACTCTGCCTAGAAGGCCAGCATCCCGAGGTCGCCTCTTCACTGTTGATGTTGAGACTTGTGTTTTGCGGGGACTATTTAATGAAGCTGCCAGTTGAGGACTTGTGAGGCTTCTGTTTCTCAAACTAGACACTCCAATGTACTTGTCCTCTTGTTCAGTTGTGCACCGGGGCCTCCCACTCCTCTTTAGTGCCAGTTTGTGCTGTTCTGTGATGGGAGTAGTACACAGCGTTGTACGAGATCTTAAGTTTCTTGGCAATTTTTCACATTGAATAGCCTTCATTTCTCAGAACAAGAATAGACTGACGAGTTTCAGAAGAAAGTTATTTGTTTCTGGCCATTTTGAGCCTGTAATCGAACCCACAAATGCTGATGCTCGAGATACTCAACTAGTCTAAAAAAGGCAAGTTTTTTTTTCTTCTTTAATCAGAACAACAGCTTTCAGCTGTGCTAACATAATTGCAAACGGGTTTTCTAATGATCAATTAGCCTTTTAAAATTATAAACTTGGATTAGTTGACACAATATGCCATTGGAACACAGGAGTGATGGTTGCTGATAAAGGGCCTCTGTACGCCTATGTAGATATTCCATTATAAATCTGCCGTCTCCAGCTACAATGGTCATTTACAACATTAACAATGTCTATACTGTATTTCTGATCAAAATGTTTTTTGTTTTTCTTTCAAAAACAAGGCCATTTCTAAGTTACCCCAAACTTTGAACGGTAGTGTGTGTGTGTATATATATATATATATATATATATATATATACACACAATTTTTTTTTAAATACAATAAAGCTCTTTGTTTTAAATATTATTTATTTTATCAAGTATTTGTTGCTCATCAAGGCTGCCAATAATTTTGGACCTGACTGTATGTGGAAGGGGATGAGGTTGTACTGTGCAAAATTGTATGTGTATACTGTACAAAACAGTATATGTTTAGGCCAATAGGTTTTCATTGTCTTAATTTAAAATGGTATACAGTATATTTTAATCACTGTGCACTGTATTTTAAACCAGAGTTGGGTGGTGTTTCTTCTCTCCTAGCTGTTGGTTGGTATGGATGTGTTGCTGATGAACACCCTAAGCCAACTACAACAGCAGTTTGTGGCTGACAGCCTCATAAGGACCTTCAGAAATCTAACAGTGGAACAATTCAGGAGGTCAGTGTGACAATATTTGATCGATGGTTGGTCATGTGTCCTGTCTTACAGAAACATTTGGTTTCAAATATTAATCTGATTTGAGTTTATGCGTTTTCAGGAAATGACTTTCCGTAGTCCAATGAAATGCAACATTCTAGTAGACACTGAAGTAACCAACTTTTTGGGGTCCTAAAGTATCTTTGGATATGCTTGAGTAATTATCATCTTTGTCTCCCTAGGCTTGGCAACCTGACGTGTCTGTCAGACCCAAAGGACCTGCAGGTGTACAGAAACGCAGAGGCCTTCTCTGTGATTCAGGACAACATTAGGACATGTGTTGCCCAGGGCCTCAGGGGCCCCAGTGACATGGTAAGTAGACCTATCACAGACAGAACTACTTTATTTTTTCACTGCAAAGTTTAAGGTGAAACTCATATGGGTATGAGTGAAGTAGACTAATCTATGGGTTTAATTTCGTGTTTGCACTTTGTCTTGATTCCTGTGTAAATATGTGTGTGTGTGTTTTATGCTTGTGACCATCCCTCTTCAGATCTCCAGCTTGTTCCTGAATGGGAGTGAGCTTCAGTCTCCTGGCTCTCTCTCTGCCGGCCGAGTGTCTCAGCTGGCTCCCTTCTTGCCCTGGCTGGGTGTGGACTTCCTGCAGAAGCTCAGCCAATCCCAGCTCAGCCCTGCGCTGACAGCCCTGGCCTCTGTGCCCTTCACTCCTGCACAGGTAGAAGATCATCATCATCAGTTGTCACAAGCATCCTCTCATCAGAGAGAGAGCTCTAATGGAGCACCTTCTGTTTGGTTTTCATACCTGATTGGGTTTTCTCAGTGCTGCCCGGCTCCAGTAAGAGAGGGTGGGGATGATTATGGGGTTAGAATGGGGGTTGGTTAGTAGGGGCTTTGTGACAGATGCCAAGCAGCCAGTTTGCAGAAGTCTGACCTCAGGTGAGGTGAGGGGGGTTCTGGAGGTGCCTTGACACTTTGATTACAGAAGCACAACCAACCCCACATTTTCAATGTGTGCCTCACGGCTGCTGCCTGCCATGTGCCATAAGGGGCCTTAGTCAATGGAAAGGTAGGGTGGGGAAACAAAAGCAGGAAATAAAGCATTTGTTTTTGTCTTGAGCCCAGTGGGCTTTTCTTCATTTTCCCAAGTAGTTTCCATTTTCATAATACAGATGTTAATAAAACAGAGTTTTAGACCAGTCATAATGATTTGTTCCATCTTCTTTTTGTGATGTCATTCTAGGCCAGTGTAATTGTGGACAAAGTGTCTCTAAACAACAGTGTAAGTATTATTTCAGTTTTTGAAGGACATGGCTTTCTGTTTCAGAAAGGGATTGTAAACAGGGTTGTGTATTGTCTCAGATATGGTATGCTAGATGTTTGAGAGTGTCTCTGTTTCAGTGTAATGCTTCTGTGCATAGTAATGGTCCATTCTGAGCCAGCTGGCCCAAAGCCTAGTGCAGCCTGGCCAGGGGTGACTCAAGGACAAATACTATCACCATGGCAAACCACACAACCCTGTCAAGATGTATGTTTCCTACTTCATTATACACCAGATGACACTCTCTACCTGTATTATCTTAGTATCTAATGGCTGTATTGTGTTACCAAGAACAATACCAATTTGCCAAAGGTATCTTTTGTATCTAGTTTCATTTAACAGATGATTTTTGCATTATTAAAAGTGTTTGAATGATGAGTTAGAAATAGACTATCCCTTTTTCATTCTCCATATCTTCCTCCTCCATCCCCTGCCCCCCCCCCACTCTTTCATATCCCAACCTTCCCTTCCCTTCTCTCTCTCTCTCTCTCTCTCTCTCTCTCTCCTGCTCACTCCCTCTCCCTCTCTCCCTCCTTGTGTCCCTTCTAGCTGGCTCTGCCGGGGCAGCTGCAGAAGCTGGGCTCTCTGGTGAGTGGGGTGAAGGTTGAGACTCTGTGGAACTTGCCCTCTGACATCCTGCTGTCCTCTCTGCCTGACATCGCCCTGCACACGCCCGGCCTCAACCCCCCACAGGCCGACACCATCACCACCAAACTCTGGGTACGGCCTTAGAGGGACTCACCAACACTGACACCCATCCTTATAAACAGCGACATGCTCACTCATATTAAATGAAGACAAACGACAAGGTACACAGTAACATGGCTTTGGCCATACGCTGCTACTCTTGGCTCAGTGGGAGGTATGTTTACAAGGCTCTGTGAGTATGCATGCATGACCATAACCATTGGAGAGGGAACAGAGTGGAGGAGAGCAAGGTGGAGTGTGGAGGGGGACCACAGCTGGCATGCCCAGGTGTACCCAGGCTCCTTGCCTGCCTGGCAGTCAAATGGGGTGATGTGGCCCTGTGCCAGCTGGAGCTGTATGCTCCATAAGGACCAGAACCAGGGATAGACTGACACACTGGGCAGGCTCAGTATTGGGCTGTTTCTTAGAGAGGAGGTGCCAACTATGCATGAATTAGGTCACTCTGACACATTTGTAATTACTCCTCTTTTGTTTGCCTGAGTTATTTTTTAATGGTTTGTGAACATGTATTTACATTCCACCCACATAATTTGTGTACCCCTCAGAAGCCCATTTAGTCACCATTGAAATCCACTTCGTATCTGTGTGTTTATCTTTTGAATTGGTGTTGTTTAGTCACTACACTCTATGTCTGTGTTGTGTTGACCTTTGTCCAGGACTCACCAGAGGTGACTGGCTGGTTGGATAAGGTGGAGCCCCTGCTCCCCAGCACCCCTTTACTCAGTGTGCTGACCAGGGCTAGTCTGCTGTTGACCAACAGGACCTTGGCAGGAAGACAAGCCTGGAACACTCAACAGGTAACGTCTGTGAGCTGACTCATGTCCTCTCTGCTCCAGTAATACCTGTGACCTGCAAGTCATTTTCAAGGGGATACAATTCATGCATATCAGTATAGGAGCATCTACCTATCCCTAAATGCTTAGTGATTTTATTCATCCAATGATATTTAGAGATTTGAAAAGGATTTCCGAGTGTGTGTCTAAAGATGTCAGCATGTTACGCAATGTGGGTCTCTCCTCTGTCAAGCAGAGGTGTGTATGACACGGTCTTGATTAGATGTTAAATAATTAACCGTCAGTGGAGAGGTCGGCCTGTTGTATAACCCCTGCCCTGACTGTTTAAATAGGCTATTCTATGTTCTGAACACTCACAGCGTATCTGTGACTGTCAACACACACACACACACACACACACACACACACACACACACACACACACACACACACACACACACCAGGTCCAGGTATCACAATGAGGTGGTGTCTCAGACGGGCTGATGGCCCTCTCCCTCCTGCTAGCCTAACGCTGGTCTGGTCTGTTTCACCACACTGGCCATGAAAGCTGTCCTATAATCCCCTGTCTGTTGCTACTAATGGGCCTGAGGGCAGCCTGCCAGCACCATTAAATCACAGCGCCCAAATCCTGCATGTTCATGCGCACTGTGTGAAGTGGCAAAGCACAACAACACTGTCCTACTGAATTTACTACTCACCTCAAAACTGTATTCCAAAACTGCCAATCACCTCTATAGCACTCTGGGGTATTCTCTCTCTGGCTGTCACTGCGTGTGTTGGTAGATGGTTTGTGATCAATACGAATGATCGCTTCTGGTTTCTTTTCCCAGGCTAAAACTCTTTTTAAAGAAGCAGTGAAGACCATGCCCAATCTTTCCACTGAGACGTTTCTGTGAGTGCATATCTATGTCAACATAGCTGCAGTTGATTTATTACTAACCTCTTGTGAATGTGCTTCCATTCATATTTATAATCTATTTTGTCTCTCTGGTTATACAGTGCCCTTGGAAGCATTGCTGGAGGTGTAAGCTGCACAGCCCTGCGACAGCTCTTCCGGGACAAGCCAACATTTTCCTCAATGCAAAGTGTCCTTGCATTCATGAATAAGCAGTCTGTTCCTCTCCATTCCTCACTGGTAGATGAGCAAATACTTAACTCAATTAACTAGCTCAGAGGAATATGGTTAACAGATGTCAGGTATAAAGATAGCTGTTATATAAGCGTAATTGACGACCCTCATGCTTTTGTCTTGACTTACAGAAGAAGTGCATCATCGAGGAGCTGTACTACTTTGACTTCTTCTCTGAGCTGCTGGGAGAGTTTGGCGCTCAGATCACACTGGCTCTGCCGTGAGTCGGTCTTACTGCCATTAATCCTCACTACAGATGGTTTGAACATCAACAATGCATCACTGTCAACTTTGTGTGTGTGTCCGTGTGTGTCCGTGTGTGTCCTTGTGTGTGTCCCTGTGTGTGTGTGTGTGTGTGTGTGTGTGTGTGTGTGTGTGTGTCCCTGTGTGTGTCATTGTGTGTGTCCCTGTGTGTGTCCCTGTGTGTGTCCCTGTGTGTGTCCCTGTGTGTCCCTGTGTGTGTGTGTGTGTGTGTGTGTGTGTGTGTGTGTGTGTGTGTGTGTGTGTGTGTGTGTGTGTGTGTGTGTGTGTGTGTGTGTGTGTGTGTGTGTGTGTGTGTGTGTGTGTGTGTGTGTGTGTGTGTGTGTGTGTGTATGCATTTGTAGGGTGAGCACTATTAAGAAGTTCCCTGCCGACATGATGGACACCCTCAGGAAGATGATTGTGAAGGACTCCCATCACTTCCTGCTCCTACCCAGTACAAAACAGGATATTCTGGTGGACAAGTTGGTGCAGAGACTTGTCAGTACCCTCTCCTGTACCCCATTACTGCTAACACATTCAGCCTGGGGTTTAACTTTGGTGTCTTCGATTTTAAATCTTTATGTTGAAAATTATTTACAGGTATAAGTTGAAAATGTTCTCCCCCAGGGCATGTACACGGGGGAGTTCACTGAGGATGAGTTCCGTTCACTGGGCATCATGGCGACCTATGTAGTGGATGAGGTGTTTGTGCAGCTGGTGCGGAGCTTCTTTGTGGAGAGCCTGGAGTTCCTCCGAGAGTTCTGCTATAACAGCAGCAAGAGGGACATCGTCGCACAGATCCTACAGGAGCCTGGCACCTTCGGGTACTGTAGCACCGTCTTAAACAACCACCCCACATTACAGCACACACCCCATTTAACCTTTCGTTATAACTCCTCTGTCTCCTCACATCACATGAAAAATGAGCCTTTCTGTGTGCTCTTAGCCCCGTTCAGAACTGGACCCCTGAGACACTCAATCAAGTGGACAGATTCTTATTCTTCCTTCCCAAAGAGACGCTGCAGCAGATTCCCCAGGTACGTTTCCTGCTCTACTTTTCCCTCAGTCTTTAACACATCCATTTCCATTATTTATTCAAGGTTAGTTCCTTTGCAATTGATTTGACCATTGTCATGATTCATTTATTTGGGTGTCCTTAAAGTTATTGAGAGGTGTTACATTTGCTACACGACACCAGGAATCAGGAAAGGATGGATTTGTAAAAGAATCCTGCAGGTGTCCACTGACAGGACTTCTAGAGGTGTCAGGTGCTATGCTGCCCTGGCCTGTTGGCCCCTAGTCAGGCTGTGTGTGTATGTCCTCAGGCCCTGATGACCCAGGGGCGTATAGAGAGGCTGTTTCTGAGTCAGCGCCGGTGGGAGTCGGGTGCTGTTGGGGCCCTCTGCATTCAGGGCCGGGACCAGGTTGAACAGACAAAGCTGTTTGAGAGGCAACAGTTTGTTCTTCAGAACTTCCTGGGTTTTCTCAAAGTGGGGCAGGTCACACGTGAGTGCCACTCTGTCTCACATTGAGACTTCTGTCTTACTCCCCAACCTTACTGCCAAAACAGATGAACATAAGACTCTTTTGTGAAATGTTTACATACATTTCCCTCTGTATACAGTATTACCATCTGCTTTGTCCATTTGTCTCTGCTCAGCTCCTGCATTGATGCCCACATGTGAAAAGCTGCATGCAACACAGCCTTCAGCCTGGAGCACAGACAGCTTGACAAGCATGTCGTCTGCCGCCTTCAGCTGTAGTCTAGAGCTCTTTGGCCAGGACCCATTCTTTTCATCATACCAACAGAAACTACTCCTCCAGAAAACTAAAGAGGTACATATTTTACCCATAACAAGAAACATCACTGTAGTTCCTATGTAGAAATCACCTTGTACCATATGCAAAATGGGTCCAGTGTCTGATTTATCCGTCTTCTGTAGCTGCTCTGATTGCATTAACTAACAGAGGCTGTGACTTTGTTCTTTTTCTCTGTGTTGTTTGTAGATCTATGGAGCGGCCCGGTCCTTCTCCTCGTCTGTGATTACACAGCTGGGTCGTATAGCCTCCCAGCTTTCAGTGGCAGAGCTGAGTGTGATCCGGCTGTCTGAGCTGAGCACCATCTCTGCACTGGGGGCAGTAAGCACCTGGAACAGCAGACAGGTAGCTAACAATCAGTCTGACAATCTGGTTCAATGTTTTTTTGTTTCTGTGTGTGCAGTTTGTGTAGTCCTGATGTTTTTGAATGTTGGTAACACTTTACTTGACACCTGGTGTCATAACATGTTAAGAACAAAAATAGGTGACAGGTTTGTGAATCCTGAGCGGTCATAATCATGTCATAATATGTCATAACGACTGACATAACTTGACATAACAATGTCATGACCCTTATATTTACACCTGTTGTGACATATATTGCATTATTCTATGGCTGGTTATGTTATCTTTATAAGAGTGTCAAACTCCATATTTATTCAAATGAGTTATTTCCCTGCCAAGAAGTTTTATTTCAGGTTGAAAGTTTTTCTTAAATCCTTTGTTGTTGCAATGAATTCTTTTACAGTCATGTTTTTTTTCTTCATATTTTAAATAACTTGTAGAAAATACAATTTATGACACGGTCATGGAGCATTATGACCATCCTGTGTCACTATACTTGAAATAAGAAAATGTACTTTAGGACGCTGTCAAGAAGCATTATGACCATCCTAATCATATAAGGCAAATAGGCCTATCACGTACATGCCTTTTATATCAGTCATCAGTTTAAAAAGAGGGTGTCTTGTCCTCCTTCTGAAATCTGCTCCTGCGTTCATCCCAGTCATCTGCAACAGAGCATTGGGGTAGGTGCATGTCTGACATCAATGTGTGCGTAATTAGAACGATAATTTAATATGATCCATTTCTCTATATATTTTTTTTTATATAACATTAACATACTGTTGACATGTAAGCTATGGTGTAATGGAATGTGTTTGAAAATAAAAGAGAGCCGCACACTCCAGGAGCTCAGATGCAAAAATGTAATAACCAACGTTTCGACAGCCAAGCTGTCTTCATCAGGGTAATGGAATGTGTTGCCTTGTTTGGTAGGTTTTGTGCATTTTGTTAGGTGTCATAACCAGCCGTAAAATAACGCAATGTGTATCACAACAGGTCTAAATATGTCATGACACTGTTATGACTACATTATAACAGGTTATGTCAGCTGTTATGACACACAGTATTATTGCATTGTTATGACCGTGTCATAACGCTTTATGACAGTGGGTGGTGTCAAGTAAAGTGTTATCTGAATGTCCTACCTGCTTTGGTGTGCCCTTGTTTGTTTGTTGCCTCATGCTATCCTTGTCTCTCCTGTCCCAGCTGGCTGTGCTGTCCTCCTCTGTGCTCAACTCCACCCAGGTGGGTCTTAGTCAGCTGGCCTCCAGCACCCTGGTGGCTATGGGACACATACTGTGTGGGATCAAGGACTCAGACATGCGCTCCCTGAATGCAGTGGAGTTCAGGTGAGATTAGAGACCTACTCAAATCAGTGAGAGGGACTCACCTGAGAGAGGGAGTGTTATAGGTGCTGTGTTTTTTTTTACCATTAAAAAGAGTTTGCACTTTTCATGTGAAACCTCCTATAATGTGTGTCTTCTTAGCCTTTATCCAACCGGTTTCTCCCTCCTGTCATTCGACATGCTTTAACCAATGATGTACTGTATATGGGGCATTCTATAAGTAATGGGGCCAATGTGTGACATTGGATCAGCATTTCAAAATGGTTTGAAACAAAAATGTAAAAGGATTTTTCATGCAGTTCCACATGTGTACTTAAAGGAATAAAAGTAAATATATGCAAATTGTCCCATAAATCCACCTATAGAACAACATAGGCCCTTTATGCAGGGTTCATACAGACATTGGCAAGTAAAATTCAAGGACATTCAGGAACTTTCTCAAGCACTTAATTGCAATTTTCAAGGACCTCAATGTTAATGTACCATATAGAACTTCCCCCAAAAAGCATGCGAGAAGTGTCAAAACACTAAGCCATTACCACTTTACGAATAATGCAGCCTATGTGGCTGATGCAGGCACACAATACATCCATGAATAGAGGTATCATTAATCTCACCATTGCTGTTTTTATGATGAGAACCTGACCAAAAACCAAAGTTCCTTTTTCAATGGAAGGATTTGTATGGGAAGTCATACTATGGGAAGTCATTGCTACAGACTGACATATCGGTCTGCTGATACAGGACTAGTAAAGGCTCAGTGCACTACTTTTGTGAGAATATTTTATGAATATTTATTTTCAATTCTTATTTTTCAGGGGGTGCTGCAGCACCCTCAGCACCCTCACTTCCTGAGGCTATGAAGCCTATTCCAGCACTTGAATTTCTGAGCTCCATGTTCAAGTCGGCCACTTCAAGCCCTTTGTATTGTCTACAATTGCAGGTCTAACATAGTAAAACAAAATGTATTTGTCATGTTATTTCATTACAAGATCATTGTGAATAAGCCCACTAGACTGGGTAATTTGTTGTCATTATATCCAGAATCATTCATAGGATTAGCGTTGGGTGTTGTGCAATAGTCTATCCTACACAATTGCGCACAGTAGACTTGGCGTCCAATCCGAGGCACAAAAAAATATGAAAACACAAACTCTACCTTGATGCTTTCTCAGTTAAATCTAACAGACGACAAACAGATGATCAATATCAATTTGCTACAGATCGTGGATCCAGGCACAACTGTCTTCACTGGTGTAACGAATGAGACACAAATATTCTGGACATTTCTCACAAACACCTTTTCTTCCAGCCCTTGGTCAGTTGCATCGCATGCGCTATTGCTATAGCTGTTCATCACTTGACTGTCATTCTGAAAATTCCTTCCTGGATCTGATGATGTGTGAAAATATCATGGCGTAACTAGTCAGCTGGTCACCAAATGTGCATCCAACAAGTATTGTGCATAATTACTGAAGAACCCACATGAATGACCGTATCAAATGTAGGTTTTAAGTATCTAGGTAAGGTGCCTCTTTCGGGTTAGAAGACTTTCGATTTTGCAATGCATACATTTTTTTGGATTTGTGTGCCCATGAAAACTGTTTTCACCTGCAACAAGGAGATACTAAATGTTACACTGCATTTCTGAGATCTCTATACAAAAAACTAGCCAAGAGCTAGATCCAGGATTCTTACAAGGTTCAAGTTCAATGTCTAATTGAACTGATTAATGGTTCATATAAGATATAACAACAACTTATACTGCCATAAATGCAAGGACAGAAAAGTCATGTTTTATGTCACACTATTTTGGATAAATCAGTCAAGACACCAACCATGATAAAAGGTTAAACATACAGTAGGTTTAAAAAAAACTGAATTGTATTGAATACAGCTATTTATTGCTGATGATATGTATTGGCCAATGAGAGGCTTTGAAGACACAGATCGGCCATACATATTGGCACTCCAGTCTCCTTAGGAATTAATGGAATTCTAAATTATTTTAATGAAATGTTTCATGGACAAATTACATTTTTTTCTGTTGATGTGGGGAGAGTAACACTAGTACTTTCTAAAATGTATACATTAATGGAAAAAAACTATATATTTTTTTCTGTTAAGCTCACATAATATAATTTAAAAGTATGCATTAAGGTGTCTGTAATAGAATTAAACATGGCAAAAATAAACGTAGACATTAAATTCCTTTCTATAACTTCCAAAACATGTTTTACTATGATGGGAGTACCAAGATGGGGATGCGGTGGCTTCAAAACACTGCCCTCTGCCAGTCATCTAGTGTATATTTAACACATATTAATCATACTCTCCTTGCGTTGTGTTTTGTTCAAAGAAATCACCCCAGCCAGTGGTCCCAGTTGAGCGTTATTTATTATCTGTGGTTAAATAGGAAACAGCATGTTAGTTGTGCAGGACTTAATGATGTTGATGGCTGTCGATGTCAAATCTGTAGCAAGATAACAACAGTGTGCTTATGTGACCATTACATTGGTGCATGCTAGCTAAAACACTTATATACACCAATCATATACCAAAGCACATCCCAGAAAGCCCCTCAATCCCTAACAGATACCATATACCCACACATGTATAAATCAACAATGTACAGCAAACTGGTACACATTGTAAAATATAAAAATAGAGTACAGTCTTCAGAACTCGAACTACCCCTTGCATCACATTTTCATACTGGGGAGACCTGACGTTCGCGATCTCCCCCTATCTGCAAGCGGGGCCAATAACAACACGCCTTATTGTCATCGGAATTGAACCAATCAATAAGAATGCTTGAACATTAAATACACATTTCTTTCGAGGCAAGTAGAAACATAACCAACCCTGTTACATATATACATAATTGTCTGTAACTCACCTCTCCCCCCTGCTGGCTGCAGTAAGGCAGTTCTGTGGCTGGGCCGTCTGCGGCTGTCCTGTTCAGAAGAGCAGCAACAGGCTTTAACGGGACTGCTGAGCCATAGCCTGGCTTTTGGACCCATAAGCTCCTGGGGCCCTGAGGTCTTCATTGAGGTTGGAGCACTGGCAGGTACATTACATGCCTTTTGTTGTTTTGCTACCACAAATATGACTACTGCCTGAAATTAGTTTCAACCTCTTACAATCTGCAGCTGGCATCCCAGATATGGCCATGTCTTCTTTGGTGAAGGAGCAGATTGAAGGATTTACACCTCTGGCTGTGTCCCTCATCCGGCCAGACAAGTTTGCTGTAAGTGTGAGGATTCAAAATGTCAGTTTATCCTCAATGTTTTGTATTCCCCCCTATCAAATTGTTGTTTTTCTATGTTGTGTTCATGTGAATTGTCCGTGTCTCCTCAGGTCGTGTTTGACCCAGCCCAGATCAGCATGTTCTCCTATGAACAGGCCAAAGCGGTGACTGAAGCCCAGCGCTCGCTTTTGTCCCCTGTGCAGCTGACAGCTATGTCTATGGTGCTGACCGTCTGGGATGACAAACCTGTTGACTTCCGTGGTAATTAACTTTCACCTGCTGAAATGTTTCAAGTGTACACCATTTCCCTAGATGATTTTCATTTGTGTGGCGGCCTCGGGAAACTCTTCATATCGTGAAATGAAAAGCTACCTTGAACAAATACAAAGTAGATGCAGGTGGTGAAGGCCTGGTAAGTTTGAAATAGTCTAGCTAATACATTGTGTACTTAACTAGCTAACTAATTAGCTTAATATACTGTACATTGCTTTCTCCTCATTGAAGATGTTCTCATCTCTCCATCCATGATGAAGTGACAGAAGATCATAAAATAATGATTGATTACCGGTAATTCAGAATCATACTGGCAGGTTTGCTCAAAGTAATGACAACTATCTAAATCAAACAACAAGCAATATCGCTATTTATCTGAGAAGTCAGCTTCAACGATGATTGATCAAATATATTATATATTTACATTTGATGATTGCCTAACTACAAAAAGGAAAGAATGCTACAATGGCAGGAGCCCAATCCAATGTACACCCCTTCTCGCCTGTGCACTCATTCAACCCCCCCCCCCCCCCCCACACACACACACACCCAAAGAAAAGCAGTGGGGATTGGTATAACTGCGTTGGTAGTTAATTAATCTCCATACACCTATCCTATTTTACATCTTTGAGGGGAGTGAAGGTGAGTGGCCAGGGCTATCAGAAATTGGATGCAGCTCAAATGACAGACAATTACAGCAAGATGCCTCTTGCTTCCACCAAGTTTTAGAATAGGATCTCAATTGCTTTGTTACTTAAAATCAAAATAATTCTGAACTGCTGAAATTACTGCAATAGTGTTTGTATATTTTGACCCCTATTCATGTAATTTTGGCAGCTAATAGGACCTACCCACTGATCAAGCAACATCGGAAGAAAGTGTGAATTACCTTTATGAACGTTTGCTCCGGGCATAGCCTACAGCTACTTATACACAAATGAAAATGGGAAATGAACTATTTTACTTAAATAATCATACAATATGCTTTACATTAGAATAAAGTAAAGGGTTTAAAGTAACCAAAACAACCAAAATCTCAATTTTCAACTATGGGCTTTTTCCCAATAATGAGGGCGTGATATCCGATGGGTTTTCGTAGTCCTCCTTACATGTTTTACTGAAGCTGACATTGTCTTGATCTTAGCAGAGTGTAATGAAATGAGATGCGTATGATGTCAGTATATACTTTCAGCGTGTATATTTTGTAACTTTGAGTCTGAATATGAAGAGGAATCAGGATCTAGTTGAAGAAGGACAGCTCAAGCAAAGGTTTGAGGGAGTGTTGGATGTAGGATGCTTGTATCGTTGAGTTTGTCTACATACAGTTAGTGTTGCTTTTGTGTTTGTGTGTCCCCATGCAGGCAGGTCACCAGGGCTGGCACTGTGCCCTAGTCCTCTCTGTCACCTTCTGGGACTGCTGATGGTGCTGTTAGTTTCTGCTCTGTAATGGCCTCCCCTTCTGATGGATAAACCCCTCAATGGGCCATGAGAACTCTCATGAGGACTCTCTCCCACACAACTACCATGTTAAACAATAAGTGTCATATATTGGTGTAGCTCTGCAGGCTATTGCAATGTATGATTTGATAATGGGTTTATTTCTATCAGCAAATAATATCAAATTGGTCACACACACATTTAACAGATTGTATTACGGGTGTAGCGAAATGCTTGCATTCACAACAATACAAACACATCTAAAAGTAAAAATAATGGAATTAAGAAATATATAAATATTAGGATGAGCAATGTCAGAGTGGCATTGACTAAAATATATTAGAATAGAATACAGTATATACATATGAGATGAGTAAAGCAGTATGTCAACATTATTAAAGTGACTAGTGTTCCATTATTAAAGTGACCAGTGATTCTATGTATATAGGGCAGCAGCCTCTAAGGTGCAGGGTTGAGTAACCGGCTAGTGATAGCTAATTAACAGTCAGATGGCCTTGAGATAGAAGCTGTTTTTCAGTCTCTCGTCCAAGCTTTGATTCGCCTGTATTGACCTCACCTTCTGAAGAGCCATCCATTTGCTATTGGCCTATTCTCTGAGTGATGAAAAAAACATTTCAGCATTTTATTGCGCATTGCTGAGTTGTAGTTGTCAGTTTAGGCTGACAATTATTTTGTTAGGTTTAAGGTTGAATAAAATCTTATTTTATTGCTTAAATGTAATTGTTTTAAATGGAAAGAAGAGTAATCATGTGGTTCTATCTCAATGTGCAGTGATGTTTTCTATTATTTGAGCATTATTATGTTTTTAAATCCTTGTCTATCTGTAAAGTATTTTGGCAACAATTTACATGGTGTACTTTATAAAGGGTGTGTTAATGGTTTATACGTAGCCCAGTAGACTCCTTTCCAATATTTCTGTAACACAAAAATAATCTAGCCTATATAACACGCTCATTGCAAATATTTTTGCGGTATTTATTCCATGTATTGTAATTGCTGTGAGTTTTGTTTTGTGTGAATACTCAGGCATAAATATGTTGCTAATAAAGAACTTCTACATTGCATTCCTTTTAATTTGATATTTTTGTAATCAAAATGTTTAACTGAAAAATGTTTAATATCGAGCTGTCAGTCATCTTGTAGCTTCACCTAAGTTTCCTAAACAAATTGGCAGGGTTATGGTGTTGAAATGACAGATTGTGCCTTGAATGAAATATTTTATATTAAAGATTAACATGTAAGATTGAGGTACAGTGCGACTTTTTTTTTACTCAATAAAAGGCATACTCTTCCATGAAGGGGCTTTCCTTTCTTGAAAAAAAAGAAGAGTGCAGCAACTCCTAGCATTACAGAGCGGTAAAGCCTCGTCTACTTTCTCCATCTGCTTTGCCGCTTTCAGTTCAGAGTTCTGTCAAACCCGCACACACACATAGCCAAGATGGCGGATGCCGACGATTGGGGTGAGAACAAAGTTAGAAATGATATAGTGCGACAGCTATATTTTGGGGATTGTGAAAGATGGATAACACTGTGATTGATATTAGCTATCATATCGTTTTGAACTTTCAAGATAACGGTTAGTTACCATTATAATATGTATTTATAGACGCTGACAACTTCGAGCTGGACGTCGCGCCGATCAAAAAGGCGGTAGTGCTGGACAAATGGGAAGGCGAAGACGAAGATGAAGATGTGAAGGTAACCAAACAACTAACTAACTAGCTAGCTAGTTACATTATGAAGGACATCTTACACCTGACTTTCAGGTCTTAATTAACCCATTAGTTGAGTCGAACACAACACGTCCTGCTAGTTAGTCTGTGGACATTAGCTGGCTGGCTAGCTAGCCGCCAACTAGCATAGCATTATCCACGTTCCACTAGCTAGTTAGCCAACGGTAACAGATATATATTAGCTAGCTCGGTATTGTACAAGCTGTGAGGCCGCACATGTGAAAACTGTCAGCGAGTCTCCTGGTTCGAGCTGAGACTCATTATCGGGCACTTGTGTTTGAATTGGTCTACGTTAGCTATGTTTTTTCACTAGTTAGAAGCTACAGTGTATAATTGTTTTCTGAGTTGGGGAGATTCAATGGTGTAACGTTAGTGACATGTAACGTTAAGTTAACTAGCTAACGTTAGCTACTGAACTAGCTTTTTAGGTTGAGCTAATTTAGCTAGTTAGGTCTGAACTAATGTGTTGACTGGCCAGTTTTAAGATAAACAATCATAATCTGACTGCGATTAGTCATTCAAGTCCGTTCAAGGCTTTGTTTGTGTTATACATTTAACAGACACTTGAATGTAAACTAGCTGGCGAACGTTAGTTGCCAACGTCATTATTCTGCCCTTATGACATCAGATGATTGAATTGAGCCTTACTACTCGATGCCTCCAACTCTGACATATGCTACTAGTAAAGTGTATTTTCGAGAATATTCAACAGACTTTTCCCGTTGATTCATTTTCACCATTTGTCTAGAAAGTCATCCGAATGTATACCGTTACTGTGGGATCATTCAGCTGTGGAAAAGGCTAGCAAAGCAGTTTCAATTGTTGACCATAGTTTCTGTGGAATATAGGTAGTGTTCAAGTCGTATGGTGTTTTCATGTTCTCAAAGCAAAACTTCATCAGTACACTAGGTCTACATTTTTTTATTTAAATGTAACATTTATTTAACTAGCCAAGTCAGTTAAAAACAAATTGTTATTTACAATCACGGCCTACACCAAGAGAAACGTTCTGTGTGTTTTTGGATAAGGCTTGAGCTAGGTAATTGTCTTATCCATCGAGGCCCTAATAAGGGAATATGACACATTTGCCAAATATTGGTTGAAAGGCTTTACATAACCACTTTTTGTGATAATGAGGTGGCTGTGACTGGTTCTGACACGTCTTCTGATGTTTGATAATGCAGTTGGTCTCGTAACCTCAATCTAGTGGATTTCCTAGAAAATTAATTCAAGTCCTACTCTAGACAAGTCCCAGAACCAACCACTTAACTACCCAGTATTATGTAGTCACATCATTTGACTCATTCCTGTCAATTCTCCCTCTGTAGGATAACTGGGATGATGAAGAGGAAGAGAAGAAAGCAGAGGCAAAGAAAGCTGGTGAAGAAATATACAATTTCCAACCAATGATTTGAGAAAGTAGTAGCTGCAGCCTGTTGTAATATGCACATACCTGTATATATTTTTGTGAAAATATCACAAAAATGTTCCTGCATCTTACTGGCTGCCTTGTCTTTTATTATCAATTACCTGCTTAAATTATGTATCACTTCAACTTGATTTGATGGTGATTTTTGTTCCAGAGGTTTGCTGTAACATTATTTTTTTTGTTTCAGAGTCCAAAGTGTCTGAGAAGAAAAAACTGGCCGAAAAAATTAAGGAGAAAGAAAACCGGCTAAGGAAAAAGCAACAAGAGCTAAAAAAGAAAGTGAGTTTTGGAAATGTTGGCTTAACTTTACAGATCTGAATATTTTCTCTCTTATGCCTTTACTTTTTTCTTGTTGATAGTTGGAGGAGGAGGAGGAAGAGCTTACACCCGAACAACAGCTAGCAGAAAAGTTGAAAGTCCAGAAGATGCAGGAGGAAGCTGACTTGGAGCTGGCAAAAGAGGCTTTTGGTAAGATCCTGGAGTATCCTGTCAGGTTTAACCCAGATATCAAGGATGTAATTTTCCCAGATGTTTTTAATGTTTCCCTGATACATGAAACATACATTTTAATGTGTACCCACTAGCCAGCCATACTGTTATTGTGTGTTCTCATTAGTTTTTGTTCTTGTCATTTCAGGAATGTCAGGGGGTAGTACCACAAACAATGTTTCTGGAATTGATGCCATGTGCCCATCTTCTAAAGAGGACTTCACAGAGTTTGAAAAGCTGCTGAAAGTGAAAATATTACAGTATGAACAATCAGTGCATTATTCAAGCTTCTTGGAGTCACTGTTTCGGGAGCTCTGTATTTCATGTGAGTTCAACATCCTACATGTGGTACATTATTTATTATTCAGTGTGTTTTAGTTTTGTGCACCTAACTTATTACTTTAAAACAAATGCCAAACCTCATGTTGAGAGATGTGTATATATACATAAGCCATTCAATAATGGTTTGACTTTACATATTTGGAGTTAACCAACGTTCAGGCTCAACCGTTGTTATAACGTATTAACTTGTCTAAACTAAATGTCCTGTTTTCTACACAGTGGAAGTTGAAGACTTAAAGAAAATCAGCTCTTCCCTGACAGTGCTACTTAATGAAAAACAGAAGCAAGAAAAGGTAAGTTGTTTCTTATTCATGATCAACCAAAATGATGTCATCCTTCTAGAGTTTTCTTCATGAATTGTAGATCTCTTTACGGTCAGTGGAGGGAGCCCTCTACCAGTACCTCCAGATTGCTTTTCATTGGTCTCAGCTCAAGGAACTAACTTACACCCTGGTTGCGCCATTTACATAAATATTCACTCAATTCACTTTGAAGAACACTGAGTGTTTATTTTGCAGAAATGGTTTAAGTTTAGTTTTGGTTCCACAGGCAATCAAAGGCAAAAAGAAGAAGAAAGGAGCTGTACTTGGTGGCGGTATGAAAGCCAAGGGGAAAGATGACCTTGCAGACTATGGAGAATTCGATGGTGGCTACACCCAAGACTATGATGACTTCATGTGACGACGGCTATATCCCCACTGCCTTTTCACCCTTTAACCCTCAGAAATGCAGCTGTACTTCTCATGCTATCCAGTGTCATCCTGGAAAAACCTGAACAATGTGTCGCCCTTTCATTTTGCTTCAATGATCCGAGGGACTATACAGGGAGCATCCAGTACCAAAACTTCTGTTAATACATAATGAAATTGCCTTTTCTCTCATTCAGCCTCCAAACTTCATAAAGATACAAAACACAGTGAAAAATACTTTACATGCTGTATGTGATTTGTAGAGCACATTTTTGATTTAGAGAAATTATATGCTCATGTCAAATTCTAGTTGCTACTGCAGTGACATCTAAACAAATTAGGTTCTATGCAAATAATTTCACCCAGAATGTCTATAAATATTATAGATATTTCACTTTACCTGTCGATGGGTTTCTTACAGGAAACTATATAGTATCTATAATGGTTGCCAAATCCACATGTTATCTTTATCCATCAAAAGTTTCATTGTTCGTGCTTTGAAACTGACACTACATGTTTAGTAGTTTGACATTTTACAGGGGGCTTATGCATTCACTGTAAAAATGGATAGACAAGTGTAATGCATTTTAGTTGGGCGCTATCCAGATTTTCATACCATCATACTGGTCCTGAATGCACAAAACACATTTAAGCAGCAGGGATTTATCCAGGAGGGACTTGATTGTCTCTGCTGTAACCAAGAATCTTGATCTTGCAAGCGAACCACTGATCTAGGGAGTTAGTAAACCCAATGCATAGCTGGAGATCATTTATTTGGCATGTCTAAGATGGTTCTTAGCAGTTGTATTAAAATCAAACTTTCAAAATTATATGGTATACAGCCCAAGCCAAATTAATTTTGCGGTAGATGTGACCAAACCTCATGGCCATCCTCTGGATACATCTGTGGAATATCCTTGAACAGTTGAAGCAAGAGGGATTTTAGGTATTTTTTTTGTGCATGACGAATGAAATTTGCTCATCAATTGTTACTAATGCAGATATAATTGTGATCTAGCAAGTTCACACAACTGGTCTCCTTAACATTGCTTCTGCAGGCTTGTATCAAGTGAGACAAGGAGGGGGATTATGGGCTGACATTGTCTTCATAATGGTAGAAAGGGACATGTTTATTCCTATTTTCTAACATTTGATAGTTTTCAAATTGTTAAGGAAATTGGATGTGGTGTACAATATACTGTAAAAGATGACCAGCTCTTCAGTGTTTTATATGCATCTAATTTAATAAAATCACTGGTCGAAAGGATAAATTATCCAATTTCTCTACTTTTATTAACCTGAGTTCACTGACAGTTGTGTTATGGCTTGAGTTGATTAGAAGTAGCTTGTCCGCATTGTGCGCTTTACAATGTCAGCTACAGTTGTAGTTGGAAGTTTACATACACCTTAGCCAAATACATTAACTCAGTTTTTCACAATTCCTGACATTTAATCCTAGTAAACATTCTCTGTTTTAGGTCAGTTAGGGTCACCACTTTATTTTAAGAATGTTAAATGTCAGAATAATAGTAGAGCGACTGATTTATTTCAGCTTTTATTTCTTTCATCACATTCCCAGTGGATCAGAAGTTTACATACACTCAATTAGTATTTGGTAGCATTGCCTTTAAATTGTTTAACTTGGGTCAAATATTTCGGGTAGCCTTCCACAAGCTTCCCACAATAAGTTGGATGAATTTTGGCCCATTCCTCCTGACAGAGCTGGTGAAACTGAGTCAGGTTTGTAGGCCTCCTTGTTCGCACATGCTTTTCCAGTTCATCTCCTTCCTGAGTGGTGTGATTGCTGCGTGGACCCATGGTGTTTATACTTAAGTACTATTGTTTGTACAGATGAAAGTGGACCCTTCAGGTGTTTGGAAATTGCTCCCAAGGATGAACCAGACTTTTTTCTGAGGTCTTGGCTGATTTCTTTTGATTTTCCCATGATATCAAGCAAAGAGTCACTGAGTTTGAAGGGAGGCATTGAAATACATCCACAGGTACACCTCCAATTGACTCATAATGTCAATTAGCCTATCAGAAGCTTCTAAAGCCATGACATAATTTTCTGGAATTTTCCAAGCTGTTTAAAGGCACAGTCAACTTTAGTGTATGTAAACTTCTGACCCACTGGAATTGTGATACAGTGAGTTAGAAGTTAAATAATCTGTAAACAGTTGTTGGAAAAATTACTAATGTCATGCACAAAGTAGATATCCTAAACGACTTGCCAAAACTATAGTTTGTTAACAAGAAATGTATGGAGTGGTTGAAAAACAAGTTTTAATTACTCCAACCTAAGTGTATGTAAACTTCCAACTTCAACTGTATGTTGTGAATGTGAGCCAACAAAGATTTGTCTAAGTTTAAGTGAATCAGCAATCCAATATGTTCTAGGGTTGTTCTTGTTTTATTTGGGGCGTGGTGTCTCAATCGCTGGTTACAATCTTGAATGGCATGTGTAATAAATATCCCATTATTTACAATTTCAAGTAGTAAATATTCATCACAGTACAGGTGAAGAAAATACAATATTTGCAGTTAAAATCTCCACCAATTGTTCCCTGGGAGATACCTGTGTTATAGATAACCATAAATTCATAACTGAACAAATATTTTGTTATGGGCCTTACTCACAATCAAAAAACATAGTTCAATAACAAATTAAATGTTATTCAAACAGTACATAATGAAGACAAAAAACTTGGGTATCTTTACTGAAGGGCTAAAATATAAATTTGAATCACATCACCAATACCCACTTTCTTTATTAATTTGCCAACATGTCTAATGTGATTGTGATGTGGAGACCCTGATCTGTAGTACTGTGCCTTAGCCTGAGGTGCGTGTGGCAGTGGGATTCCGAGTACTGCGTCTACGGCTGTTGCGAAGTGCGTTGGCTCCTGCTCTCTGCTTCCTGCCTCGGCCATCCCTCACTGCCCTCGCCGGAGACTGCCCGGGGGAGTTCTGCAGAGCCTGGAACACGCTTTGACGGGTCACCTCACGGTTGCCACAGGTAAAGGTAAGTGCCACTCCCTCGTTGCTCTTCATGACACGGGAAGTACCGTCAGAGGTGCCATCAAAGCAGCGTCCCAGTGCTATCTCTTTGGCAGTGCGGGGGTCCTGGTCTGTCACTGTGTAGATGCCATAGTTGTGGCCCAGAGGGTCCAGTGGTGCCAGCATTGTGAACTCATTGGTGTCGTTGTTGACGGCTAGAGGCAGGTGATTAACCAGGTACTCTTGAAGCATGGAGTTAACATTGTCCCTCTTACAGCTGCCCTGAGGGATCACCTTCACCAGAGTGCGGTCCACTCGGTCCTGGTCATAAAGCATGCCACTGCACTTGAACTCCAGGCACACAGCAGAGACGGTGGACTGGTCCATGTCGCGTATGCTGCGGGTGTCGCGGAGGCCATACAGTTGGCCAACGGCCTTGGGGTGAGTGCCGCCCTGGTTTCGGGAGCGCATGTTGATCTCATGGGGACCATTGATCTTGACCTTGACATAGCAGGCTCGGTACTCCATGGGCTTGGGCCACCAGCTCAGGTAGTCTTCTGTCCAGCTCATAGGATCGTCTTCGTTGAAAGGCACTGTGTTGTAGTCGTAGCGATCTCCCTCCACTCTGGTGAAGCGGAAGTGGCCTGCAGTAAATGGGGCTTCCTCACACTCTTTCAGTTGGTCAAATGAGTACACAGGTCCGTTGAGCTCTTCAGCTGTGTTTGGGCTGGGCTTGGCCACATTGATGCTGAAGGATGTCTTCTTTAACTTGGAGTCATTGTGGTCTGACCGTCTGTAGTTCAGCTTGCCCAGGTACGGCTGAGGGACTCCAATGATGTTGGGGTTAAACTTGGGAGCAGATGGGACTGCCTCGAGTTCTTCTCCTCCCATGTTGCCCATGACGTGGGCAGAATATGCGTCAGGTTTCTGGTCGTCGCAGAAGGCAGGCAGACAGGCACCATTGGGGCCAGTGATGACGCTGTCAAAGCGTCCCCAGGCACGAGGGTTGGAGGAGTAACCTGCAGTGGGCTCCATATTGATCAGGGTCACCACCACTCCCTCTACCTGCTCACTGGGCATGAAGCGATCGCTGCGGAAGCTTCGCACCTTGATGTAACACCTCCTGTTTTCTGGGACGTCCAGGTTAAACAGCCTCCTCTCTCTGATCTCCATGTTCCCAATGAGGAAGGTCCTCTCTTCCCTTTTACCACGTTGCTTCTTCTCCATCTGGAAGCTCCCCTCCTCCTCCCACATGCCTGTGTTGGGGTTCAAGGACCACAGCTTCATGGTGTCCAGGTGCTCGGGCATTTTCACCTGTGTTGAATCCATTTTCACCTTCACCTCTCCGGCGTTCAGTGGTTCTCCGGCCTCCTCGTCCCTGAAGTCAACTGAGAACATACCGTATGTTCTCAGGGGCAAGGTGTCACCATCATCTCCTATGAAGTTGAGGTCACTCTGTGCGGCTGCTGCTGTAGACACATCTCTAGCGTCCAGAAAGGTGATGCTAGCCTTCACATTACCCACAAATACTTCTCCACTCTGCTTGTAGAAGGAGTTGGGTGGGATCTGGATCTCAGCAATAGGATCCTGGCCCTCCACCTCTCCCAGCTGAAGAGTGTTGAGCTCTGTTGATCTGATGGTCACTGGTTCCTTCTTCCTCAAAAGCTTGATCTCATGGTAGACGGCGCCCCCTTTGGTGTTGAATGGAAGAACCTTGGTGGTGTTGACGAACTTATCCATGTTGTCCACAAAGGTAATCACCAGCCTCTCAGTGTCATAAGGGACCTGGATGGAGAAGGTGCCTTTGTAGCCTGTGCGGCTGACTCTGGCTCCATTGATGTAGACGTGACCAAATCTCATGGGCTCCCCAGTGTCTGCGGCCACAGCCCGCCCACGCACAATGACTTTGGTCTCCACACACTTCTGGCAGCCACATTCGGTCACCACCATGGTGGGGAGCTCATAGCCCTGGCATTTCAGTTGTTTCCCCTCCATCTTTGCCACCCCACAGCAGTATGCCACTGAGTCTTTGCACCTGATTCCATTGTCCAGCTGTCCTGCACAAGTCCCTGAGTGGCACTTTCCTACATCGTAATAGAGTGAGTCGGAGCTGTTTTGATAGCAGTCATGAGGTAAGCGAATAAGGTAGGATTCAGGTTTTGGGTTACATGAAGGTTGATCTTTACCTGTGAGGAGAAAGGGGTAGAAAACAGACCAACACATGAAAAGATTTACAATCAATTATTTTATGAGAAAATCAATACCCTTTCATTCTCCCTCTGATCATTGACTGATGTCATGCTAATGGCTGTTCACATAGTAAATATGAATGTGTGAATATCAACCGGGGTGCTTTGTGATCAGACCTAAGACTCTGACTACGGCTGGTTTGGACTTGATGGCCCCAGCCTGGTTGCTGGCCCTGCAGTAGTACTCCCCAGTCTGCTCCATGCTCAGGTTTCTTAAGACCAGCGTGCTGTCATAGTTCAGCTGCTTCCTGTCCAGCAGGCTGCCGTTGTGAAACCTACCAAGTCACAGATGACTGTTGAACACTATACCCAGCCAATACTGTTTGATTTTGATATGGTAAATATATAACATTTTCCAAGCTGTCATTACAGATCCATTGGCTTACCACTGGTAATCTTCTGGCTCTGGTAATCCACCCACTTTGCAGCAGAGAGCAGCTGTCTGGCCCTCTCTTCTCGCCTTGTTCTCAGGGTTCTTCACCACATGGAGCTTCTCTGAGGGATCACATTACAGTGTCTGAGACCAATGTAAAACAGAGAAATGTAACAATGACAGCTTTCATTTTTTTGTGTGTGTGGCCATTTTACCTGCTCTATTCAGCATGATACTGAGGACAGAGGTGCGTTCGGTGCTGTGGGGCACGATGACAGTGTGAGGGGCGTGATTCCGCAGCTGGACGGTCAGTGTGGCGTTGCCGTCGGGACAGATCCCTGGGATGCGAAAGTGTCCATTGTGGTCGGTGATGGTGAGGAGTTTGGAGCTGGGGCCGAAGCGGAGGATGGTGGCCCCTGGGGCAGGGAGACCTCCAGCACTGCGGACAGAGCCCAGTACAATGTGGTCCTGACACATACAGGTGTCACACTCCGCATTCACCCTACCCATCTCACAGTGCAGTGTGCAACCTGAAACAGCAGAAGCATCACAGTTTAACATGTCAGGCAGTGCCTTTGTACATTGGTTTAGCTATGACCATTTCTAGAATAAAATGCAAATGGTATGCAAATAGTACTGTGACATTACAGAGGTTTCTATCATATTTAATATCTGTAATGGAGATGTTGATAGCGACTCACCAGTCCCAGGGCATTCAGGTCCTTTGCAGGCTCTACCCTCCACTGTAGGTCCGCTGCACTGCTCATCCCACTGCTTAGGCTGGGACTGGCATTTCCTGGAGCGCACCTGCATTGCCACCAGACCACACTTGGCAGAGCAATGACTCCAGTCTGACCAAGGACCCCAGGCATCCTGTATGCCTTCTGACCCAGTGTTGCCTGATTGAAAATAGGTTTTCACTCCATTACAAAAGACAGATATAATTGTAGTAGCTAGAAATATTGCTTGGAGGATAAATGATTGCTTTCACTATTATAGAACAGTTTTATTTGACATAATACAGTAGCTACTTCTCAACTGTATTAAAGTAAGGCTCCCAGCCACACCTTTGGTGCACAGGAAGCGCACAGCGTAGTTGGAGCAGTTGCTGCCAGGGGCCTGCTCAGCGTTGGCACACCAGAAGCCCAGGGTAGGGTCTGCATGAGTCTTCTCCCCCGTGTTGCGAGCGGGGATCCAGTCAGTGGTGCGAGCCTCCAGAGCCCGGGGGGCGTCACACACCCGCGCACGGTAGTAGAAACGGATAGCATCCAACTGCTCATAGTCTCCTCGACCTCCAGGGTGGTCCACGTTGAACCAAGTGGTCCACTCATAGTTATCTGGACACAGAATGTCGCACAATGAATACTACTTCAGAATGTTACAGTGTTTCCTCTTTGGCCATAAAACAATGGCATTACATTAAAACACCCGTAAAGCAATGGGAAAGAATCTGTATCTTTCAAATCGTTCAACTATACTCAACTATACTCAACTATACTCTGAGTCATGGAACAGAATATTACGACTTTGACTTTAACTACAAGTTGTGCCACACTAATCTCTTTCTGGCGATTTGCCCTGTGTACTTTGGAAATAAAATGAATTGCTCCAACACATGAAGCTGCCAATAGCATTTCAAAGTGGTCGAGGAAATATGTTGTGGACCAACAGTGAAAAGGCTACAAGAGTTTATTTATTTTCCATTTATGTCCCATCGTTACTCTCAGCTGCAAACAATCAACTGCTTTGTACTGTAATGTCACTGAAACCAAGAGATTGATACTCATTATTCATTCTGCTTGCTGTGTAATTTGACATTTGTAGTGTACAGTGTTACATAATGCATATTTGGACTTTTCCCAGACCATTACATTTACAGTACCCACCAAACGCTATAATCGTTCTGAGTTCACATTGGGGCTCAGTATAAGCATGCTACTGGCACGTACTTGTGTGGCCAATTGCAGACAGGTGTCTCCTTAGCCTGGTGCTTATACATATCCCGCCTACTTAAGGTTGTAGAGCAGAATCAGTAATGGGGACATGCAACAATATGCCTCTGTTTACTAATGGTTTGGGAGAATAAGGAGCACAGGCTTCTGCAGAGTCAGAAGATCACCAGGCTGCTGTCTATGTCCAAAGGAGACCTCTGTTCTGACTTCTCAAATTCACATTAGATAATACACTCAACTTTATAATGAAATGATCAATGATAATCGAATTTCCACATACAGGATATCATCCTGGTTTACATTTTGACACATGTTGGAAAAATTTTTCCAGTTGAAATAATAGTTACAATTCCCAAGGCTTGTGAATGAATTATGGAGTTACAACTCCCAAACCGAGCTCTGTGTGTGTGTGTGTGTGTGTGTGTGTGTGTGTGTGTGTGTGTGTGTGTGTGTGTGTGTGTGTGTGTGTGTGTGTGTGTGTGTGTGTGTGTGTGTGTGTGTGTGTGTGTGTGTGTGCATGTTAGGGGGGTGTGTGTGTTGGGGATAGTAAGGAAAATGTAAATAGTAACTGCTAATTAAGACCAACCTTGTGCCGTAGTGGTGACTCCAAGAGCTAGGAGGAGAGCCCATGTTGATAGGCAGCACATCCTGGCACTCTGCTGTTGCCACTGACCTGTGACCTCTGACCTTCACACCCCAGGAACAACAACACAAAGAATAGTCCTCCAGCAACTCCTGTAGAGGGAAAATGTAAATACTTATCCAGAATCATTGCTGGCAGATTATCGCAAACAAAAGCAGTAAAGTGTCACTTTGTGTTCCACAGTATTAAATGAAATGCTTTTATTTTCTATTGCATATGATTCCCTGGATGGGATATTATAAGAAGCTGGTGGGAGGAGCTATAAGAGGATGGGCTCATTATAATGGCTGGAATGGAATAAATGGAAAGGTATCAAACATATGGAAACTACGTTCCGCTCTGTTCCATTAATGGCATTCCAGCCATTACAATGAGACAGTCCTCCTATAACTCCTCCCACCAGCCTCCACTGATCTACACCCTGGTGACAGTAATTAAATGCATTTTTTCACTGAGGAGAACAACAGTAATTTAAAAACATACAGTATATTGGTGGTTAAATGTATTTTTTTATTTCACCTATACTTAATCAGGTAGGCCTGTTGAGAACAAGTTCTCATTTACAACTATGACCTGGCCAAGATAAAGCAAAGCAGTGCGACAAAAACAACACAGAGTTACACATGGGATAAACAAACGTACAGTCAGTAACACAATAGAAAAATGTATGTACAGTGTGTGCAAATGTAGTAAGGTTAGGGAGGTAAGGCAATAACAATATGGTGATGAGGTAGTTGGGTGTGCTATTTACAGATGGGCTGTGTACAGGTACAGTAATCGGTAAGCTGCTCTGACAGCTGATGCTTAAAGTTAGTGAGGGAGATAGAAGTCTCCATGATTTTTGCAATTTGTTCCAGTCATTGGCAGCAGAGAACTGGAAGGAAAGGCAGCCAAAGGAGGTGTTGGCTTTGGGGATAACCAGTGAAATATACCTGCTGGAGCGTGTGCTACGTGTGGATGTTGCTATGGTGACCGGTGAGCTGAGATAAGGCGGAGCTTTACCTAGCAAAGACTTATAGATGACCTGGAGCCAGTGGGTTTGGCAATGAATATGTAGCGAGGGTCAGCAGAATGACAGATTTGTCAAATAAAACAATAATCACTATTTTTATCCTTCTCACGCTTTGAGGTCTATAGGAGGGACACTAGAGGAGTGTGCAGAAACATACAGAATGAAAGAACATTATGGATGTGCAGAAGCCCTCTCAAATGACACATCTGTGCTAGCCATTACTTGGTGTCAAGAGAACACTAAAACGTTTCTGCATCCATTGACCAAGCACAGGGCTACACAAACAAATAGAACACACACACACACACGCATGCACGCACGCACGCACGCACGCACACACGCACGCACGCACGCACGCACACACACACACACACGCACACACACACACTTACATACATAAATGATATCCCATGAAAAGCCACGCACACATAAACTTATTTCCATGTACAGGCTACCTCCTTCACAATCACACACAAACACCCATAGTTACACACATACAAGCTGATACCTATTGTCCGTCAATACGTCAAACTGTCTTTCAAGTTCACACAGACTAATGAGAATGTCTTTCAGTATTTTATGAAATGTCTGAACTCACAAATGTGCATCTATTGAGCAGTTTTATATCATCAATAAACCAACACTCAAAGAACAAAAGCTAAACTCGCATTCAGCACCCCCAAATCATCTATAAAAAATCTGTCTGTTGAAAGAACAACGTTAACAGTAAAGTTCAAAGATGGGTCAACAGGGAACGAGAGGGAAAGAGAAGGCAACTATTGATCTCAGTCTTACCCTGTGAGTACCTCTGTATAGTAGTGTTGAGTAGTCTCTCTCGTCCCTGTATGCAGGGTGCTGTGTCTGTGCTGACTGTCCTGCTGCTCTCTCTTATACAGCTCAGTGCAGAGCCCAGGGTTCGGCTCCGTGCTATTCACAGGAAGCCAGCTGAGAGCGTGAAGACTGGAGACCACAAGTATGACTGAGCCCACTCTCTGCTGCTCTGCTGCAGGTCGGGGGCTTACTGTAACCTTCTGCTGTACCTCTGTGTCTATAGATGAGGATACCCAGGTCTAGACATAGACATAAGGGAGAGTTGACCTCAGTCAGATGGGTCATCATTTTAAGTGGACATGGAACCTAGTTAAAGCTGGAATCCGTTGCCCTTTACACTTCTACCAGTCTGCGGGTTGAAAATGGCAGGTTTGGGCACTGATAAACGCCTAAATTGGAATGCAGTATCTTTACAGTAACATGCTATTACATGACGTCAGAGCTCTGGGTCTGCGCTTCACACACTTTGGAGAGGTGTAACCACTTGGAGACACCAGTTAGTCGTCCCACTCAACCCCTTGTCATTTTGTTGTCCTATGTTGCACCTACCCCACATTTTCCAGGAATGGTTTTACTATGTTACCGAATGTATCCAGAGTATTTTCACATGTCGTTATCAGCAAATGCGGCAAAAAGTACAGTAAATGTAACATGCACAAAATCAACAGTGTAAAGTTTGAATTCAGTCTTGTCATGTGTACTTTCGTGTCCTCACCTTTGGTCTAATAATTTTACCAATAATCTCTAAACTGTTCCCATTCTTTTTTGTATTTTATTTTTTACCCCCCCAAAAATATATATTCTAACCAAATATAAACATGCTGTTCCCTTTCAATTGCTACCATGGTTATACATATGCTTTTCATATTGATTCTGTAAGGAACATTTCAATATACCCCTATCCATATAGGTGAACTCCCACTGGTGATAAGACTTAATGGTGAAACCTCCACGTCCGTTTGGGATATTATAACAACAAAGAAGTTACTGCAAACAACCAACACAGTTTTTTTCCCTCTGACATCATTGCACGCGCGAAAGATGCTGCGCAACGCTCCTCAGCTCATCAACAAAAACAATAACAACTGTGGTGGGGTGGCCAGTGCAGCTGTTTCACCCTACTGCGGATTCCATCTTTAACCACCTGATGTACATGAAATGGATAATCTGGTATTTCCTGTCCTTCTATTGGAGTAGGTCCATGTCAGTATAGTGAGAAAGAGAGAGTCAAAGACCTTCCAACACAGACAAGAACAAAGCACACCCATTTCTAAACGATTGTATTGGTGGTCCCCAGTTGAAATGCCAGCAATAGCCTCTAATGTGAATTGGTAATTACACAATGGCTTCATCCCATTTGTTGTGCAACATCAACACGCAGTAACATTTCTCTGAAGCTGCTCCCATCAACAGTTTAGATTAGAGGCCATGAAAACAGTTATTATGAATGACCCCACACTATGACAGTAAACACACAGACTCATGCCCTTTGTTATTAGTGTTCATTTATCCAGACTTTGATCTGTTGATAAACAGTGTCTTTGGGATTTTCAGTAATGGCGTGCCAACAGCAATACACTGACTTATGATGTCACTAAAATATCGAAACTACAGCTACATGTGTAGCCCAACTTGAGGTCATAGCGATCCCACATCTAGCTAGTTGGGAGAGAAGATGTGACTGCTTAGATTCTGAACAGAGGTTAAGGTTAACTAAGAATTCTCTGATTATAATGATGAATGTAAACGTAAGTAGTCACCAATTTTTGTAGTCTGCTGCTACTATATACGAGTAGGACAACATTCAACTTGACATTATTCAACCAGTGGAGTGGACACATTCATACATTGATTCACCATTTGCGAGAAGGTGGGTCAGAACAGAATAGCTCCTCATCGGTTTAATCATGTGATCCCCTTCTACTAACATCCCTCTCACCACCAGACTACCCTGCACTGTCGACACCAGAAACCTGTCGAAACCCGTCACTTAGCACCTGAGCACAGTGTGAAACAGCTGAATCCAATTTAACGAGTTTATGCCTTTAAGTAATGAAAATTTAAGATACTCACGATGTCTTTAAACAAGATAAATTAACCTTCAAATCCAATATAAAAAAAATATTTTCATAGACACAATCTCATTAATTTCAGATAATGTAATTATGGGAACATTAGCTCAAAGCCCAATGAAAGACTATATTTATACAAGTCGTCATGCTGTCACTCACTCTTCATCATCCACTAAATCACTGTGAAACCAAACATTCACCCTTAATAGAGATTAATGTTGACCATCATCAGGGATCCTGTATGAGACGTTTAACCCTATCTGCTCAATCACATTACAGCAGGTTTTGAAGTGCTTCTGAGACACAGGCTTTTCTGCACAATATTGGAAATGGAATGGCAGGAGTGTTCACATTAGTCATTTACACTCATAAACAACTTTATAGGGTTTATAGGGTTTAACCTTATAGGGTTCTTATGAAATGAAAGTCTATTTCATTATGTTTGCATCATGTAATCATTGCGTTCCCTCGTCAATTATTGGTCATCAGTAAAAGGACGTGAGGTTTTGTCGTGGGTTTTCTGGGATTGATGAAAATCATTTCATCCCCTTGGTTGAAAAGGCTGGTTGGTAGACTGGCATTTTTAGGAACTGAGGAGACCTACTAAAAATACCTGGTCAGTGTGACTCTACTAAACGGTCCTGGACAGTTCTCAGTCTGATGGTTTTCCACACGACCCTCATGAACTTACCTCATCGTGTAAATGACAAGGCGCGGTGTGCACAGCAGGAGGAGAGGATGGATGCCACATCACCCTCTGGCATAAGGACAGAACTGGAGTTCTGATCAAATGGACACCAGTTCTGTCGTCTTACACCCAGGGGAAGTGACAGAGAGATACCACAGATCTTTTGCGGCATGTTGTTCTTTATATAACCTCACTGACAAATACTGATATTAATAACAGCTTTGTGTTTGATGTTCACCGATGGTTTTAGATGTTGACATTGATAGATTATAGATTATGTCAAGTAAACAGATGCAGACCAAAGCTCGTCGAAGCCGAAAAGGAAGTTCCCACGAGTGGCCCCGAGAGCCATGTCCAAATGGAAAAGCCTGCACCGTCCTTAAGCAAAATCTTACCTCATGTTTACCAGCCACCAATTATTGCATTTCCTGTGCAGTGATTTGGTTTGGTGTGAGGTCATTAGAATAGTGAAATCAGTAAGTAGTTTGGAGTGTGGCTCTGAGCCAATCACATGGTCCACAGGGAGCTGAAGCTCTTTCCAGACAGTGTTCCACTGGATTCCTTAACTCTCCTGTACGTTTCACTGATAGCCAGTAATGAAAGAGAAATACAGAGGGACCATTAATTAGCAGAAAAATGCTATGGTAGGCACAGACCAGTACAGTAGCTTGGTGGACTTCACATGGTGTGTTCATATGGAATGCTTGTTTCAACGTATAAAACATCATGTGTTATTTAACATTATGAATGTATCCTGTGGTGTGGAGATGCATTTTTGGATTGCATTAAGCTTGGACCTGAAGGAAGAGGACCTTACAGAGCATTATGCCCTGAACAGTGGTGGTCTTAGATGGACTCACACATGGCTGCATGACATGCCCCCATCAGTCACCTAGCTACCTACCACATTTCCCATGCCACTGTACTGCCAGCTAAAACAGGCAGACAGCCATTTTCTACGGTGTATTTTACTAACTGTACAATTCACAGGCTGTT
Organism: Oncorhynchus masou masou; assembly: GCF_036934945.1. NCBI lineage: Eukaryota > Metazoa > Chordata > Actinopteri > Salmoniformes > Salmonidae > Oncorhynchus > Oncorhynchus masou. The sequence continues at coordinate 64,254,580 of NC_088212.1, forward strand.
AAGAGGGGATAACTTTATGACATTCTGTCGGTCTTCAAAGGCAGTTCTTTCTCACTAAATGAGGAGGACGGGCTGGAGGGGAAAGGAAGTGTGAGAAGGACAACAAACATAAGCAAACACGCAATGTTTCCAGGCAACAGTCTGGGGCATAGGACACCATACCCCACATGGGCTGTCCCTTAGTTGGACTCCAGACAGGTCATGTTTATAATGATATCAGACAACACTGTCCAGTTTCCCCAAGCTGTGTCCAGTTTTACTTGTTGTTTTATGTTGTTCTGGTTTAGCAGGGTGACAGTCATTATCTCACTGTCTGTGTGTATAAAGTCATTATGTAGAAGTCAATGGCTGGGATAATTCCTGCAGCTATACAGTTCCTGATAAAGAAGTGTTCCAACAACAGTATGAGAGCAAACATTGTTTCTGTTATGGCAGGATGGAAATAGACTATTTGAAAATTGGTCTGTATGCTTTGTTTTGGGGCCAAGAAAACCATAATCTGGATGGGAAATGATATGGCTTCCATACAATTGCCTAAGTATAAATGAGAACAAGATAATCAGATCCTTAGAAATAAAATCTGGCAGCATGGTGAAGGATAAACTGTCTGCGACCTGGATTTATGAACCAAAACATGATTCATGACTCCTGATTTTACATAAAGACATTAAGAGATGACTAATTTTCCCATGATAAAATTTGATTTGATTTGATTTGATATAATAAAAAACTGTTCAAGTAATACATTTCTGCAAGAGTTTCTTCAATTTACAGCCGGACCCTATTTTCACAGTGATATTCACCTCCAAGATCTAGTTCTGCTGAGGCCCAGCCAAGCATCAACAGTAGACGTCTCCCTGAAGCGTTGTGGAATTGAAACCATACCTAACCAGAGCAGACAGGAGACTCCAGTGGTTTGTATCAGTGTGGACTGGGGGGGGGTTCATGGGGAATCTGGGCTTAATGACTCCACCAGAGCAGCTTCTGTTTCTGTCGTTAGGGGCCCGCATCCCGGGAGGAGGACATGGAGGAGGAGAAAGAGTTTCTTCTTCTTCCTAACATGCTCAGAAAGATGTCGCCATTTGTGGATGTCAATGTGCGTGCGTTTAACTCTTGGAAGGAAATGGATGGATGTAGGCTACAGAAATGACGTCAGTAATGTCAGCAGACAACGTCTCCAACTGTGAATGTTTTTCTCAATGTGTTCTTTGTAGTCTCCCCACTGGTTTGCAGATTAGAAAGTGAAAAGCCAATGGATGGGAAGGTTCAGCTTCATACTCTATGTCACGTTCTGACCTTAGTTCTTTCATTATGTCTTTGTTTTAGTGTGGTCAGGGCGTGAGTTGGGTGGGTTGTCTATGTTCCTTTTTCTATGTTTTGGGATTTCTGTGTTTGGCCTGGTATGGTTCTCAGTCAGAGGCAGCTGTTTATCGTTGTCCCTGATTGAGAACCATATTTAGGTAGCCTGGTTTCACTTTTGAGTTGTGGGTATATTTCCTGTTTAGTGTTTTTGTCATTCACCTTGCCCAACTGTTCGTTTGTTGTTTATTGTTTTTGTTTAGTGTTCATTTTGCTTTATTAAATTATCGACACTTACCACGCTGCGCATTGGTCTGAAATTTCTTACTCCTCGTCGGAGGAGGACGAAGACGAACGTTACACTCTAGGCCCAGCAGACTCATGTTTGATTTCAAACGTCATCCACACATTCACAAGTACGCCAAGATGATGTGTGCCACTGGATAAGTCGTCTCTTGGCCGTTTCACTAAACACTGAATAACATTATCTTGGCTCGTACACGATCATCCTCATTTCAGACTAAATCAACACCTGCTATTAACACTGACAGACCTATAAAACAATGTTTTTGTCTGCTTGCTGGAACCCAACAGTTGGGACAGTCTGTGTGCCGCTGATAGACATGCATAATTAAGAGCTGAGCGGAGACAGGGTTGAGAGGGCAGAATCTCCCAACTGCCATGTGACGAAGCGGGACTGGTCTTTGACAACAGTCCATCGGATCTTTCAAGATTTCTCTCAGGTTGAACAGGGTGCTTTTATTTAAAGCAAGGAAAAAAGAATTGCCTAAAAATGTGTATGTCAGCACGTTTCGAAGATGTCATTTAGTGTAAGCCTTTCAAAAGGATCAGGCCAAAAACAATGCCATATGAATTGAAAGCAGTAAAAAGGTGTGATGAAATAGAAAATAGGAATCAGAAAGGAAACTATTTGACTGTGAAAAAGGAAATGGAAAGCTTTTGGTAATTAATCCTCCTAGGGCTAAACAATGATTGATTCAAGATTAGATTTTTTTTCTTTCAGATTTCATAGTATTTTGAGGATAAAAACAAAGGTGAAATGCATTACTGGACCCTAGTATCTAAGGTCAAAATCCTTAAAGACCTAGTATTCCCGAGCCAACTGTGGACCTAAGCACGTCAACTCTTCATGCGCCAGAGATCCCCGTCCACAGCTGTGTAGGAAACAGAAGTGTAGGTCACATCTGCTCTCTTACAGGTTGCGTGATCTCTTCAGCAAACATCACAAAGGATTTACTGTGCATTCATTGGCATGCACACACACCACTAAGTGCAAACCTAGTTCCACTTACACCACTATAAAGACTCTTTACCTGAGCACATGTAGTTGAGGACATATGTTTCCCTTTCCCACGCGAGTAACACGTGCACCCACACATCATTGAAAGACCACAAGTAAAGGCTCAGGCACATCCTCTACGGTGTTAGCCAGCCCGGGCCTGGCTCACAGCTACAAACAATGGAGGCATGTAGAATGGATTGACAGATTAAAAACATGCGGGTGACCTGAAAGACGGATGGTATGTGCTTCATGAAATCAGCAGGACAAGGTCATCCATCTTTTGCACGCTCTTGTTTGCCAGAGACCCCCGAGGCCTCGAGCTAAAGGTCAGGAGAGATTGACTCACTCCGGAGAAGAAAAACGGAGAAAATATGTTTTCTTGAATTTAGAACATTGCACAGGTTTCTCAAACTGCATGTTTTTTTTTTTTGATCCTATTCCTTACAGATATGAAAATAACACTCTTACATTCTGAAGCCCTCAGAAAGACTTTCCTCAGTTAGAAGCAGGGAATAAAGGAAAATCAGATCCCAGAGCAGCGATGCATACATTTAAAATGTGTATTATCTTTAGGACAACTGTAACTCATATATCAATAAAATAATAATGGAAAAAAAATATTTGATTTCTGAGAGAACACAGAGAACACAACCCACACCATGACTAACCCTTTACTCTGTCTCCATTCCAAGACCGCTAAAGACAGGAACTTTAGACAGTTTGAAGAAATGGGAGAGGGTCGCGAATGGCTCCATTTAGAGCCCCATCTAGGCTTGAAAGAGCCTTGAGTAAGCAGGAAAGAGAAGGATCCCCTCAGGGAGCATTTTGAACCCTGTTCCCTTAATCAGGTGACTCACTCTCACAGGTCCTTATGAAACCTGGTCTGGGGGGAGCACCCTATCAAATATATGTGTGTGTCTCTCTCTCTCTCTCTCTCTCTCTCTCTCTCTCTCTCTCTCTCTCTCTCTCTCTCTCTCTCTCTCTCTCTCTCTCTCTCTCTCTCTCTCTCTCTCTCTCTCTCTCTCTCTCTCTCTCTCTCTCTCTCTCTCTCTCTCTCTCTCTCTCTCTCTCTCTCTCTCTCTCTCTCTCTCTCTCTCTCTCTCTCCCCCTCTCTCTCTCCCCCCCCTCTCTCTCTCTCTCTCCCTCTCCTCTCTCTCTCTCTCTCTCTCTCTCTCTCTCTCCCCCCCCCTCTCTCTCTCTCTCCCCCTCTCTCTCTCTCTCTCTCTCTCTCCCCCCCCTCTCTCTCTCTCTCTCTCTCTCTCTCTCTCTCTCTCTGTCTCTCTCTCTGAGCCTGAAAATATGAGCACAAAGACAATGACATAAAGATTGTGGTTGATGAGGTTTACGATACTGTCATAGTTGGCATCCCTACAATTGAATGTGTTTCAAGTGGACTCCTTTAGATAGAAAAAATAAAAACACCGTACCAGAGAAAATAACACTGAAAGGAAAACAATTACCGACCGAAATAAAAAGTGATATGTACACAGTGCTCTCACATTAAAATGCAACAATAAAAGACCGTCCGGAATCGTCGAAGAACAAAGCACTTATAGCTTTTCAACTGGCTTCCCTGGCAAGGCAGCACACATAATGACACAGAAGATTGGTGAATGTTGTCAAAAAGCTTTGGCCAATGTTTTAATGTGGAACAATCACTGTTATTACAGGGCAGTCTGTGTAAAGTGATGGAAGCACTCTAACACAGGGATAACCACTATCATAGGCATATCATTAAGGAAGCACTCTAACACAGGGATAACCACTATCATAGGCATATCATTAAGGAAGCACTCTAACACAGGGATAACCACTATCATAGGCATATCATTAAGGAAGCACTCTAACACAGGGATAACCACTATCATAGGCATATCATTAAGGAAGCACTCTAACACAGGGATAACCACTATCATAGGCATATCATTAAGGAAGCACTCTAACACAGGGATAACTACTATCATAGGCATATCATTAAGGAAGCACTCTAACACAGGCATAACCACTATCATAGGCATATCATCTGGCAGACATATCAGTGTGGATGACGGATCACCACCTCAAGCTGAACCTCGGCTAGACGGTGCTGCTCTTCCTCCCGGGGAAGGACTGTCCGTTCCATGATCTCGCCATCACGGTTGACAACTCCATTGTGTCCTCCTCCCAGAGCGCTAAGAACCTTGGCGTGATCCTGGACAACACCCTGTCGTTCTCAACCAACATCATGGCGGTGGCCCGTTCCTGTAGGTTCATGCTCTACAACATCCGCAGAGTACGACCCTGCCTCACACAGGAAGCGGCGCAGGTCCTAATCCAGGCACTTGTCATCTCCCGTCTGGATTACTGCAACTCGCTGTTGGCTGGGCTCCCTGCCTGTGCCATTAAACCCCTACAACTCATCCAGAACGCCGCAGCCCGTCTGGTGTTCAACCTTCCCAAGTTCTCTCACGTCACCCCGCTCCTCCGCTCTCTCCACTGGCTTCCAGTTGAAGCTCGCATCCGCTACAAGACCATGGTGCTTGCCTACGGAGCTGTGAGGGGAACGGCACCGCAGTACCTCCAGGCTCTGATCAGGCCCTACACCCAAGCAAGGGCACTGCGTTCATCCACCTCTGGCCTGCTCGCCTCCCTACCACTGAGGAAGTACAGTTCCCGCTCAGCCCAGTCAAAACTGTTCGCTGCTCTGGCCCCCCAATGGTGGAACAAACTCCCTCACGACGCCAGGACAGCGGAGTCAATCACCACCTTCCGGAGACACCTGAAACCCCATCTCTTCAAGGAATACCTAGGATAGGATAAGTAATCCTTCTCACCCCCCCTTAATGATTTAGATGCACTATTGTAAAGTGGCTGTTCCACTGGATGTCAGAAGGTGAATTCACCAATTTGTAAGTCGCTCTGGATAAGAGCGTCTGCTAAATGACTTAAATGTAAATGTAAATGATTAAGGAAGCACTCTAACACAGGGATAACCACTATCATAGGCATATCATTAAGGAAGCACTCTAACACAGGGATAACCACTATCATAGGCATATCATTAAGGAAGCACTCTAACACAGGGATAACCACTATCATAGGCATATCATTAAGGAAGCACTCTAACACAGGGATAACCACTATCATAGGCATATCATTAAGGAAGCACTCTAACACAGGGATAACCACTATCATAGGCATATCATTAAGGAAGCACTCTAACACAGGGATAACCACTATCATAGGCATATCATTAAGGAAGCACTCTAACACAGGGATAACCACTATCATAGGCATATCATTAAGGAAGCACTCTAACACAGGGATAACCACTATCATAGGCATATCATTAAGGAAGCACTCTAACACAGGGATAACCACTATCATAGGCATATCATTAAGGAAGCACTCTAACACAGGGATAACCACTATCATAGGCATATCATTAAGGAAGCACTCTAACACAGGGATAACCACTATCATAGGCATATCATTAAGGAAGCACTCTAACACAGGGATAACCACTATCATAGGCATATCATTAAGGAAGCACTCTAACACAGGGATAACCACTATCATAGGCATATCATTAAGGAAGCACTCTAACACAGGGATAACCACTATCATAGGCATATCATTAAGGAAGCGCTCTAACACAGGGATAACCACTATCATAGGCATATCATTAAGGAAGCACTCTAACACAGGGATAACCACTATCATAGGCATATCATTAAGGAAGCACTCTAACACAGGGATAACCACTATCATAGGCATATCATTAAGGAAGCACTCTAACACAGGGATAACCACTATCATAGGCATATCATTAAGGAAGCACTTTCTAAAAAGATGATTTACAATCTATCTAGATTAGTATGTTCATGACAAGGGCCAACAATGAAGCAACAATTCCTCAGACACTTTTGGGCCGGGATTCAATCCAATTGCGCTTTGTTGACAATGAACCTTTTGAAGGCAAGGTTCCTGTGTTTCAATAGTGTTAAATATTGAACTCCGTTGCAGTGTTCCCCATTCAACTCATGTGAACACTTAAAACTTATTAGTGTAAGAAATTAACATCTGCAATGCTACTGTAAATTGTTTTTGGGTGTTTTAACACTGTGTGGTGTAAAGCCTAATTTGCATATTTCCCACGGTGCCTTTTCTTTTCGAGTGAATTGTAGAGTTACCACCAATGACTATGTTAGTGACAGAGACATAGTTATCAGATTATCCTTCTAAAGGTCTGTGTCTTTCACCAAGTGAGTACCTAGGTGAATGCTATCATACAAATGTAACTACGACAATACATATGTCATAAGACCATACTTTGATGGCCTAATTTTACCCTAACCCAAAGTGCTATGTAATTCCTATTGAAATCCAGCCAGTTAGGATATCCAACAGTTGGAATTTTTAGACACCCACAACCTGCATTTAGAATAACTGTCAGGGTTAGGAAAGTTTGTTGATTAGAAGACTACTTAAACCATTTCAGTAATGGGTGCAATAAATCTAACTAACTGATTGGATTAGTTTACAATGTGCATGCAAAAACACAGATATTAAAAATAATCCTAAAAAAATCTACCTGCAGTAGTAGAGCATGCTGGAAATATGATAATGATGGGCCTGTTTTACTTTCCAAAGTGTAACACAATTATTAACAATTATTAACACCAACACTGGGGGTTATTTTACACCACTGAGTCTTACAGAGGGAATTTAAACTCCTGAATCAACACTAGAAATTATACACTGAAACATTTACACTGGCCAATTTGCTGTGTGAGACTTGTGTGGCTGCTCAATATAAACAGAGTAGAATTGAGATCTTAAAGTTAATAGAACACGACCAATACAATGGAAATGCCATGGAAACACCTGGGGGACAGATCCCGAATCTTCTAATTTCTCCCCAACAAAATGAGCCGACATTGAGGCTATTGTTTATATGTGTATTTCACATTATTTTGAGGTAAAATCTGAGTGCGGATGTCAATCCCAATATTTATGTAATCTTCACCTATCAACTGCTTTACAGTTAACAAACGACTTTGACTACCACCACCGGTATCTCTATGCGAACCATGCTACCATGCTTAAATGAACGGGAGTTAGCATTTAGCAGTCATATCTTCAAACTGGAAAATGGACTACTTCTAAATGTAATGCAGCAAAGAAAGCCAGATATATCCAAAAAGAACTTTAGTAACTGCATTGTAGGCCTGTTACAATACATCAATCATGACGGATTTGATCAATATCCACTTTGTTAGATCAGATTTGTTCAATGTGTACCAATCCAGCGTCCGTATATCCCCACAGTCTTCATTCCATTGACCTCTTTACCGCATATGTCTGATTTGATATAAGATCTCTCACATAATTGATGCCTTTCCTAAGCCGCCTTTCCTACGCACTTGTCAGTAGTTGGTATTTTGCAGGCGTGGTTCCGTTGTGCGTGCTGAATACAGAAAACCCTCCCAATTGCTGGCAAACATATTTTCTCATTTAGTATTTATTCTATCACGTTTCAGGTAAGACCCAAACGCAGACTGTGTTGAAGTAACAATGTTTACTACAGCAACAGGGGCAGGCAAACAACAGGTCAAGACAGGCAGAGGTCGATAATCAAGAGTGGTGGGGCAAGGGTACAGGACGGCAGGCAGGCTCAGGGTCAGGTCAGGCAGAGGTCGGTAATCCAGAGTGGTGGGGCAAGGGTACAGGACGGCAGGCAGGCTCAGGGTCAGGTCAGGCAGAGGTCGGCAATCCAGAGTGGTGGGGCAAGGGTACAGGACGGCAGGCAGGCTCAGGGTCAGGTCAGGCAGAGGTTGGTAATCCAGAGTGGTGGGGCAAGGGTACAGGACGGCAGGCAGGCACAGGATGGCAGGCAGACTCAGGGTCAGGTCAGGCAGAGGTCGGTAATCCAGAGTGGTGGGGCAAGGGTACAGGACGGCAGGCAGGCTCAGGGTCAGGTCAGGCAGAGGTCGGTAATCCAGAGTGGTGGGGCAAGGGTACAGGACGGCAGGCAGGCTCAGGGTCAGGTCAGGCAGAGGTCGGTAATCCAGAGTGGTGGGGCAAGGGTACAGGACGGCAGGCAGGCTCAGGGTCAGGTCAGGCAGAGGTCGGTAATCCAGAGGGGTGGGGCAAGGGTACAGGACGGCATGCAGGCTCAGGGTCAGGTCAGGCAGAGGTCGGTAATCCAGAGTGGTGGGGCAAGGGTGCAGGACGGCAGGCAGGCTCAGGATCAGGTCAGGCAGAGGTTGGTAATCCAGAGTGGGGGCAAAGGCACATGATGGCAGGCAGACTCAGGGTCAGGGGAATGCAGAGTGGTCAGGCAGGCAGGCTCAGAGTCAGGACAGGCAAGGGTCAAAACTAGGAGGACAAGAAAAAGAGAGACTGGGGAAAAGCAGGAGCTGAGACAAAACACTGGTTGACTTGAAAAACAAGACAAAGTGACAATGGACAAACAGAGAACACAGGTATAAGTACCCAGGGGAAAATGGGGAAGATGAGCTACACCAGGAAGGGGGTGGAGACCAGCACAAGGACAGGTGAAACAGATCAGGGTGTGACAATTCAATATATTCCAGAAATCCTAAATCAACTTCATAGGTTTGGCACTATACTGACATTTGCGTATGGCTACAGAAGCCTATAGCTTGGGTCTCCAAATTCCCTCTAAAATTATAAGGCCAGTATAAACTTTACAATCCCCTTATCCAAATGGCTTACCCTTTTACCTCCCACTGGGCACACACTGGTTGAATCTACTTTCCAGTTCAATGAAATTACGTTGACCCAACGTGGAATAGGCATTGATTTGACGTCTGTGCCATGTGGGCTAGCTCTTATCAATAGATCTTATCAATTTGTAAATTACAGTGCATGGTGTTGGTGTTATTGGTGGTGTTATTTCTATCGGAAAAGGAAAGTAGATGTTGTTCCACTTGAAACCGACAGGTTGCTCAATCGTTTTCAGCGTTTCATAGTGCGTAAGCAGTAGCAGATTTAGGTATTGGCAACATGGGCAGCCACCCAGGGTGGCATCTTGCTGGGGGCAGCACGCAACGCCCGCACAAAACAATTTGGAAGTACGTCACGTCAATGATATCATGTCACCGTGTGGGACTGTGGGTCAATTAACCTCTGGGTGGGTGCCCTGATTCTAGTTTGTGAGCTAGGCAGGGTACTGCCTGGGATGGTCTCCCACTCAGAAGTACGAGATGGGGCGGGGGTAGGTTGACCTCAGGTCTCCACACTGGAAGCCCGAGGTAGGGGGAGCGGGGGAATCTATCAAATAGCACACCTCTAACTCTGTACAGTACTAATGCAATGAGTAAAATCAGTCACACTACGAAATGCTACCAAATAAACCACAATTCATTCATAATACTGTGAATATATAGTTTCACAGACATAGTGTTGCATTTTTTTCTGGTTTGTGTGAAATCGTTAAGAATAATATAAAAGCAGTCTGCACACCACCAAGGTGAATTGGTTTAGTCTTGACTCTTGGTAGACAGTGTTGGGGGATGGGTAATGTATTGATGCTCGAGTGCCAAATCAACACAAATGGATAAGAAAAGGTCGAAGCCATCAGGTGCCCAGTTTAGGAAAAAGAGGAAAGAAGAAGAGGAGAAACGCACAAAAGATTAAGGTATGCAGCTATGTCATCTGTTTATGAGTATAATATTATGCATGTCATGAAATAGGCTAGTATAACACTTATGTTTGTTAGTGTCACGTTCACTGTCTTCAAACTCCCTGTCATGGATGAGCCAAGGCGCAGCGTGCATGTAATTCCACATTTCTTTTAATCGTAGTGAAACCTTCACAAAAAAGAGCAGGTAAACAGAAACAAACGTGACGCAACCGTGGCGCACACAAACGCACACAGAAAATAAATAATTACCCACAACCTTAGGTGGGAAAAAAGGCTGCCTAAGTATGATTCCCAATCAGAGACAACGATAGACAGCTGCCTCTGATTGGGAACCAGCCTCGGCCAAAAACAAAGAAATAGAAAACATAGAATGCCCACCCAAATCATACCCTGACCTAACCAAATAGAGAAATAAAACGTCTCTCTAAGGTCAGGGCGTGACAGTTAGCCTATGTTGCTTGCTATGCTATTACACATAGGGCGACAATATTATGTTTTCTGTCCAACTAGCTTACATAACATTAGATATAATTTCACACAGTTTCATCATGATAATGTGTGTAGCCTGCAGCAAAATGATTACAACCTCACTAGCACATTATTGATTTGGTTAACTTTCACGGAGGTGACATCATAAAAGTTTTCTGTGATTGTATTGACTAGGTCCTGAGCTCAGTAAGGGGATTTTCCAATGCTGTAGGCTAACTTAAAATATGTCTATCTTATGCTGATATTTTGTATCTTTTGTGGTATATTGAGTCTTTGGGGTGTCTTATGCCTAGAATTAGCCAAGGAGGTTGTATGGTTCATGTGGTTCCTATTCTGAAAGTTTAATACATTTTGCATAATAATATGTATATTTAATTGTGCAACAGATGTATTTAGGGTGTCAGACTCATATACTGTATTTCAATGCAAATTCAGGGGCATTTCTGAAATATTTTGGAGCACCCTCTGGCACTGGCCAGGATGAGGCAATTAGAAATCTGGCACTAAAGGGACACACAGAAACACTGTACTCTCCATCAAATGGACATTTCCTCAAAGAGGTTGAACTGATGGCACAATTTGATCCAGTCATGAAAGAGCACCTTAACCGTGTCCAAAAAGGAACCTGAAGTCACACCACCAGCTACCTTGGCCACCAAATACAGAATGAACTCATTGATTTGTTGAGCTGCAAGGTCATTTCAATAATGGTGAGTGACAACAAGCTGGCAAAATTCTTCTTTATCATTCTAGATTGCACCACAGATGTCAGCCGCACCGAACAGTTTTCAGTTGTGATTAGAATTGAGTCACTGAAGGAAGAGCCCCATGTAAAGGAACATTTTATGGGGTCTTTGGAGGCAGAGTAGTCCACGGTCCAACATTTGGCATCCCTTATTCTTAAAAGATTAGAGGAGCTAAAAATTCATATTGAGGACTACAGAGGACAGTCTTATGACAATGTGGCCAACATAAGAGGCGTCCAAGCCAGAATCCAAGAGCTCTATTTGTGCCATGTGTGACACATTGAACCTGGTTGTGGCTGATGCTGCTAAATGTTCTGTCGATGCCACAGGTTACTTTGGCTTCTTCAGCCTCCACACAGCGATGTGCCATCCTGAAAAAACATGTGGACATCACTTTGAAGATGTGGACTGAGACAAGGTGGGAGCGTAAAGTTAAGAGTGTCGAGCCACTGAGGGTTCAGGCAGCAGCGGTGAGAGAGGCACTGATTTGAGGTGAGGATCAAACTAAAGACCCTGTGATAAAGATTGAGGCCCAGTCTTTGTCAGGGGAGGTGGGATCATACAGCTTCAGCATCTGTACAGTCATGTGGTATGACATCTGGAGCCAGATCCAACATGTGAGCAAGCTGATGCCGTCTCCCAGTATGCATGTGGATGTTGCAGTCAGTCTTCTCAGAGAGAAGGTCTCAGCAACTACAGGGCAACAGGCTTTATGACTGCACAAACGTCAGCCAAGGATATTTGCAAGGGTATGAATGTAGAGGCCGTTCTACAATAAAAAAAGTCTGAGGTCCACAAAGCGCCTCTTTTTATACAAATCAGTTGATGAGCCTTTGAGTGATGCCCTGAAGAAGCTGGAGGTGACATTTATCAATGTCTTTGTTGATGCTGCAACCTCAGCCCTTCAGGAAAGATTTTCCACATTGGAAAATGTGGGAGAGAAGTTTGGAGTGCTGTCAACCTTCCAAAGTCTCTCAAATGAGGAGCTGACAGAACAATGTGAGGCCCTTAGAATGACACTGCACTATAATCAACACGTAGACTTGGATGGCAGAGAGCTTGCACAGGAACTGAAGAACTTGCCTGACTTGCCATCGAAGACCATGACCCTGTTTGAGCTGCTGATATTTATATACGAAAGGGAGCTCTCGGGAATGTATCCACATTTGTAAACTGCTCTGAGACTTTGTCTTACTCTTCCAGTGACCGTAGCTGAAGCAGAGAGGAGTTTTTCAAAGCTGAGGCTCATCAAATCCTACCTGAGGTCCACCATGTCACATGGAGGTGGGGTTCGCCCAGGGAGCCATACAAGCTAGAACCGCCACTGTGCGCAAAGGTGGTGGAATTATGAGGCTTTGAACACACCGACAGTGTCAATGTACAAAATAGTACGCAGCATCATCTGGATATGTATGCAACAAAAGTTCAACATTCACCTTCTGCTATACATTCGATAAATCCAATTTATGCGCCACACCGAACACACTGCAACTGCCTCTGCAACACAATGCTGCAAGGCAAACACAGCGTTGTATTGGAAATGAATGCAGTTCTGGTGTACCAAAATGCAATGATGCTGTCAATGTGTTGGAAGCGTCAGGGTCAAGGTCAGAATATGGTGTAGACACACCTCTGCCACACCTTCATTTCGTTGAGCTCCACCCCAAACAAATGGAGGTTGAATAGCATGCTATTCTCATGCTTAAATTCAATATCAGAATACACGTAGAGAGAAAAGTAAGGTAAAAGGTCATTCAATTAAATTTACACTAGCTTAACTCGGGCTGGAATTCCCACATACTGCACTAGCTGAGAATATGGTCTCACTTTAATAGGATAGTCACCTATACATAGATGCTCAAACTAATAAGAAACGATCAATTACAACTCTGTTGACATGCAACAGTTTGCCTGGGATTAAGGTTATGGCCAGGGTTGTTGAGCCATGGTGTTGACATAAAGCCAGGGTTGGGGTTAGAGTTAGGGCTAGTCAATAGTTAGTTGAACAGTTTGTTGAATTTTAAACCATCTGTAGTGGAATATCCAAATATATACAAGTGTTACTGATTATATTCTTCATTATATCCTTACATTAAAAAAAAACAATATTAGACCGTTTAAAAAACCCCACTAAAGCACTGAGTCACACCACCACGATCAGGCAACTGTCACGTCACGGATCTTAACCTTTAATGGGTGAACTTGCTGCAGATTGTAATTCAAAGGATCTCTCCATGCTCCATGAGAGACAAACTGGAAGATTGACCACAACGCCTTATGGGTTACTATGATGCAACATAATGTGGAGTGGGAGGGATGGCTAAAAACAGCAGCAACAGAGGAAATTCCATGTGGTTTGGTATATAGAGAACCAGTCTCCTACAAAACTTAACCCTGATGGGAAGTAGGTGTTGCAATCACTTTTAATTTTATTTTTGAGAAACCCATGACATTACTGTCTAAAATCTCCTGGCCAGCCTCAGTCCCAGTTCCTCCATTCTCTTTGTTCACCATCTGTCACGTTTGCTGGAATAATTATCGGACCAAGGCGCAGCGGATATTGAGTTCCACATCATTTATTAGAAAAGTGAAACTTAGCAAAACAAAACAATAAAAACTAAACTAACAACAAACTGTGACTACAGAGGTGCTACGTGCACTAACTCAAAAACAATATCCCATAAAACACAGGTGGAAAAAATGCTACTTAAATATGATCCCCAATTAGAGACAATGACAGCCAGCTGCCTCTAATTGGGAATCATACCAAACACCAACATAGAAAAACTCAACTAGAACCCCACATGGAAAATAATAACTAGAAAACCCCCCAGTCACGCCCTGACCTACTATACCATAGAAAAACAAAGGCTCTCTATGGTCAGGGCGTGGCACCATCTTATCACACCAGCCACAGTGGGAAACTGGAAAACTGATATTCCCCATCAGACTGGGATTATTCACCTTCACTGGCTAAAGGAACACAAATGTTATCCTGGAGTCCCTTACAGAGAAAATACAACATCAAAATAAAGCAAGAAATGCATAAATGCTACTTATTTCCAGAACAACATCTGTTTGGAATTGAAATGAAGGACTTGGCGACTGGACTGAGATCATGTACTGAGTGAGTGAGCCTGTGGTTCAGGTCCTGTTTGGCTGAAGAAGCACAGCTTCTCCACTCTGTAACCATGGCACTTCTGTGTGTGGTGCGGCTTCTTTTGGAGCTTTCGCTGCTATGCTTTCAGAAAAGCATTGAACCCACATCACCCATTTGTCCAATGTCTCAATAATTCATAGATTCATTACTTCATGGATTTGAACATATGTGCTGGGTTGGGATCGCCTCATTTCATCTCTATCTCTAACCTCCTCCCCTTGGCTTTGAGGCCAGGACAGACTCTAACACCAGAGAAAGAGCTGATGGATGCCTGAAATGAACTGAGAACAGAGACAAGAAGCCCTTTTTAAAGACTTTGGTGTGGTAACATAATGTTATATGTTATACCTGCTGTCAGGAAAGCAGCTTTGGCAGGAAGTGGTGCTCCCCCAGTTCCAGCCCCCCTCTACTAGACAGGAAACAGCGGGGCTGGAAAAGCCATCAGAGCCCACCTCATCCCCCTCTCTCCTCCTCCTTTTACGTTATAGCAAACTTATTCTACTAGAAGAGGAACATGAACAACACAAACCACACGAGTGACAGGCCTACTCAGCCAAGACAAAACACCCATCCACCTCAGAATTCTTTGTGCATATTGTCATAGAACAAGATCATTATGAGGGTATATGGATTTGCAGAAAATACCGAACTACTGACAACGGATTAGAGTAAGAACAACTGTTATCTGGACAGTTGGACAGTCAGGCAGCTTTATTGGCAAACGTACAAAAATGTACTGAACCATTACAGAATAATGAATCGGATGAATCGCTTTAGTCTTGGCCAGTGATTTACCATATTTCAGACAGCTGTTCTGTTAGCTCCACAGTCCAGACACACAGAGATTCTGTCAGCCCCTTCTCTACCACTATCCCTCTCTCACTCTCTTCACTCCATCCATTGGCTCTTGACTGGAACAACGATCATCATACATTCTGCTCTTGTGTATGCAGAAAAGAGCTAAGGTAGCGCACCATATGTTATTTTAGTTTATTTTCAGTAATGTGTTTTGTGTACATTTATACCACTATCGCCCTGATGGTTTTGGACTGCAGGTTCAAACATTGTATCGAAATATTTAAATATTACTGCCCCCTTGTGGTTAAAGGCTACTCTCACCTGTTCTTGCACATTCACCCATTTTAATTTAACCTCAGGACCAAAAAGTATGGGGGAAATCAGCATAAGATATCAGCTATCAAAGATTGATCTTGTGAACACTCACCTATGCTTTATCTACAACACACTCCTCAATTTATATTGAGACCAAATAAAGAATCTCTTTAAAATGATCACCATAATGTAAATCGAAACGTAAAATGGCCCGTTGACTGTGTGTTAGCGGAAATACGTGCGGATTGTGTGGCCGTGCCACAGGGTGTCACTGCGAGGCAGTAGATGGCTGCCACATCCCTGCATCACCATTGGAACACAGCTAAAGACAAATGAATAGTGAGATGAAATCCATCAGTCAGGCAAAAAGCTGTTTCTAGATATGACAGAGCTCACATGGAGCTTTTTTAATGAAACAAAGGAGAGGATGAGAGGAAAACACAGAGCCATAGCCTCCAGAAACTCAAATGAATGGCTCCATCAGAGCCAGCAGCCTCACGTTAAGCCATGATAGCTTTCTAAAGGGTGGGCTGGTCCAAGGCGTTTCCTACTAGGAATAGGTGATGACATTGTGTCTTTAAATCCTCACTCTGTGAGGTTGTTTACCCCGGCAGTAAAACAAAGCCAATCCTGTTACTGGTCAAATGGCCATTATCACACATTTCTCAACCCAAGACAGGACAAGAGTGGGTGTGGAAAGAGCCCTTGATGACATGTGTTCAACAAGCATCAACTATCTGACTCAACGTGTTAGTGCTTGAGTGCGTGTGTTTGTTCCTCCAGGTGTGGCGTGCCCAGCTAACCCGCAGTAATGAGTGTAATTTGCTGGTCATAGTCCAGGATGGTGACAGGCAGCACTAAGCAGAACAGACCCTTTGCTGCATACCATAAGTAATAGTCACACAGGCAAAAGACAATCACTGGGTAACGGCCGATTCGCTTCCCATTAGGGTCTATAAACGCCTCATTCCCTCTTTGCCTAATTACCCAATTAAAGCTTACTCTGCAGATTTGTCTCTCTCCTCTTCCCCTTTGGACTATGCATGTGGTGCCATTCTTAGCATTGCCATTTGGAAATAACAGAGGACATCAGGACAAGCAGGTTTGGTTTGGTATTCAATAAACATCAGTTTATATTTTATGACATTTTAGATGAGTTCATTTGGCTCTTTTGATGGAGACTTGAATTTGTGTATCCAGCTCTAGTGTATTACAGTGTACATTAGTGTGTGAACCAAACAGGTGACAGCAGAAAGCCTTGGAGCTAATTCTGGGCAGACAATCTTAGCCGTAAATGAATTGCAGCTGTCTTACAATGACAGAAGTCCCATGGAGGGGGGCATCCCAGGCCAAGCTTTCTGCTGATGTGTGTGAGAGAGAGGTTGGGTGATTTGGACTGCCTCTGTTGCTGCCGACCAACTGTGACACTGAAACGTTCCTTTCCTGATTCTGACTGAAAATGCTGACGGATTCATCTCAATTAGAGCTTTAATTCAATTCTTTATAATGCTATGGGTATGAGTCAGTGGCAGGAAAACAGCTTTCTACAATTCTACACATTTTGGCATGGGGCAAAGAGAAAACCTTTCAGTTTCATGTCTAAAATTATGCTATTCTACACATTTGCCATGAAGCTGAGAGAAAATGTTGCGGTTTTACAGCTAATTTCCTGTCATTCTAATTGTTTTTGGCTTATGATGTGTTCATATGTTATTATCTTTATTTTAAGGGGGTTTGGAGGCCCCCAGAGCCCGTGACCCCCCCGCGCCTTGCGGGGATGCGGGTGTGTATGGTACGCCAGTGGTGTGTGTCTAGTTGTTCTTCCTACAGCCCCGTTTATAACTGGTTCTAACATGCGTCCTTTGTCTTGATATTGTCCACATTCTGATTGTGCCCACAGACAGGCGTAGACAATTTAAAAACCCAGAGGCTGCATTTAGACAGGCAGCCCAATTCTGATATTTGTTTCACTAATTGGTATTTTGACCAATCAAATCAGCTCTGAAAAAGATATGCCGTGAACAGATCTGATTGAACAAATGACCAATTAGTGGGAAAAAATCTGAATTGGGCTGCCTGTCTGTCACAGACTTCAAAATGAACGGACCAAGGCGCAGCGTGCATTGAGTTCCACATCTTTTTAATACAAAGTGAAACTAGAAACATAACAACAACACTTACAGATGTAGTGCCCAAACACAGTAGCACAAACAATATCCCACAAAGCAGGTGGGAGATAGGGCTTCCTAAATATGATCCCCAATTAGAGGCAACAATTACCAGCTGCCTCTAATTGGGAACCATACAAACCACCAACATAGAAACACACATTCTAGAACACCCCCCCTAGTCACACCCTGACCTACACCACTATAGAGAATCCAAGGGCTCTCTATGGGCAGGGCGTGACAGTACCCCCCCCAAAAGGTGTGGACTCCGACAGCAAAACCTGTGTGTTGGTGGCGGCTCCGGTGCGGGTTGTAGCCCCCGCCCCGACCACGGATCCGACCGTGGAGCTGGGTTGGACACCGCGCCCGGACTGGGCACCGGCGCCGAGGAAGGCTCCGGCCATGGGGCTGGGTTGGACGCCGTGCCCGGACTGGACGCCTTGCCTCGAAGCTCCGGACCGTTGACCGTCGCCGGTAGTTCCAGACCGTGGACCGTCGCCGGAGGTTCCAGACCATGGACTGTCGCCGGAGGATCCAGACCATGGACCGTCGCCGGAGGTTCCGGACCATGGACCGTCGCCGGAGGTTCCGGACCGTGGACCGTCGCCGGAAGCTCCGGACCGTGGACCGTCGCCGGAGGTTCCAGACCATGGACTGCCGCTGGAGGTTCTGGACCGTGGACCGTCGCCGGAGGTTCTGGACCGTGGACCGTCGCCGGAGGTTCCGGACCATGGACCGCCGCCGGAGGTTCCGGACCATGGACCGTCGCCGGAGGTTCCGGACCGTGGACCGTCGCCGGAAGCTCTGGACTGTGAATGCGCACTGGAGGCCTAGTGCGTGGAGCCGGTACAGGTGGTACCGGACTGGTGACACGCACTTCAGGGCGAGTGCGGGGAGGAGGCACAGGACGTACCGGACTGGGGAGGCGCACTAAAGTCCAGATGTGTGGAGCCGCCACAGGTTGCACCAGACTGCTAACCGGATCCTCTGGTCGAATGTTGAGCAGAACACACTTGCACAACATCTCTCTCCTCTCTCTTTCTCCCAACTTCTCCATTGCCTCCCTGACGGTCTCTGGCTCTTGCCTCGGCTCGACCGGCCACCCCTTGTGCCTTCCCAAAAAATCTTGGGGTTGTCCTTGGGCTTTCTGTGGCTGCGAATCCTGGCGTCGTCGCTGTCCTCCATTATTACCTTTCGTCTGCCGCCAAGGAAGGGTTTCGCATCCACCAATCACTTCTTCCCTTGTCCAAAACTCCTTTCCCTTTTGGGCACGCTGCTGCTTGATCCTGGTTTGGTGGGATATTCTGTCAGGAACTTCAAAATGAGCGGACCAAGGCGCAGCGTGCATTGAGTTCCACATCTTTTTAATACAAAGTGAAACTAGAAACAAAACTTACAAAGAACGTGAAGACGTAGTGCCCAAACACACTAACACAAACATTATCCCACAAAGCAGGTGGGAGATAGGGCTTCCTAAATATGATCCCCAATTAGAGGCAACGATTACCAGCTGCCTCTAATTCTAGAACACCCCCCTAGTCACACCCTGACATACACCACTATAGAGAATCCAAGGGCTTTCTATGGTCAGGGCGTGACACTGTCTAAACACAGCCATTGTGATCTGATTGTGATTCGATATTCCTGACTACTTCCAGAGAAAGCTAGGGACCCATTGTGTCCGGACATCTTACAGTGCAGACAAATCTGTCCAGTGAAACCATTTAACACATCATTATCCCACCCTTTAAAAACATTGACAGTTGGCACTATTGACTTATGGTATTAATGTGTCTTAAAATAAACAAATAAATGTTATTTAGAACAAATATCTGTCAAATAATTAGCATACAGGGATATCTGGTCACAATGTGGACACAGTGGATGGATAAGAGACACATTTTAATACCATGTGTAGATGCATCGGCTAATAAGTGGGCACAATCGTAATGTAGAGAAGATCAAGACAAAGGACACATGTTAGCACCAGGTATAAACAAGGCTTATGTGTTAGGGCAAGGACGATACAAGTATCGCAATACTTGTTAGTATCGTGGCAAGGAAACAAAAAACCAAGCAGATTTAACTTCTTTAGGAAAACAGCCCTAATGTTGGAAACAACATTGTGTTGTCATTCAGAGTCACATTTCTCTAAGCTATATCACACAATATTTTACATACAGCAGGTTTAGGACCGAAGAGTTTGGTCTGCTTTGTGCTGGCCCAGTTAAGCGTATGCAAAGAATGAAATATGTTTGTGAGGGAGAAGAACGTAGACAGAAATTAGGGAGAAGACCATGTAGATTAAGGGTAGGCAACCCTGGTCCTGTTTTTGATTTAACTAACTTGGAAGACCAGGTGTGTTGAATTTAGGCAATCACTGAACTGATCGATTAGCTCAGTTGGTCAGGTGTGGTGCCTAGTTGGAACAAAATCCTGCAGTACCTGCAGCCCTCCAGGAACACGGTTGCTTACCCCTAATGTAGAGCGATATACAGTATACGGTATACAAATGAGGGTGTGGAACATTACATTTATTGAGTTTGTCTTGTACTTGTGGGAGTACAGAAATACAGTGTTCATGAGTTGGTTGCGCCACATCTTGCTCAAGGACAAGCACTGCACAGCTGTCATCGAGCCACATAAATGATAGAAAGCATTTAGCAGTTGCTCTGTTTGAAAATGAAATATTTACTTGATTGAAACCAGCTTCTAAAAACTATTTGCTATCTTTACCACACTCCGTTAAACTGCTCAGGCGGGGAGAGAGAGATTGAGAGAGCGAGATTCAGGGAGAGAGCGCCGGAGAGTGAGGGAATGTGATTGCTTATAGGTGGGTGGATGAGAGAGCAGATCCCATGTGCTGGCTCTAGCTTGTTACCGCCTGTGAAGTGAAGTGTGCAGGCTGTGTGTCAGAGATAATGGAGGCGCGTTAGACCTGCAGGGTAGAGGGGGCGTTACCGCTATGGAGAGGCTCCTTGGACCATGAGACCTACCTCACAGCTGCAGGCAGGGGTCTCCTGGGACCAGCAGCAGGCGAAGCAGGATGGCGGACTGGGAGGGCTGGACTCCTGCTGGGTGTCCAACCAGGGATCCTACAGGCCCTGTGTTGTCTCTCCACATCAGGTGGTGGACTCCAGTGGTACTGTGGGTAGCTGTAAGGAGAACAGGCCATCTGGACTGGGCTGCACTATAGTGGCCACAGAGGATTCAGTCACAGCTCTACTGAGAACTGCTACAATAAGAGCCTGTGTGGGCAAAACTAGAAACAAGTAAACAAAGAATGGCATGAGAGAATTTCCCTACACTCTTATCTATCTATTTAAAGTAGTTTTTCCTTCTCTTTCTTCCGCCTTTCTCTCCCTGCATTCTGTATCTCACCCTTTCTGCGGCCCTCTTGGGATGGCTCTGCTTACATGAGTTTCTAAATCCTTTTTTGTGTTGCTTCATTTATTCATTCTTTGTCTTTGCGCTCCTGGCTTTGCCCAATTCAAAAGGAAAGCCGTGGGTCTGCAGAGAGGAGAACATTGGGAAAATAGCCTTTTGTTGTTCATTTGAAAGAACAGCTTCCAGTCTGACAAATGGCAGCCCTCTGATAGGGAACGACAGGAGTCTGAATACACACACGGCTCTGAACACACTCCAACTCTGATCCTGCCAATGTTCTGATCTCAAGTGTGTCTTGCTGTGTGGTGAGGATAACCGGCAACAGTCTCAGCACTCCACCTCTCCCGTCAAACTCCAAATGAGAGAGAAAGACAGGAGGGAAATAACGTAATTCCACACAAAACACAAAACCACCTTTTCCCTCATTCATTTCCATGACATTGGAACAGTTGCTGGAACAATAAACCTCTCTCCATTCCTCAACAGCCTATTGGCCATTGTGGGGGTTCTGAATGAGAGGACGTCTGGGTGCTATGAATGCTTATGTTGTGCTGTGTGTCCGACACTCTTGACCTGTATTCTTGTCACAGTTTCCATGCACTTGTGCCCCTTGACCCTCTCCAGTGCAATAAGAGCTCAGGGCTGTGCCTGGGATCCCCATGGACTCTGGGTCCCCATGACCACTCCCGGTTCTTCCTCTGTTCAACAAGGGGCATTGTAGGGGAGCATCACCTCCACCGAGAGCGGCCGCGTGTTCCAGGCAGCCCAAACTGTCCTAATGCAGCGTGTGAGGACACGAGGAGATGGGGAGTGGAGGGGCAGACTGAAGGACCGTTGGGAGGGAGTGACACCATCCTCCTGCACAATTGCTCCACATCTCTATTGTCCAGCCAACTGTTAGGTATTGTGGATGGGTCAGGTTGGATTCAGGCCTGGGTGATAATATGCAGTGTTCCTGTGAGAGTGCTCCTCTCTGCAACGTGTTTTACAGGCTGAAAGAGGGCCTCTCTATGTACAATGCTGTGGGACAGAGAGGGAGGTGTCTCATACGTCTTTCTCTGGATGTTTCAAGTTTTAATGTCACATGCGTAAGTACAGTGAAATGCCTTTCTTGCATGCTCTAAACACAACAACGCAGTACGCAATAACGACGTAATACTACAAATGACATAAGGTAGAACAAAAACATACAAAAAATCGAATCAAATCAAACTTTATTTGTCACATGCGCCGAATACAACAAGTGTAGTGCTTACCGTGAAATGCTTACTTACAAGCCCTTAACCAACAGTGTGGTTCAAGAAGAGTTAAGAACATATTTACCAAATGAACTAAAGCAAAAAAATTAACTAAAAAAAACCCACAATAAAATAACGAGGCTATATACAGGGGGTGTCGGTACCCAGTCAGTGTGCGGGGATACAGGTTAGTTGAGGTAATCTGTACATGTAGGTAGGGGTGAAGTGACACCACAATTGTTAGTTGACAATTTTTGGGGCTTTCCTCTGACACCGCCGAGTATATAGGTCCTGGATGGCAGGAAGCTTGGCCCCAGTGCCTTATGGTCAGATGCCGAGCAGTTACCATACCAGGCTGTGATGCAACCAATCAGGATGCTCTTGATGCAGATGTAGAATTTTTTGAGTATCTGGGGACCCATGCCAAATCTTTTCAGTCTCCTAAGGGGGAAAGGTGTTGTCATGCCCTCTTCACGACTGTCTTGGTGTGTTTGGACCATGATAGTTTGTTGGTGATGTGGACACCAAGGAACGTGAAACTCTCGACCCCCTCCACTACAGCCCCGTCGATGTTAATGGGGTGTGTTCGGCCCGCCTTTTCCTGTAGTCCACGATCAGCTCCTTTGTCTTGCTCACATTGAAGGCGAGGTTGTTATCCTGACACCACACTGCCAGGTCTCTGACCTCCTCCCTATAGGCTGTCTCATCATTGTCGGTCATCAGGCCTACCACTGTTGTGTCATCAGCAAACTTAATGATGGTGTTGGAGTCGTGTTTGGCCAGCAGTCGTGGGTGAACAGGGAGTACAGGAGGGGACTAAGTACACAACCCTGAGGGGCACCAGTGTTGAGGATCAGTATAGAAGACGTGTTATTGCCTACCCTTACCACTTGGGGGTGGCCCATCAGGAAGTCCAGGATCAAGTTGAAGAGGGAGGTGTTTAGTTCCCGGGTCCTTAGCTTAGTGATGAGCTTTGTGAGCACTATGGTGTTGAACGCTGAGCTGCAGTCAATGAATAACATTCTCACATAGGTGTTCCTTTTGTCCAGGTGGAAAAGGGCAGTGTGGAGTGCAATTGAGATTGCGTCGTCTGTGGATCTGTTCGGGCAGTATGCGAATTGGAGTGGGTCTAGTGTATCTGGAAGGATACTGTTGATGTGAGCAATGACCAGCACCTCATTGTTACCGACGTGTGTGCTACATGGTGGTAATCATTTAGGCAGGTTACATTCGCTTCCTTGGGCACATGGACTATGGTGGTCTGCTTGAAACATGTAGGTATTACAGACTTACAGACTCGGTCAGGGAGAGGTTGAAAATGTCAGTGGACACTTGCCTGTTGGTCCGCGCATGCTTTGAGTACATGTCCTGGTAATCAGTCTGGCCACGCGGCTTTGTAAATGTTGACCTGTTTAAAGGTCTTGCTCACATCGGCTACCGAGAGCGTTATCACACAGTCATCCAGAACAGCTGGTGCTCTCATGCATGCTTCAGTGTAAAAGACATTTAGCTCGTCTGGTAGACTCGCATCACTGGACAGCTCGTGGCTGGGTTTCCCTTTGTAGTCTGTAATAGTTTTCAAGCCTTGCCACATCTGACGAGCGTCAGAGCTGAGAGCTTTGTATGCATCTCTGTGTGTGGAGTATTTTTTCCTCTGTGTGTGGAGTATTTTTTTCCTCTGTGTGTGGAGGTTTTCTCCCTCTGGTTGCTCATGTGACATGCTGGTAGAAAGAGGTCAAACAGATTTAAGTCTGCCTGCATTAATGTCCCCGGCCACTATCAATCAAACGTATTTACGAAGCCCGTCTTACAGCTGATCAGCTGATGTCTCAAAGTGCTGTACAGAAACCCAGCCTAAAACCCCAAACAGCAAGAAATGCAGGTGTAGAAGCACAGTGGCTAGGAAAAACTCCCTAGAAAGCCTAGAACCTAGGAAGAAACCTAGTGGGGAACCTATGAGGGGGGCCAGTCCTCTTCTGGCTGTGCCGGGTGGAGATGATAACAGTACATGGCCACTAGGAGCTGCGCTTCTGGATGAGCATTTTCTTGTTTGCGAATGGCCTTATACATAAGAACACGGGAAATTAAATAAGTAAGTATACCACATACAGGGTCAGCCAGTTCCAGTATCATATTTACAAAATGTAGGGATACTGGTGATAGAAGTAGATATGTATATGGGTGACTGGGCATCAGGATATATGATCAACAGAGAGGCAGCAGCTTGTATAATGATTGTATGTGAGTGGGTGTGCGTGTGTGTAGAGTCAGTATAAATGTATGTGCATATTGTGTGTGTGTGAGCAAATTATGAATTGAATGTCAGTGTGTGTCCGTGTGTAGGGCCCTGTGAGTGTGCATGGAGACAAAAATACAAATAAAATACAAGGGTCAACTCAGATAGTCTGTGTAGCCATTTTATTTGAGCTATTTAGCAGTGTTATGGCTTGGGGATGGAAGCTGTTCAGGAGCCTGTTGGTGCCCGACTTGATGCACCTGTCCCGCTTGCCATGCAGAGAGAACAGCAGAGAGAACAGTCTATGTGTGGAGGGACGTCTGGGACAGAGGCCCTCTGTGTGTGGAGGTACATCGGGCTAGGTGGGGTGGACGGACGGACGAGGGTGACGGCAGCTGGTAAGGATCCTGTTAATACATGAGATCCAAAGCCCTCTCATGGATAATACTCTCCTCTCCTATGACCTGCAGCTTTGGGGCAATGCATGTCGCCATTGCCCTAGTCTACAGAGTACAGAATGTGGATAACAAACTTCTTTTACTCTTCTATTTGAGTTCTATCCTCCCATTACCCCTAGAGTCCTGGAGGGCAGCGGGATGGACATATTCAGATGTAGTTACAGTATTATAGTAGAGTAGTTACAGTATGGTAAAACCAGTGGAGAGGAATCACCGTGAGTAGTTCATTCTGACAATCTCTGGCTTTCTGGAGATGAAATTGCCTCTTCTACTAGCTGATTAGCAGAGCTCCCAGAGGAGGAGCGTGAAAGGCTCTTTCATACACTGTCCTCTATCTGTCTGTGTCTATGGGTGATGCCATAGAGACTTAGTGAGAGAGAGAGTCATTCCATAATATCCACACAGAGAGTTGAGGAGGTGGTCAGGGAGCTGGATCCCCCCCCCCCCACCAGTCAACTAATGATGGACGAGGACCTGGAGGTAGAGTCTCTCTGGCAGATGAAGGAAGTGAATGTCTCTCTCTGGTACTAGGAGTTCCCAGCCAGCATCCCCACTGGCCAGGACTCAGCAGGAGTCTATTATCTGGGAGATTACGTTTAAAGCCCTTCATTTTGTACGCATGGCTTTTTGAATGGCCCAGGCACAAAAGGCCTGATTGAGTTTCCATTGGCCATCTGAGCTGGACAGTCGCTCCCACACTTCTCCACCCTGACGTGGATAGAGACTGTGCATCATCCTAAACAAATTACAACGTCCTTTACCCTCTAACCTATCCCCCGTTCTCTTTCTCTTTCCTCTCTACTTTCCTCTTGGTATACTGATTTGATTTGATTTTACTGTATATAGTTGATATATTGTGATAATCAACAGGCGGTGTTGTCAGGCAACAATAGAATAACCATATCCTTGCCATTATCTTCTTGTTGTCATGTATGTACTGAATAATGTCAACCCCCCCCCTCAACACTAATGACCGCAACATATCTTAGATACAAGTTCCCATACCTAGCAACAGTGCCATGATTACCGGCCACATCAGCATACATTCAAGTAGCTCTTCATATAACACTATATTAAAGCACACAGATGGCTGTCCACAGAGAAAGAGAAAGAGAGTGCGTTCCTCCCCTCCAGCTCCCTCCATCAGGGTAAACCTCCTGGTTCAGAGGAACATCCTTTTCCATCTCTACCTGTGTGCCATTCCTGCATCAGGACCAGTCTGCTCCCAGGGGGAAACCCGAGACCAGTGGTGGGAAAAGTTCCCAATCGTCATACTTGTAAAGGTAAAGATACTTTAATAGAAAATAACTCAAATAAAAGGGAAAGTTAACAGGTAAAATTCTACTTGAATAAAAGTCTAAAAGTATATACTTAGTATCAAAAGTAAATGTAATTGCTAAAATGTACTAAAAGTATAAGTATAAATCATTTCAAATTCCTTATAATAAGCAAACTAGAAGCCACAATTTATTTTTTATTTTTTACGGAGAGCGAGGGGTACACTCCAACACTCAAACAAAGCATTTATGTTTAGTGAATCCGCCAGATCAGGTAGTAGGGATGACCAGGGACATTCTCTTGATAAGTGTTTCCTGTCCCGCTAAGCATTCAAAATGGGAAGTTGTAGGGAAACTGTAGGAATGTGGTTAAGTACAAGTAAAAGTTTTCAAAAATATAAATAGTAAAGTAAAGTACAGATACAAAAAAAGACTTAGGTAGTACTTTAAAGTATTTTTACTTAAGTACTTTACACCACCACCACCTCCCATCACCTAACCAGCAACCCAAATCATCCCTTCACATCACTGGGTGTCATTGCTATATACAACAGCAGAGCCATGGTAGCTAGAGGAACAGGCTAGCTAGAAAAATCCCCTCAGCCTTAAGTAAATTATTTATCTATTTTTTTCCTCTGATCAGGGGTGGAAAACTCCAGTCCTCGGGGGCCTGTTTGGTGTCACATTTTTTCTCCATCCCTAGCAAACACAGCTGATTAATCCAATTACAATCTAAACTGAAGATCATGATTAGTTGATTATTGGAGTCAGGTGTGTTAGCTGGGGCTGGGGCAAAACTCTGACACCAATCAGGCCCCCGAGGACTGGAACTGTCCAACCCCGCTTGATGATCGTTCTTTTCTTTCTTTCTTTCTTTCTTTCTTTCTTTCTTTCTTTCTTTCTTTCTTTCTTTCTTTCTTTCTTTCTTTCTTTCTTTCTTTCTTTCTTTCTTTCTTTCTTTCTTTCTTTCTTTCTTTCTTTCTTTCTTTCTTTCTTTCTTTCTTTCTTTCAGCAGTCCAGAGGCCAATATTATGTTGGTCAATTCTCATCCTAGGCTGGAGCGGGGCAATTGATTCCCCCTACAAGGTTATATTCCCTGGATGATATTGATCAACTAATTATGATGGATTTCCAATGGTGACTGTCCTTCTTGTGTAGGTACCTTTAATCAGATCCCCTGTAGCTAACATCTGCCTAGGGTTGTTTTGATGGTGTCACAAGGGGAACTGCCTTAGACCTGTTAAATCCACAAGTGGCTCCCTGCATTAAAACTAAAGGGGACATTGCCATTGGCTGCATGGAGTCAGAAATCCCAGGCAGCCCTGTTTACAAGTTGGAACACTGGAATGTGATATGTAATCTACACCTCGATTAGGCTGATAGAAACCCTCATCATTTAGTTGATTTATTTTTCAATTTGTGCGTAATCATGTCTATATAGCCTATACTTTCTCTTTCTGTATTTCTAACATGAGTGGGGAGGGTGTGGCTTCGTGACCATGATCGCAAGAGTAGCTGCTCACCATTTGACGACTCCAATTCAGTTCCACCTCCTACACCGCCAAAACATCTGCTCTGCGGGTGTCTGCTACACCCTGCTGTTCTGTCGCACGTGCAATGATGTCCGTCAGTACGTAGTTTGAAGTAAAGTCTTAGCTGGTGTAATATCGCAAACGAACGTGGCAGTTTCACTGCTACGGATTCCAACTTTAATGCCCAAGAGACGGATGAAATGATCTCTGCCGGCCTTCACAAGGTCCAATACAGTCAAGAATAACAAGTAATAGCGGATATGTTAGAAAAATACACAATATAAAAATGATTGGGAAAAAACAACATCGCCTTCCCATAAGAGGGTGACATTTTTTCCACTTTCTCTCCACAGCACACGGTCTTGACATGTGACCTGAGATTTGAAAACACTATTGTGCTGATGAAATTGTGATTTGAAAAAATAAACATTGCCATTGTCTTGTAAACTAGATTCTCTGTGAGCTAATGTGAACCATTGTCACTGTATTGACACTTTTACTGTCCTTGAACACAACAAAAAGACCATTGTGGATTTGTGACAAATCAGATAGGTCAGGTTTCTTCAATTTTTAGATTCTAATGAATCATCCAGCATCTTCTAATCTAATCAATCAATCAATCAGTCAAATGTATTTTATAAAGTCCTTTTTACATCAGCAGTTGTCACAAAGTGACAGATATCCAGCCTAAAACCCCAAAGAGCAAGCAATTGAGATGTAAGAGCACAGTGGCTAGGAAAAACTCCCTAGAAAGGCAGGAACCTAGGAAGAAACCTAGAGAGGAACCAGGCTCTGAGGGGTGGCCAGTCCTCATCTGGCTGTGCCAGATAGGAATTCAAGATGTTCAAACTTCAATAGATCAGGGTCAAATAATAATCACAGTGGTTATAGAGGGTGCAACACAGGTCAGCATCTCAGGAATAAATGTCAGTTGGCTTTTCATAGCCGAGCATTCAGAGGTCGAGACAGCAGGTGCGGTAGAGAGAGAGCGAGAGAAAGAGAGTCGAAACAGCACGTCTGGTGAACAGGGTTCCATAGCCGCAGGCAGAACAGCAGAAACTGGACCGGGTGAGCCGGGGACAGCCAGCAGTCGTCAGGACAGGTATTCCTGATGCATGGTCCTTGGGTTCAGGTCCAGAGAGAGGAGAGAGATATAGAGAGAGAGGAGAATCAGAGGGAGCATATCTAAGATCACACAGGACACCAGGACAGGAGAATTACTCCAGATAGGACAGACTGACCCTAGCCCCCCAGCACATAGACTATTGCAGCATAGACACTGGGGACTAAGACAGGGGGGGCTGGGGGACACTGTGGCCCCATCCAAAGTTACACGTGGACAGGGCCAAACATGAGTTGAGTATGCTGTGCTAGTGTATGAGTTAAGCTTTATGATAGTGTGTCCCATCCCGTTCCCCCCCCCTTTGATTATTGTCCAAACCGCTGAATAGAGGGCACAAGGTGAATTGATTTGAGAGGTGTCTTATTCCTCGGAAAAGGTATTTGATGAAAGACAGGAGAGGAAGGCCTGGTGGCAGAACAGAGTAGAGCAAAGTGTGCCGAATGACATTGATTTTCAGTTGGGGGAAGAAGAAGGGGAGAGACAGAGGAGGCAATCTGTTGCTAAGCCTGGTCTCGTCCTTTATTAGACCTTGAGAGATAATAATAAGCCTGGTTGTCACGCCTCTCTTTCAGCTCCTGTAATTTCCGTGACTCACTGCATTTCTCCCCTTCGTCCTGTTTTCACAAAGGGCAGTTATCATTTCCAATTAGGCCTGTGTACATATGAAGCTCAGGGACCCAGAGGCATTTCAGTAAGAGCCCAACCTCCATTTGGAGTCCCATTGTGGGAATTATTCTGAGGGCTATTGGTTGGAAGAATGAGGGCACACAGGACGAAGCACCTGAACAAAGACAGCTGGAGAGGAGATGTCAACATTGACTGCACACACCCATCACTGCTGGACCACACACACACACACACGCACCTACGGTCCTTTAGTATTTCTAAGGCGTATGCAAATTAGGCAAGCACAAAACCCCATCACGCATTTGTCACTAATTGAAGACATGTCAATTATGAATGTAGGAACATACAGAGCAGTGCCACTGTTAATCCCTGTGTGGTTGTGGTTTATAAAGCTGCTCTGGCAGTAAGTGTCAGGACTCATATGGGAGACAGGGGCGGAGATGGAGAGAGGAGGGAAGGAGAATTCTTCGTTCTCTATTATTGCAACATGCTTGACAGGCATTATCTCTCACCAAAAAAAAGTGGCATATTAAAGCTGGCTGGTTAACTCTGTCTCGTAGTGCAATATGAGAACTGTTAGATCTAAACCCTGCTGTGCTCACTGCTGAAGATGAAACATGGAGGAGACTGGCTTAAATCAATGCAGCAACTTCTTACATTGACACACATTTCCATGTGTGTGTGTGTGTGTGTGGGTGTGAAGGAGAGGACACGTCTGTCAAATCTTGAGTGAGTGGAAGCCCACAACATCACCACATCCACAGGGCAGTAATCAGTTTGCTGGCTGATTCTCCTGTTTAATACTCTGTGGAGATCAGAACACTGATACATTCCACCACCGACACATTGTTTGCAATCTCAAGGAGAAGTATACACAAACAGAAACATAGAGTCCACACACACACACCCACACACCCACACACACACACACACACACACACACACACACACACACACACACACACACACACACACACACACACACACACACACACACACACACACACACACACACACACACACACACACACACACACACACACACACACAGACCTGGATTGCAATGAGATGTTTTTCCATTTCCCAGCACGTTTAAACCAATACATTTCCTCAGTTACACACCCATTTTAAAATGCAATTGTAACCCTGTGACCTCACTGTTTA
This sequence comes from Oncorhynchus masou masou, assembly GCF_036934945.1. Lineage (NCBI taxonomy): Eukaryota > Metazoa > Chordata > Actinopteri > Salmoniformes > Salmonidae > Oncorhynchus > Oncorhynchus masou. Next base: position 64,285,551 of record NC_088212.1, read on the forward strand.
TATTTTACATCAGGATGTAATGAAACACAGATGACTCCCGAGGTCTCATCCCATGTATCGAGGACAGATTGCCATGCACTGATTTGTGGCAGCAGTATATGGATATCCATTATATATTGTATACTGTGAATTAGTTAGTAGGGATGCTTTAAATTCCCTTTTTCCATCTCCAGGAGCGATGGTTAAGTTATGCATTATGAATAATTCAAGGCCTCCATCTGAAATTACAGTAGATTGTGATGATAATTGAATGAAGGTGCAGGACCTTCTCTGTGATTGTAACTGATTTGAAAGGAGGGACCGTTCTTTTTTAAAGCACATCTTGCCATATTCATCTTCTCATTATTCACATTTTCCAAAGGAATCTGCTCCACTCACTCTCTCTTGCACACATGCTCACACACACAGGCATACATGTGATGTGCGCACGCCGCACACTCACACGCACGGATGCACGCACGCACGCACACACACGCACAAACAAACAAAGATGTACAGATATCCAGTGCTCGGCTGCTTTCTGTGTGTCTGTGGTGAATCAGAGGGGAAATAAATAACAGCTTGTTTGGAGTGAGGATCCAGGCTTCTCATTACCAACACAGTCCCCGTGACCTCACCACAGCAGCACGCTAATGCTGAGAGACACAACAGGAGGGAGGGAGGACAGAGGAGAGAGGGAGTGGAAAGGGAGGGATGGCCTGTACTAGACAACCATCCCCTGCTTCTTATTACAGTGGCACCTTGGCCAAATCACTTATAAAAATCAGTCAGACACCAGGCAGGCAGGCTGAGCCATCAGCCAGCTGTGGCTTTTGGAAGAGAGCAGGTGATGTGATGAGGCCAGGCCAGAGAGATAGCTGAATGGTTTCTCTCAGGAGTGTCCCCAGCTATTGATTGGTGCATGGGCTGGCTGAGCACAAGTCTCAAATGATCTCCACCAAGCCCTGAGAGTGTCTGTTAACCAACAGACAACTGTGGTGACAAAGACATGTGTATTAGGGTGTCCTCCGGCTCAGAACAGAGTGTATATTTTCCAGAAGAGCTGGGTTAGGAAGCTGTACTGTGTTACATTTGGATACCTAATTTCTTGAGAACAGGAGACTGATCCTCCTGTTTGTTTGTATGATAGGGGGGGTGTCCAACAGAAGCCATTGTCCAGGCTCCCTGGCCAGTGATTGACTGCGCCACTGAGTATAGCTGACAGTCCTCCAGCGTTGACCTGAGCCCTGTGCATCGATAAACAAGCCCAGCTAGGCTTGTACTCCTCTAATCAGGCCTCCATTAGCAGCACAACACACTCTGAGTCACAGCACAGGGACAGACCTACAGAGAACAAAGACTACCGGACCACTGGGGAGCTCTGTGTGGGCTCCTTAGGTGTGTGAGTGGCTGTGTTGCTACCTTTGCATGGAGCAGATGTGTAGCAGAAGCGTAGGGGAAGGATGTTCAGCAGAGAATTAAACAGAGAATCAACTCTGCATGACTGACTCAAGAGAGATGCGACAGAGAGATTTATGAAAAGAGTTTGTCAAAGCCTGTGCGATGCCAATCAATAGTTTGCAATCATGCAAGACAGTACTAGATCCTCTCTCTAGGAGTGTGAACAATGTAAAGCTGAGGAAAGGTCTGTATTAAAGTAACTCAAGTTTTGGGGAAAGGGGAAGCGAGTGATAATCATCCTGCCTGCTAGTGATGAGTCCTGAGTACGGTGTCTGCGGTTGACCGTCCAGCAGATGGCAGTGTCATTCTTCCCTGTCTGTCCAATGAGCAGTTCTCGCTGGTAGGAACCCTTGGACATTCATCAACAACATCACCATGCAAGCTGGAGATTATCATTACAGGCTAAACCATCTAAAGAGAAATTCTATTCATCTCTACTCCTCTGCTGATCTAACAATGGGGGCAGGTTAGGAGGTTTATTACCAATCTGTACAGTAGCAGGAGATGAATAGTACTAGTCAGAGAAGGTTGGTATAAAAGCAATCCACCACTCAGCTACATAAGTGCTGACCCTGATTGCCCTTCCTGTCCTTCCCCCTGTCCCCAGGTCAGTTAGTCAGCCCCATGTGCAGGGCCGGCACCAGGCATAAGCGACATAAGCGGTCGCTTAGGGCCCCAGGCTGCTAGGGGGTCCCGACCCAGTTGGGGTCCCAATTTACTGTTGTGAGTTAGAATAGTAGATTACACTACGTGCAATTTCGAAATTTGGTTGTGCAGCAGCAATTTGTCTCTTGTTATGTCAGTCAGCTAACAATTAGCAATGTCAGCTAACAATTTTTAGCAATGTCAGCTAACAGTTTTTAAATTAGTAAATTTGTCTAGCCAGCTATCTAAACTTGTAGTAATCATGGCCTAATACCAACCAACACGCAGGTCAAATGCCCAGGATCCCTGACCTCCAGGGGGCCACCATTGATTTTTTCACTCTCACTCAGACAACATTAACATTAACATAAGTCATGTCAAAATGTGTAGAATTGCAGGAAATTAGCTTTAAAACTGAAAAAGAATTAACTTTGCCCAATGGAAAAATTGCAACATTTTCTCTCTGCCCCATGGGAACGTGTAGAACTGCAGAAAAAATAATTTAAAACGAAAAAGTAAATGATCCGCCATCAATAGGGGTCTTCTAAAAGGTTTTGGTGTAGTGCTATTTTTATATGGGCAGGAACAAGAAAAATACAAGTAAATGAAGTCATCATTTCTCATAGTTTGTACCGACAGATGTAGCCTATTGAACTTGACTATAGAATATGCATAAAATGTATCCTCCAAATCTCCAAGGGCCCCCTGTGCTTAATTACAGTGATTCAATTAGTGCTACCTCCTCTTAACTAATAAGATCCCAATGTTATGTTCCCAGGTATTTTGCCCCTTGACCACCTGGTCATGGTCACCAGTCTGGAAGCTCAGGCTGGAGAGAGAGATGGTCATGTCAAATAAAATCAAATCAAATCGTATTTGTCACATGCGCCGAATACAACAGTGAAATGCTTACTTACAAGCCCTTAACCAACAATACAGTTTAAAGAAAATACAAAAAAAAGTAAGAGATAAGAATAACAAATGACTGAAGAGCAGCAGTATATAACAATAGCGGGGCTATATACAGGGTGTACCGGTACAGAGTCAATGTGCGGGGGCACCGGTGTCAAGGTAATCGAGGTAATATGTACATGTAGGTAGAGTTATTAAAGTGACTATGCATAGACAATAACAGAGAGTAGCAGCGGGGGAGTCTTATGACTTGGGGGCAGAAGTTATTTAGGAGCCTCCTGGACCTAGATTTGCCGTTCTGGTACCGCTTTCCTTGCGGTAGCAGAGATCACTGACAAAGATTTTAATTTTTTTTTAAAAACAGAACATAAGTGAAGATGGGTTATTCCACTAGGGTGGCTGGAGTCTTTGACAATTTGTATGGCCTTCCTCTGACACTGCCTGGTATAGAGGTCCTGGATGTACTGGGCTGTACGCACTACACTCTGTAGTGCCTTGTGTAGGCCGAGCAGTTTCCATACCAGGCAGTGATGCAACTCGTCAGAAGGCTCTCGATGGTGCAGCTGTAAAAGCTTTTGAGGATCTGAGAACCCATGTCAAATCTTTTCAGTCTCCCGAGGGAGAATAGATTTTGTCGTGCTCTCTTCACGACTGTCTTGGTGTGCTTGGACCATGTTAGTTTGTTGATGATGTGGACGCCAAGGAACTTGCACCACATGATCAGGTCTCTGACCTCCTCCATATAGGCTGTTTCATCTTTGTTGGTGATCAGGCCTACCACTGTTGTGTCATCAGCAAACTTAATATGGTTTTTGAGTCGTGCCTGGCTGTGCAGTCATGAGTGAACAGGGAGTACAGGAGGGGACTGAGCGCACACCCCTGAGGGGCCCACGTGTTGAGGATCAGTGTGGTGGATGTGTTGTTACCTACTCTTATCACCTGGGGGTGGCCCGTCAGGAAGTCCAGGATCCAGTTGCAGAGGGAGGTGTTTTGTCCCAGGGTCCTTAGCTTTGAGGGCACTATGGTGTTGATCACTGAGCTGTAGTCAATGAATAGCATTCTCACATAGGTGTTCCTTTTGTCCAGGTGTGAAAGGGCAGTGTGGAGTGCAATAGAGATTGCATCATCTGTGGATCTGTTGGTGCGGTATGCAAATTGGAGTGGGTCTAGGGTTTCTGGGATAATGGTGTTGATGTGAGCCATGACCATCCTTTCAAAGAACTTCATGGCTACAGACATGTGTACTACGCGTCGGTAGTCATTTAGGCAGGTTACCTTTGTGTTCTTGGGCACAGGGACTACAGGTGGTCTGCTTGAAACATGTTTGTATTACAGACTCAGACAGGGAGAAGTTGAAAATGTCAATGAAGACACTTGCCAGTTGGTAAGCGCATGCTCGGAGTACACGTCCTGATAATCCGTCTGGCCCTGGAGCCTTGTGAATGTTAACCTGTTTAAAGGTCTTACTCCCATCGGCTGCGGAGAGCGTGATCACACAGTCATCTGGAACAGCTGATGCGCTCATGCACGTTTCAGTGTTACTTACCTTTTTGTGAGCATAGAAGCTATTTAGCCGTGCTTAGCCATGCTTCCCTTTGTAGTCTGTAATAGTTTGCAGGCCCTGCCACATCCGACGAGCGTCGGAGCCGGCGTAGAACGATTAAATTTTAGTCCTGTATTGACACTTTGCCTGTTTGATGGTTTGTCAGAGGGCATAGTGGGATTTCTTATAAGCTTCTGGGTTAGAACTGCTCCTTGAAAGCGGCAGCTCTACCCTTTTGCTCAGTGCGAATGTTGCCTGTAATCCATGGCTTCTGGTTCGGGTAAATATGTACAGTCACTGTGGGGATGACGTCCTCAATGCACTTATTGATAAAGCCAGTGACTGATGTGGTGTACTCCTCAATGCCATCGGGAGAATCCCGGAACATATTCCAGTCTGTGCTAGCAAAACAGTCCTGTAGTTTAGCATCTGCTTCATCTAACCACTTTTTCTACAAGCAAGAATCAGAAAGATAGATTTAAGGTCAGATTTGCCAAATGGAGGGCAAGGGAGAGCTTTGCATGCGTCTCTGTGTGTGGAGTAAAGGTGGGCTAGAATTTATATACAGCTCATTGAGTGCCGTTTTAGTGCCAGCATTGGTCTGTGGTGGTGTGTAGACAGCTATGAAAAATACAGATGAAAACTCTCTCGGTATATAGTGTGGTCTACAGCTTATCATGAGATACTCTACCTCAGGCGAGAGAAACCTTGAGACTTCCTTAGATATGGTGTGCCAGCTGTTGTTTACATAAATGCATAGGCCCCTGCCCCATGTCTTACCAGAGGCTGCTGTTCTGTCCTGCCGATAGTGTATAACCCGCCAGCTGTATGTTCTTAATGTCGTCGTTCAGCCACGACTCGGTGAAACATAAGATATTACAGTTTTTAATGTCCCGTTGGTAACAGAACATGGCCAAGATGTTCAAATGTTCATAAATGACCAGCATGGTCGAATAATAATAAGGCAGAACAGTTGAAACTGGAGCTGCAGCACGGTCAGGTGGACTGGGGACAGCAAGGAGTCATCATGTCAGGTAGTCCTGGGGCATGGTCCTAGGGCTCAGGTCCTCCGAGAGAGAGAAAGAAAGAGAGAATTAGAGAGAGCATATGTGGGGTGGCCAGTCCTCTGCTGGCTGTGACGGGTGGAGATTATAGCAGAACATGGCCAAGATGTTCAAATGTTCATAAATGACCAGCATGGTCGAATAATAATAAGGCAGAACAGTTGAAACTGGAGCAGCAGCATGGCCAGGTGGACTGGGGACAGCAAGGAGTCATCATCTCAGGTAGTCCTGGGGCATGGTCCTAGGGCTCAGGTCCTCCGAGAGAGAGAAAGAAAGAGAGAAGGAGAGAATAAGAGAACGCACACTTAGATTCACACAGGACACCGAATAGGACAGGAGAAGTACTCCAGATATAACAAACTGACCCTAGCCCCCCGACTCATAAACTACTGCAGCATAAATACTGGGGGCTGAGACAGGAGGGGTCAGGAGACACTGTGGCCCCATCCGAGGACACTCCCGGACAGGGCCAAACAGGAAGGATATAACCCCACCCACTTTGCCAAAGCACAGCCCCCACACCACTAGAGGGATATATTCAACCACCAACTTACCATCCTGAGACAAGGCTGAGTATAGCCCACAAAGATCTCCGTACGGCAGGACCAAATCAGAGAGATAGGTAGGAGCAGGCCCATGTAATGCTTTGTAGGTTAGCAGTAAAACCTTGAAATCAGCCCTTGGTTTGACAGGAAGCCAGTGTAGAGAGGCTAGCACTGGAATAATATGATCACATTTTTCGGTTCTAGTCAGGATTCTAGCAGCTGTATTGAGCACTAACTGAAGTTTATTTAGTGCTTTATCCGGGTAGCCGCAAAGTAGAGCATTGCAGTAGTCTAACCTAAAGTGACCAAAGCATGGATTAATTCTTCTGCATAATTTTTGGACAGAAAGTTTCTGATTTTTGCAATGTTACGTAGATGGAAAAAAGCTGTCCTTGAAATGGTCTTGATATGTTCTTCAAAAGAGAGATCAGGGTCCAGAGTAACACCGAGGTCCTTCACAGTTTTATTTGAGACGACTGTACAACCATTAAGATTAATTGTCAGATTCAACAGAAGATCTCTTTGTTTCTTGGGACCTAGAACAAGCATCTCTGTTTTGTCCGAGTTTAAAAGTAGAAAGTTTGCAGCCTTCCACTTCCTTATGTCTGAAACACATGCTTCTAGCAAGGGCAATTTTGGGGCTTCACCATGTTTCATTGAAATGTACAGCTGTGTGTCATCCGCATAGCAGTGAAAGTTAACATTATGTTTTCGAATAACATCCCCAAGAGGTAAAATATATAGTGAAAACAATAGTGGTCCTAAAACGGAACCTTGAGGAACACCAAAATTTACAGTTGATTTGTCAGAGGACAAACCATTCACAGAGACAAACTGATATCTTTCCGACAGATAAGATCTAAACCAGGCCAGAACTTGTCCGTGTAGACCAATTTGGGTTTCCAATCTCTCCAAAAGAATGTGGTGATCGATGGTATCAAAAGCAGTACTAAGGTCTAGGAGCACGAGGACAGATGCAGAGCCTCGGTCCGATGCCATTAAAATGTAATTTACCACCTTCACAAGTGCCGTCTCAGTGCTATGATGGGGTCTAAAACCAGACTGAAGCATTTCGTATACATTGTTTGTCTTCAGGAAGGCAGTGAGTTGCTGCGCAACAACCTTTTCTAAAAATTTTGAGAGGAATGGAAGATTCGATATAGGCCGATAGTTTTTTATATTTTCTGGGTCAAGGTTTGGCTTTTTCAAGAAAGGCTTTATTACTGCCAATTTTAGTGAGTTTGGTACACATCCGGTGGATAGAGAGCCGTTTATTATGTTCAACATAGGAGGGCCAAGCACAGGAAGCAGCTCTTTCAGTAGTTTAGTTGGAATAGGGTCCAGTATGCAGCTTGAAGGTTTAGAGGCCATGATTATTTTCAGCATTGTGTCAAGAGATATAGAACTAAAACACTTTTATACGTCTCTCTTGATCCTAGGTCCTGGCAGAGTTGTGCAGACTCAGGACAACTGAGCTTTGAAGGAATACGCAGATTTAAAGAGGAGTCCGTAATTTGCTTTCTAATAATCATAATCTTTTCCTCAAAGAAGTTCATGAATTTATCACTGCTAAAGTGAAAGTCATCCTCTCTTGGGGAATGCTGCTTTTTAGTTAGCTTTGCGACAGTATCAAAAAGGAATTTCGGATTGTTCTTATTTTCCTCAATTAAGCTCTTCGGTACTGCACGGTACTGTCTTTCCAAGCTCGTCGGAAGACTTCCAGTTTGGTGTGGCACCATTTCCGTTCCAATTTTCTGGAAGCTTGCTTCAGAGCTCGGGTATTTTCTGTGTACCAGGGAGTTAGTTTCTTATGAGTAATGTTTTTAGTTTTTAGGGGTGCAACTGCATCTAGGGTATTGCGCAAGGTTAAATTGAGTTCCTCAGTTAGGTAGTTAACTGATTTTTGTCCTCTGGCGTCCTTGGGTAGACAGAGGGAATCTGGAAGGACATCAAGGAATCTTTGTGTTGTCTGTGAATTTATAGCACGACTTTTGATGTTCCTTGGTTGGGGTCTGAGCAGATTATTTGTTGCAATTGCAAACGTAATAAAATGGTGGTCCGATAGTCCAGGATTATGAGGAAAAACATTAAGATCCACAACATTTATTCCATGGGACAAAACTAGGTCCAGAGTATGACTGTGACAGTGAGTGGGTCCAGAGACATGTTGGACAAAACCCACTGAGTCGATGATGGCTCCAAAAGCCTTTTGGAGTGGGTCTGTGGACTTTTCCATGTGAATATTAAAGTCACCAAAGATTAGAATATTATCTCCTATGACTACAAGGTCCGATAGGAATTCAGTGAACTCAGTGAGGAACGCTGTATATGGCCCAGGAGGCCTGTAAACAGTAGCTATAAAAAGTGATTGAGTAGGCTGCATAGATTTCATGACTAGAAGCTCAAAAGACGAAAACATCATTTTTTTTTGTAAATTGAAATTTGCTATCGTAAATGTTAGCAACACTTCCGCCTTTGCGGGATGCACGGGGGATATGGTCACTAGTGTAGCCAGGAGGTGAGGCCTCATTTAACACAGTAAATTCATCAGGCTTATAAGCCATGTTTCAGTCAGGCCAATCACATCAAGATTATGATCAGTGATTAGTTCATTGACTATAATTTCCTTTGAAGTAAGGGATCTAACATTAAGTAGCCCTATTTTGAGATGTGAGGTTTCATGATCTCTTTCAATAATGACAGGAATGGAGGTGGTCTTTATTCTAGTGAGATTGCTAAGGTGAACACCGCCATGTTAAGTTTTTCCCAACCTAGGTCGAGGCACAGACACGGTCTCAATGGTGATAGCTGAGCTGACTACACTGACTGTGCTAATGGCAGACTCCACTATGCTGGCAGGCTGGCTAACAGCCTGCTGCCTGGCCTGCACCCTATTTCATTGTGGAGCTAGAGGAGTTAGAGCCCTGTCTCTGTTGGTAGATAAGATGAGAGCACCCCTCCAGCTAGGATGGAGTCCGTCACTCCTCAGCAGGTCAGTCTTGGTCCTGTTTGTGGGTGAGTCCCAGAAAGAGGGCCAATTATCTACAAATTCTATCTTTTGGGAGGGGCAGAAAACAGTTTTCAACCAGCGATTGAGTTGTGAGACTGCTGTAGAGCTCATCACTCCCCCTAACTGGGAGGGGGCCAGAGACAATTACTCGATGCCGACACATCTTTCTAGCTGATTTACACGCAGAAGCTATGTTGCGCTTGGTGATCTCTGACTGTTTCATCCTAACATTGTTGGTGCCGACGTGGATAACAATATCTCTATACTCTCTACACTCGCCAGTTTTAGCTTTAGCCAGCACCATCTTCAGATTAGCCTTAACGTCGGTAGCTCTGCCCCCTTGTAAACAGTGTATGATCGCTGGATGATTCGTTTTAAGTCTAATACTGCGGGTAATGGAGTCGCCAATGACTAGAGTTTTCAATTTGTCAGAGCTAATGGTGGGAAGCTTCGGCGTCTCAGACCCCGTAACGGGAGGAGTAGAGACCAGAGAAGACTCGGCCTCTGACTCCGACTCGCTGCTTAATGGGGAAAACTGGTTGAAAGTTTCTGTCTGCTGAATGAGCGACACCGGTTGAGCGTTCCTACAGCATTTCCTTCCAGAAACCGTGAGAAAGTTGTCCGGCTGCGGGAACTGTGCCAGGGGATTTATATTACTATCTGTACTTACTGGTGGCACAGATGCTGTTTCATCCTTTCCTACACTGAAATTACCTTTGCCTAACGATTGCGTCTGAAGCTGGGCTTGTAGCACAGCTATCCTCGCCGTAAGGCGATCGTTCTCCTGTATATTATGAGTACAGCGACTGCAATTAGAAGGCATCATGTTAATGTTACTACTTAGCTTCGGCTGTTAGAGGTCCTGACGAACCGTGTCCAGATAAAGCATCCGGAGTGAAAAAGTTGAGAATATATATATATATATATAAACGGTAATTAAAAAGTAAAAACCGTAAAGTTGTCAGGTAGCAAAATAGGTTGGCAACAAAACGCACAGCAACTCGAAAACAAGTCTGCAAGTTGTGACCGGAAATGACGTCAGAGAATTACAACTCTTGCCTTTTTCTAATCTCTTTCCGCGAAATCTCTGTTTCCTTCTCCAGCGAATAACGGGGATCTGAGCCTGGTCGGGTGTTTGTATTAAATCCCTCTTTGTCCAGTTTGAGGTGAGCAACCGCAGTTCTGATGTCAAGATGCTCTTTTCTGTCATCAGAGACAGTAGCAGCAACATCATGTACAAAGCAAGTTACGAACAACGTGAAAAAACAAACAAAATAGCATGGTTGGTTAAGAGCCGAGAAGACGGCAGCCCTCCCCTCCGGCGCCATGTTAATGGATTATGGAGAGAAATAGAGATCATCAAATCACCCTTCCTCTATAACAGAGTATTATAGAGTTTGGCCTGTGGATGGTTTTATTTGGCCCCCAAATAAATCTTATTATTATTTTTTTTCTTTTAATTGCTGAATTTTCATTGTTGAACATAAAAGACCAAGGAACACCAAGAAATCAGCTCCAACTGACACCCCTGTGGATGTGAATGATGCAATCAGCAGCAATAACATCACTCCACTGATTCATGGGTAAAGCCATGGGATTAAACACAGAACCCAGGGCAGAAGGGTTCTCCTTCTCCTTACCTCGTCGTCCAACAACAACAGCTCCCCTCCAGGCTCTCACCAGTCTCCACTCTTCAGTCCCAGAGTGGGGCTTAAGGGGGGTGGTTTGGGGCTTGGCTGTCCACCAGGGGTCTGTTTGTGCCAACCAGGCTGGGGATTAGCTCTCTGCTCTCTGGGATTCTCTCAGGCCCCCAGGACAGGAACCCCCACCTCTAGAGAGCGATAGAGAGATGGAGACACACAACAACAACAACACATTCTCACATTCTCATTCCATCACTCTGAAGAACATCTATGGACTACTTACTGTAAGTCTATGACAATAAGCAGAAAGACCAAATGAACCAAGAGCGACGAGATAGCCATAGATGAGGTGAGTAACGCCTATTGTAGATGCTGGTTTTCATGGTTAGCGTGTCAGTTAAATAAAAAGGAGTAACAGTCACCAGCATGTATCATATTATCTAACATGTCAGTGACTATGGGTGTTTATTGTATGTTCTGTATATGTTAATACACAAAATCCTGTAACCTGCAGTGGAAGTCATTCTATCTGACTGAGTATGTCAGATAATGTTGGCTTGGTTATATTCAGCGGCGCTGGGGCCATTAGTAAACACACATACGACCTGGGGCTGAAGGAAGGGAGGGAGAGAGAGAGAGAGCGAGAGAGATGGAAGGAGGGAGGGACTACAGGATGGAGGGAGGGAGAGATAGAGGGATGGATTGAGGGAAGGATGGATGGAGGACAGGAGAGAGGGAGGGATGGAGGGGGGACTATGGGATGGATTAAGGGAAGGATAGAGGGAGGGAGATGGAGGGGAGGGATGGATGGAAGGAAGGAGGGACTACAGGATGGAGGGATGGAGAGATGGAGAGGGATGGATTGAGGGAAGGATGGATGGAGGACAGGAGAGAGGGAGGGATGGAGGGGGGACTATGGGATGGATTAAGGGAAGGATAGAGGGAGGGAGATGGAGGGGAGGAATAGAAGGAGGGAGGGAGGGACAGAGGGAGGGAAGGACGGAGGCAGTGCTTCATTTGTAAATTGTAAGGTCCCAGAACACATAGTGTGTGTGTGTGTGTGTGTGTGTTTGTCTGTTTGTGTGTGTGTGTGTGTGTGTGTGTGTGTGTGTGGGGGGGGGGGGGGGGTTATCCGGGGGGCTCTGAGGTCCCAGAACACATAGTGGGGGGTTTTATCCAGGGGGCACTGTGGTATCGGAACACATTGAGAAAAAAAGTGTCAAACACAACATAGCAGCCAAGTAGCCTACTATCTATGGTGGTGAAACGGACAGCCCTTTCCAAGGTGCTAATTCATTCAAAGCACTTTAAACGTCACTGCAGTATGCACACATACTTGAGTATAGCTTCGGGGTTTACACAGGTTCCAATTTCTTATATCAATGTACAGCAGCATTTTTAGACGACACTGCGGAACACCCACCATATGCACAAACACGTACTCAGCTATGGGGCTTATAAGATATGTATTTCATATCAATGTAGCAGTAGAACAAATATCACAAGATCGGAATATAACTTCAATTAAGGAGGGAGGGAGAGGGAGGGAGAGGGAGGGAGGGGGGACTGGAGAGAGGGAGTGATGAAGGGATGAGAGGAAGTGTCCAGAGGTCACCCCGTGACTGATTAATTCCTCCTCAGACTGAGGGGATAAATAAATATATAAATGAAATGTGTAAGGCACATCTCTGTTGGCATCAGAACGCAGCCTAAATCATCATGTCATTGGTGAGCCCCGCCTGCCAGGCCATGCTAATGTAGTCACACTCCTGGGGACGAGGGTCTTTATCGGTTGGCAATGGCCAACAAAGTGATATGTCACCGCAACTGAGGTGGTGGACTTAAGTTTTCAATTCAGCATTCTGAAGATGTGGGTGGAAAATAAAAGAAACAGACAGGGGGAATTTGCCAGGCAGGACGAGCGGGGGGGATGACATTCCCATGGGACGGGGGGACGGGGTGGCTTTGTGGGGATTACAGTGTCTGTGGATGAGGAAGGCATTAGAGTGGAAACACAAGGCCAGGCACCCCTGCAGGACAGGGAACAGTGGAGGAGGGTAAAGAGAGGGTGGCCACGCTCTGAAACTGATACAGCTGCATTCTCCTCTAAACATCACAGGGCCAGCTAACCCCTCCACACATTCCCCCCTAACCCCCCAAAGCCCTCCCCCGTCGTGATGTAAGACAGGGGCCTCATCCCACCACTTTGTCTTCTGTAATTTATCAGAGAAAATGCCACTCCCTGTCCACCTTCAACCCCCCCCACATCCCCCTCCGTCCTCACCTCTCTAACTATTCCTCCCTATGCCCCCCCCACCCCCACTACACCCCACTACACCCCACTACATCCTCACCCCTTTAACTATCCCTCTCTACGCCCCACACCCCCCTATGTCCTCGCCCCACACCCCCTCGCTCCACACCCCTCTAACTGTCCCTCCCTCTTCAACTGGCCCTGGAGACAGCTGGGCAAACACTGACCCGTATCGCCCCTTTATCCCCACGACCCCCAGATTCCCTGGTCGCTTCCCAGCCTCACTCCCAGCCTCACCCCTGGCTCCAACCTCTACCTCGCCAGCCTAGCAACGGGGACAGTGGCCCACCCATGGCACCAGGGCCCTCTGTGGGACTATACACGTGAGACGCTGGAATTCTAAACACCCTAAGAGCTCTGGCAAACAGCAAAGGTCAGGCAGAGACACAGACACTGAAGCAGGGTCCGGAATCTGAATGTGTGTGAATCTGGCTGAAAATTCCATTCAGGCTACAGCCAGCGATAAGCAAAGATAGCAAGGCAGTGTGAGTTCTGCCACAGACAGTGAGAAGAAGATAGGAGGATGAGAGAAGACAAGCTTCCCTCTTTCCTCCTCTGTGGGAAGATGGGAAGATGAGGCGCTCTATTGAGTAGGGTTCAGCGTGGTGTTCCTGCGGCTGTGTTTATCCAGTGGCGTGGAGACAGAGCTCAGAGTATTGACGGCCTGCCACCTTGTCCTCTCCCCGAGGGCAGGGCAGAAGGACACATTTTCATGACAACTACACATGTGCACACAGTGAAATAGGATGACTGGAATAAAAACACTACACCCCTTTCCTCTCTCCCCTCTCCCTCTTTCTCTCTCCCTCTCATTCTCATTCCTCCCCTATCATCATTTATGCTATTTGTGTCCGTACAAATTCCCCTACCTCTCTGCATCACTCTCCCCCCAGTCTAGCTGTATGTTCTCTTTGTCTGAACACATCCCTTTTCATTCCAGCATCTCTCCCTCTACCTTTCTCTCTAATGCTGATGAATGCACACATCATCCCTGTAGAGAAATGAAATACAGAAAGGGATATAAGGAGGGCAAATGGTGAAGCGCTAATGATGTGCTGTACTATACCTGCAGTAGTCATTATCTAAAGTGGCAGTAGATAAAAGGGCCGAGGCTTGGCCAAGATGTTACTTAGTCAAGTAGAGTTCCACCGAGCTTTGTTCCTGTCAGTGACAAACAAGGTGCATGGCTTAAACTCATACACATATGAAGAGAGAAACTCTAACACACACACACGCTGACACTAACACAGATACACACACACCCATACAGAAGCCCCTCTCCCCCCCCCCCCCCCCCCCGCGCCTGCTCCATTCCCCAGTGGTTTCAGTAATTAACCCCGCGCAGTGCTTATACAGGCTTATATAGTCTGTGAAGTACACATGTGCATACATAATACTGCATCGGTTCCACCCAACAAAACAGTCCTGATGCCTGATGCTTGTCTTTTATTAAAGCATGAGCATTAAAGTGAGAGGATGGGGCTCAGAAATGCCTGTACTCTGGCAGTGCAAACAGGAAACAACCCAGTGTATAGGCGAGGCTAGTATAGTACTGACTAGCAGCCTGCCTGCCGTCCCATCCTCTAATTGACAGCAGGGATCATTAGCGCCATGACGAGTCTGGAGGAGACGCGCAAGTGGCTTCATTCGAGACACTGACCTGTAGTCAGGCACCATGCAGCAGCAACGGACCGATCGACGACCACACCACAGCACCTGACAAACACAGGCCACTGCTAAATATAGACCTGCGAATTAGGGCTGCATCTGTGTACATTTACTTCTATGTTAATTATAAGGCTCACACAGAGATGAGGGCAGTATAACCCCATATTGGACAGGATCTGAACACACAGTGAGACTGGGTCCTGTGTGGCTCAGTCGGTAGAGCATGGCGCTTGCAACGCCAAGCGTCGTGGGTTCGTTTCCCACTGGGGCCACCCATATGCAAAAGTAGTGGCCCCAGCCGACTTGTAAGTCGCTTTGGACAAAAGCGTCTGCTAAATGGGATATTATTATTTATTATTATTCTAAAGACTGGATAGCCATAAAAATGATAATTTCAATCAATGCAATGCACATTGAGGACAGAATTGTACTTTTTCAACTATCTATATACAATAATTAAAAAATCCCATTTCCCCAAATATAGATTATTTTAATTAGACCAGGAGCCACCCAGCAGTAAGATCAGATCAAATCTGTTGCTTCCCTCCAAGTGCAACCAGCAAACCATCACACAAACTGAGCCAATTGTTCAACCAAGCACAGCGGCTTTCACAACACAGCCGAGGGGTGGTGATGGTGGTGGCCATGATCCTGCTCAAAAACAAAGCTGTTCTGTCAGGTGAAATAGGTCAGGTAGCCATTTTCTCCTGGGAGGGAGGTAGACTCTCTCACACTGTCTCTCTTCTCCTCCACCGGTAGCCTAGCGAGTGTGTCAGTGTGTGAGCCGCTGCTCTAGGGTCTAATTAATGCAGCACACTGTGCACCCATATGGCTACATGTGATTAAACAGATCGAAAAGAGAAGAGAGAGTCAACCACATGGGTCTCCATCTCCCTCTTTCTGGCCATGCAGCCTGGATTGCTGCGTTAGCTTGTTCTCGCTCTCTATCTCTCTCTCTCTCTCTCTCTCTCTCTCTCTCTCATGGGGCTAAGACAGTGATTCGACCTTGACACAAAGGAGTTTGATTAGACCCAGGGAAATCAATACTGAAAATGTCCAAGTCAGTCAAACATACAATTAATTATATATTTTGTCATGTCATTATGCCCAAGCTATTTTTCATCTCCAAGGCCAAAGCAAGGTAAATATGTATTTGTCTTTTCCTGTGCGGACAAAGGCTGCATGCGTTTCTCAGCCAGCTGAGCGGGCTGGGGCTCCGTCTCTATCTCCCAGCTATTACTGGTGCCATGGCTGCTGGCTTTCACTCTGTGTGCATGTGTTTGATTAGGGAGGGGCTCCCTGGGCTCACGGATGGGTGCTTTTGGAGATGTCATTTCTCTTCCTCCTCCTCCTCCTCCTCCCCTCCCAGCTTCCCTCTCTCCCCTCTTTGTCCTGCTTCACACATCTCAGGCATCAGGCGCTCTGGGGATGCGACATCTCTGCCTGCCTGCCTGTCCAATGACAGAAGCTCTCCTCCCCTTCCTTCCTTCCTTCCTTCCTTCCTTCCTTCCTTCCTTCCTTCCTTCCTTCCTTCCTTCCTTCCTTCCTTCCTTCCTTCCTTCCTTCCTTCCTTCCTTCCTTCCTTCCTTCCTTCCTTCCTTCCTTCCTTCCTTCCTTCCTTTCCTTTCCTTTCCTTTCCTTTCCTTTTCTTTCTTCAGGGGCTGATGTGTGTGTACTGTATGTGTGTGAGGGAGAGGGAGAGGGAGAAATAGATGGAGAGGGAGGGAGAGAGAAAGAGATAAGTGCATGTGTCAGAGATATGATTCCATATCTGTGCATGTGAGACATTCACTCACTGCCACTGAAAAGGTCACCAGATTTATTTCCGGCAAATACATAGAAGTGTGTTATAGGGGCAGCCATTTTACACCTTCATAGCAATTCCCTCGGCACTGTCTGCAATTACATCAGTCCTCCTTTCTGGGGAGAACCAGTCACTCCATTAATGCGTTCAGTGCCACATCTCCTGTGGCTTCCCTAAGTTAATGCATACATCCTCCATCACACATGACACAATGTGAGCTAGCACTGAAATTCTATATGACTCCACCATGACCAAAGGGAAGAAACGTCAGTCCAGCACCTTCCGAAGGGGATGGGAAGGGTAGCGGTCAAAATTACTGTAACTCATCTGTGTTTAGTATGAGGCCGTTCCAGAAATGTCAAAACACCACCCCTACAATTAGAAAAATACACAAAAAGACACACAAAGACAAACAGAGGTCCCACTCCAAAACCAGAGGAGCTGACAAGATGGTTTTGATTATTTGTGATGTGTGAGGAGGTACGTTTTCCCTTCACAGTCACCTGGGAATTGTGTTACGGCTGGGAAATCTGGAAGCAGTAAAAAAAGCAGAAAACTTCAGAGGGAGGTGGGCATGAAAGTTGGCTGGTCTGACCTGTGACCCCCTTCTCTCTCGACTGCTCCCTTTGAGCTGCTAAAAGGCGTGCGTTGTGAGAATCCAAAAGACAGCTGCGCCCCCCTTTCTTGAAGCGCTCTTGGGGAGTGCAGAGGTCCCCCTCTCTTAGTTCGGGCCTAAATGATGTGGGGTCAGGGGGGGCTGGTTGACCCCCAGTGGAGGTGGTCCGGCTGTGGCCAGGGATAGAGTTTCACTGGTTTATATTGCCAGTCTGGGCCACTCTGCTCAGCTCTGTGCTGTTATGTGGTTGAGAGGCCATCCATCCTGCCTGTGAACACAGCTCCCTGTTTTCTCTGATTTACTATCGCAAGAGATAATGAAGAAACCAGCGCCGCAAGGCTCTCTCTCACACACTCATACACTCTCTCACACACTCTCATACACACTCTCTCACACACACTCTCACACACTCTCACACACCCTCTCTCACACACACTCTCATACACTCTCTCACACACACTCTCATACACTCTCTCACACACTCTCTCACACACTCTCACACACTCTCTCACACACTCATACACTCTCTCTCACACACACTCTCATACACTCTTTCTCACACTCTCACACACACTCTCATACACTCTCTCACACACTCTCTCACACACTCTCACACACTCTCTCACACACTCATACACTCTCTCTCACACACACTCTCATACACTCTTTCTCACACTCTCACACACACTCTCATACACTCTCTCACACACTCTCTCTCACACACACTCTCATACACTCTCTCACACACTCTCACACACACTCTCATACACTCTCTCTCACACACACATACACACCACACAGATACATGTAAAAGCCACACAGATACATACACACATACACACCGCACACAGATGCACAACACATCACAGGAGGCTGCTGAGGGGAGAATGGTCATAATAATGGCCGGAACGGAGCGAATGGAATGGCATCAAACACATGTAAACCGTGTGTTTGATGTATTTGAAACCATTCCACCAATTCCGCTCCAGCCATTACAACGAGCCCATCCCCCCCAATGAAGGTGACACCAGCCTCCTGTGACTGCAACATATGTAACAGTCACATCTAGGAGTGTGTGTGTATATATGTGTGTATATGTGTGTATGTGTGTGCTACATGGACAAGTTAATCTCATACCTCATATCTCTAGTTGAAACAATGCCGTACAATCAAATGCACTAAGATCAATGTTATTCATAGTGCTGTTATTGATCTCATGCATCGGGGAGCAGAGTCAGGGTGCCTCAGATTACAGGGGCATTCACATGCATTTCATACTGTACTATACCCAGGGGGGCCCACTGAGCCAGCCCATACTGAAAAACAGGACTGTTAATGTCATTACTGGGACAGCGTGGCAGTGTGAGACTGCACTGTGGGGCTTAGGGAACATACACACAAATAGCAGACCACTTTAAACTAATATAGTGTACACACTACTAGCGATGGGGGAAAAAGAAAATCGATGTAGTTACATATCTGGACCTTATTTTTGACGATATATCGTTTCGACAATACATATAGAATCGTGAGAATCGCAATACATACCGTATCGGCACCTAAGTATCACGATAAGATGGTATTGTGAGTTCCCTGGCTATTCCCAGCCCTAGTACACACAGTTACTGCCACGTGAAGACGTACATGTTTTACCAAAGTAAATAATGACATACACTTTTTACTCGTCATCCATGGTTTAACCGGATAAGTGATGGATATCCCCTCGCTAGTAAAGGAAGGGATTCTAAAAGTTTAGGATTACGGTAACAATATGTTCCGATTTAGAATTTACAATTAGGATTAAGGAGTGGAGGGTAAAGAAGGTGTTGAATTAGATAGAGGTTTTGGTGCTGGTTTTCTCTCCAGGATTTACATTTAAGCAAGTGAACTGGATGATGAAACTAGTATTGAAACAGGCTTCAGAATATAATTTACAGCCCAAATAAGCGAGATGCAGAGAGAGTTTGATTTAGATTCCTAGTCTTTCTTAAAGTCTGACTATGTTGGATTGATTCAAAATCCGTCAGCATTTCCCATCCTGTTCCAATAGTACCAGACTTCACCTGCAGCCTTAATGTGGTAAACTCTGCACATGGCATGTTGTGCCGTACCAAGGACACAATCTGCATATGGTAATGAGCGTATTATAAACCAACGACATGAATGGGGTTCATCATGGTAGAATGTGAGGCATTGTAGGATGCAGCTTCGATGTACTGTAAGGCATTAACAGTACAGGGTTAACCTTGTGTGTCCGTTTTCTGCTATGCCTTATTTAACCTGATGTGTCATGAGCGTGAATGTGCTTTTGATGAAGGCCGTCAATTTCTTAATTATAATGTGAGACAAATGCGAAGGTAATTGTGTCGCCAAAACAACCAACCGCCCATGCACACACATCCACACGCAGAGTAAGAAACACTTCACACCTGTCCTTTTAATTACTAGAGCTAGTTTATTAACATTGTTGTTGTCGTCTTTTGCCTTTAATCAGCGTGGCACAATGACTTCTAAAACAATACAAACCACTAAAAAATATCTAGTCTGTCTTTATACACATATACACATACATACAGTATTATACATATGTATACACATGTGAATCACGACCAACCATCACGACCAACTACAGATACTGTATCATAGAGAACACACATTTGTGGACACGTACAAGTGATCCCTGATGGGAAAAATGATCTAAAATCTTTTAAAATCATTTCATATTGACCTGAATTTGATTGTGGGACACTTGGGCAGGCAGAGGCACTGACCACAGCAGACATATAGCCAGACAGACAGATACACAGACAGACATATATACAGACAGACATATAGACGGATAGACATATAGACGGACAGACGTATAGACCGACAGACAGACAGGCAGACAGACAGATGTGACTGAACAGCTCCCCACAGACAATATGCAGCTGATTATACTATACTGTACAGGTTTGTGCTCTCTTAGTTCCTTCTCCACAGCCTGGCTATTCTCATCACACCAGCTCTGTCCCTATATCAAACCCAACACAAGCTCTAAAAACCGAGGCGCCTCTGCCCCCATTAAAAGTACAGTGAGGCTATAGAAACTGTCTGGGGCGGCAGGGTAGCCTAGTGGTTAGAGCGTTGGACTAGTAACCGAAAGGTAGCAAGTTTGAATCCCCGAGCTGACAAGGTACAAATCTGTCGTTCTGCCCCTGAACAGGCAGTTAGCCCACTGTTCCTAGGCTGTCATTGAAAATAAGAATTTGTTCTTTAACTGACTTGCCTGGTTAAATAAAGGTAAATAAAAAATAAAATAAAAATTTGGCATTTGGTTTAGGTTAGCACCCTGGCAGCGATACCATAACCCAATGGCATGGTAGCAGCAGTAGCAACAATGACTTTGACAGTCGTACACATAATAACTGTATGAGAAAGCCTTTTCCCCTTGCCCTGTGCGATGTGCCTGGAGGCTTCTGTGCCTGGTGGAGAGAATGCCACAGGTTTGTGAGGACATGAGGAGGGATACAGTCAGTATTGCCAACCAAACTGGGTAAGAGGAGATCAAATATGACAGTAATACCACCTGTGTAAGCTCAACTGTAGCTACAGTAAGTTGGCACAAGTTTACCTGGAGATACAAGCAGCTCTCGTATCCTTGCTGATGCCGTAACAACGCAGGTCTGTACTGTAGATTAAAGCTGTGCATACTCTGTGTGTATTTCCATAAGCGCATGCTTCTCTAAAGCACAGCTTTAACACGAACACATGTTGATAAAATGTTTGTATGGAGAGGTTCATGCTTTATTGTCTCCACGGTTTAGTGACCATGAACTCGATTTGACGGTTTGACGGTGAATCAATTACATCTCTTAGTGGTGGAAAAGGGATCAAACAAGACAATGTGAGTCATAATAACAGGTACGATGATATGAAGAGGATCAACAAGCAGTCAATATGATACATAATGATGTCTTTCTGAGTAGAAACAGTTGCAGCAAATAAACACTGGCAAATATGTAGACCAACGGTGTGGAATAGAAACATCAATAGCATCATGGTAAGATGACAATATTTGCCCTATTCCAATGGCTAAATGTCACAGTGTCACCATCACAAATCCAATAATGATAAACTAGCACTTTAGCAGCCTGCTAAAACAGCAACATTTGCGAATAGCTGAGAAAGATATGGTTTGAAAAACATGACTTCTCTCAGTGGCCATGCTGAAATACATTGGAGTTAACGTGTTTCTCGACAGAGGTGCAAATATACTACTGATCTCAAACATGCTTTAAGTTACAATTCCATTAATTCACCACTAAATGACAAGAATTCAAATTATTTGAAAATCTTCAAATCAGCATTATCTGACATGTACAGTCAGCGAGTTTTTTTGGGGGGGGGAGAATATCTGAGAGATAACAGCACCAGAAATGTAATCAATTTACAATCAAAAGTATAGTCATTTGGTGCCACAGTGATCAATACAGCACATATTAACAGATCAATACATCTGAACTGTGTGGTGTTACAGCATGACACAAAGGCCAATCCCTCAACAGGCCTTGTTCGTCGGTTACACCGTCAGACATGTCAACAATGAGATATTGCTGTAATCGTTTTCGCTAAGTTCCTACAATATGTAGCTCGCTTTCTCCTGTTTCTACAACATGAACAAAAATGTGGCATACATGGACAGACTTGGAGTTGCATCTCATGTAGCTTCAACACCACACCATATTTCACAGACGTGTTGCAACAAATCTTACTAAGATACTAACTCATGAACAAACCAGTTTGGGGAGAGGGTTACCTTCGTTGTTTTAAGATGTCAGGCCAGTGTGGCATACCGTGAGTACCTACTCCTACAGTAACTTGATCTAAAATTCAAACAATCACTTCCACAAGATTGTGCAAGTGTCTATATTAGTTTTGGTAGATACTTGACTATTTCCTTTGTGGCCACTGGTCAGCAACTGCCAGTTAAGAGAGTTCCTAACTTGTCAGGAGTCCTAATTAGCATGTATAGCATCTGCAAAAACAGAAAGAAACAAAAAAGAGGAAAAAGACATGGCAGGCAGTAGTTTCAGAGTTTCCCTTCGCCTTCCATGGCTGGGTGAGAGAACAGAGAAAACGGTTGAACATTTCATCCCTTTCATGAAGAGGCTTAAAAAGCTGAAATGGTAACATTATTGTCACACAGAAAAAAATGTTTGTTTTACAGAGTCCCAGTTTGATGTGTTTACTCTCCAGTTCTCAATAGCCTTGTGTGGCCAGAGATAAACCAGCTAATGTCTCTCCCCTGATTCTCTCTGGGGAGAGCTGGGGCACTGGGGTAATTCTGACAAACACTCCTTTCTTTACAAAGTTGTGTGTGTGTCGCTGGTGTGTGTGTGTGTGTGTGTGTGTGTGTGTGTAGGGAGAGGTGGCATTACAGAGAGGGGCAAGGAAGAGAGACAAAAGGAGACAAAACCGTACTAAGAAGAGCGGTTGTGAACTTCATTCATGAATCCCTATATACGTGGTTCACAGAGGCTACACATCTTCATGCATGGAGGATTACCATTATCTGCTCAGTATGTGTGAAAGTGGAGAGATTATCTCCTTGATTATTTGCCTAGTCGATAAACAAAAAAAGGCAGTCCCTCCCCCTAAACTGGTTGAATAGGGCACAGTCAGAGAACTGTGAGAGGAAGATTGTACTAAATGACATGGACTCTCATAGTGGAGCGCCTAGTCCATGTTCCGCTGTGACGAATACAACATAAGGATTAGATAGACGTTCCCTGAGCACAGACAGCCCACTCTCTCTTTGTCCAGAGAAACAAACTCAGCGGATGGGAATCTCACGAGGGGAAGAAGCAGGGCTGAGTATAGATAGTGGGAGAGTCTCATCTCACCAGCCAATGGAGTGGTAATAAGTCAGAATAGACTAGAGCAGCTTCAGCAGTTGATCACAGAGGGCAGCTCTTAACATTGATCTATAGGAGTGTAAAAGCATTGGAAGAATCATGATCGTATCAATCATGTAAACATGACGCCCCATTTTACAGCTCGGCATTCTGGGTGAAGGGTAAATAAGTTGTGCACTGTATGGCACTAAAACCTGTCAAATCATGGATGAGATGTGGGCAATTTCCAGCATCGGAAATTAACCGTAAATTATTAAGATAAAGTACCTCTGGTTTCTCTGGAGAGACCCCTCCTCACAAACATCTTTTACGCTTTTAAAGAAGCACTAGAGAGAATATTACATCAACAGTTCATAAATACACGCGTGTAACATTGAGGCATTTCTTTCTGCTAGTTTGACAACTATCATTATTGTTTACTAAGACTTGCAATGTAAATCTACCATCATGTACAATAACAATACAAGAAATGAAGACCCGCGAGACAATAAAAGAAACGTACGGTGAAGAAACAAACAAACACAAAGTACAGAATTACTGCAGGTGAGTCCTGGTTCCACGTTTTCGGCAACATTGCAAAGCATTAACAACAACGACTTCTACTGCATCGTACAATAAAAACCCTCTGCCGGAGGAGCACACACTGACACACGTCTCTGGAATGTAATGTGCATTACAACTGTACAATAGTTAGTCTAATAGAAACACAGTTCTACAGCCCGGCTTTAACACATCCCATTTATTTAACCAGTCCGTTTCAGGCTAGTGTCGCTACCATATCAAATCTAGAATGGACCAAGCGCTGCACACACATCCTCTCATCAGCCAACTACAAAGGGATGAGAGCACTGGCTGCTCTAAACGATCTAACTCAAACATATTGGACCAACAAATTACTACAATTCAATCGATGACTGCAGCCTAGGAAGGTAGGAATATGTGTGTGTCTTTACAGGAGAGGTTTTATATGAAAGGTACAGTATTTCATATCTAATGGAGTTACTCCATTTATTGACACAATTTGAGTGCAGAAATCCCTTGCAATAAATCAGGGGTGAGAACTGGTGACTGTTCATTATCTGTATTTACAAACACCTGTTGCTGCAGATCATCTGTGAGGAGGGTTCTGGGAGTAAAAGAGTAGTAGCCGTACTACAGTTTATACTGAGTAGCTGTACTACAGTTTATACTGAGTAGCTGTACTACAGTCTGCAGTGAGTAGCTGTACTACAGTCTGCAGTGAGTAGCTGTACGTCAGTCTGCAGTGAGTAGCTGTACTACAGTTTATACTGAGTAGCTGTACGACAGTCTGCAGTGAGTAGCTGTACTACAGTTTATACTGAGTAGCTGTACTACAGTCTGCAGTGAGTAGCTGTACTACAGTTTATACTGAGTAGCTGTACTACAGTCTGCAGTGAGTAGCTGTACTACAGTTTATACTGAGTAGCTGTACTACAGTTTATACTGAGTAGCTATACTACAGTTTGCAGTGAGTAGCTGTACTACAGTTTATACTGAGTAGCTGTACTACAGTCTGCAGTGAGTAGCTGTACTACAGTTTATACTGAGTAGCTGTACTACAGTTTATACTGAGTAGCTGTACTAGTCTGCAGTGAGTAGCTGTACTACAGTTTATACTGAGTAGCTATACTACAGTTTGCAGTGAGTAGCTGAACTATAGTTTATACTGAGTAGCTGTACTACAGTCTGCAGTGAGTAGCTGAACTACAGTTTATACTGAGTAGCTGTACTACAGTCTGCAGTGAGTAGCTGTACTACAGTTTATACTGAGTAGCTGTACTACAGTCTGCAGTGAGTAGCTGTACTACAGTTTATACTGAGTAGCTGTACTACAGTTTGCAGTGAGTGCTGGATGTCCTCGTTTATAGGTCCATAACAGACGCATGTTCAAAGACAGTCAAGGCTGAGTGGAAAAACAAAAACGTAAAAGCTTCTGATACAACAAAACTGTGATAAAAACAATTGTGATACATTCACATCCACAAAAGCTAAGCATAAAGACAAAAACAACTGTTTTTCTGTCACACAACTGCACTACCACAAGGTCCTGAAGACATCCTCTCTTCCCTAGGAGTGTGTGTGTCATTACGTTTGTGTGTGTGTGTGTGGTGTATATTTATACACATATAGAAGTGTGAGAAGGAGCAACCTGAGAGCAGGCCTGTCGTGTCGGGGTTGAGGTAGGTACCAGAGTAATACTGCTTTAGGCCATTACGTGACTGAGACAGAGTAGAGAGCATAGAGTTCATAGGGGATCTATCTCTACAGAAGAGAGAGCCAGGGAGAAGACAGGGGGTCCGTCGGACAGCGGCCCTAACCCAGGCTACCGGAGTACTGGCCTGGCTCAGGTTGGCTCTGCCTCAGGGAAGCTCCAGCTCCGGAGAGCATGGTTCTGGAGTAACAGGTGGAGCAGTGGTGGTGGCACTCCCAGGTCTGACCCTGGATCAGATCCAAGTCTAATAACATCAAGTTGACTGTGTGTTTGCTCAGGAAGATGACAGCATGAGCACACTGAACTCAGACCTGTGAGTTAATACCTGTGGTCCACCTGTTAAACCATCTCCCTCTGGATTTACATGCAGCAGTGTGATAAAGGTTTTCCTGAAGCACTTTCATTTGTCAGTGTGGAGGAGGGATGGAGTGAGGGATCTGGGATGGACAGGCTCGATAAGTCTGGGCTATTCCTTTATGACAGAAGGGAATTGATTTGATTTGAGCCCTGATTAAATATAACAAAAGGGAGTGCACTGTGCCACAGCTTCGAGTGAGTGACAGGCAGGCCAAAAATCAGATTAGAACGACTCTATTGTCAATTAAAGAGCCAATTACCTGGTATCATATCAGATACATTAGCATTTGTGGTTGTCAATGCCTAGAATGATATTGTGATACATTTGTGCTTCATTTTCTTAATACATCACATTCACTCGGTATCTAGCGCACACACACACAAACACACACAAACACAAACGCAGGCAGGCAGACATGTACGCACGCGCGCGCACACATACAGTTCCATCACGCAATCATTCATAAATACACATATGATGTATGTCTCAATCGAGTGTAAATGTAACTAAAACCTCACCTGCCCAATGGAATATCTGCAGCAGTTCTCACATAGCAGTAAAATTGTCCTGAAATGATTAGTGGCAGTGCAGTGAATCGCTAACAGTCTTTTCAATCAACAGAAGCAACTAAGATTCAAATAAAACAAAGACAAAATATCTCACGCAAACACGATGGAAAACGCTGAAAAATGTCTTTACAAGTAGAATACATACAACGATATCATCTGTCAACTTGCATGAGGTACTGACATATCCACAAACAGCAATTCATCGACGGAGGGAAGCCAGGAGCTCTCACAACAGAAGTACATGTTTCATTATGAAAGAAAGAACAACTACAACATTGTTATCTTGAGGTAGAACGTGGACTTCAGCGTTTTCTTGAAGTGCTTTCCGTTAGATTTTTCTCTCTCTCCTTTTTCCGGCTTTCGACAAGCAGGAGAGCGACGGTTCTTGACATCTGAGGTAGCGTGGCACCTGTTCTCGTGTTTTACGAACCGATCGCTCTACATGTAAAAGTAACTGAACGCAAGGGGAAAAGACGGATCCAAAAGGTTTCCCATGTCACATTCATTCCGGCTGAGGTAGGTTTTTGTTGAATCCTAAGGTTCACAGAGAAAGTTGAGAACCTGTATGAAGGCCGAGAACTAATAAAAAATAAAGAAACGATATCACTGAAAATAAAAGTCCTGAGACAGAGAATATAAGAAATCACTGGAAGAATCACTAAGAAGGCCTTAGTCTTCGTTGGATGCGTTTGTGTAATCCTTGGTAGGCTAAGCGGAGGCAGCAGTCTTTGACGTTGAAAGAAAAAGTAGAAATAAGGCCAATAACTTAAAACCATTTCGTGAGATAGTAGAGAAATAAAAACATATTCGATTCTGAGATAAAATGACGAGTGTATAACAAAGACATTCTGGACATCTATTCTGTGTGCTGCCGGCAACCAGAAAAAAACAAGAACACATCATTCACCTGCCAAAGCTAAAACCTAGGCCGGGGACACCTCCAAGAACGAAGACCATATAACTTTTCCAGAAAGCGACTTATTTAAACTTACCAATAATACAATTATTTGCACAAAGAAAAACGAATATGAAAGGAAATGCTTCGGTCGACCTGAGTGTGATACGAGTCTGAGGTGACACTGTGACCGTGTCACAGACTTGACCTTCATGCTGCCCCATCAGGTCTGGTCCTGCTGGGTGACCCCGGCCACAGCCCTGTCACTGGCCCCCCGGCCCTCTGCTGGAGGCCTCTGGAACTGCGTCTCTCTGTCCTCCTCCACAAGGCTGAAGTCATCCAACGGCAGAGTGGACAACTGGGTCTCATTCAGCGCACAGGACACCAGGGATCTATCCAACTGGAAACACACACACACAGTAATGTAGTTAAAGATGGAATGTGTCGTAGGGGAAACAGCGCTACCATCCGCCCCACTGGCTACCGTCCGCCCCACTGGCTACCGTCCGGCTGCCCCACTGGCTACCGTCCGGCTACCGTCCGCCCCACTGGCTACCGTCCGCCCCACTAGCTACCGTCCGGCTACCGTCCGCCCCACTGGCTACCGTCCGCCCCACTGGCTACCGTCCGCCCCACTGGCTACCGTCCGCCCCACTGGCTACCGTCCGCCCCACTGGCTACCGTCCGCCCCACTGGCTACCGTCCGGCTACTGTCCGCCCCGCTGCCGTTGCTGTTGTTCTGTTGACGAGGTGAAAATTGCAGTACAAATAGTGCTGTTCTATCGCGTGTGCAATGAGGGGAAAACTGTGTTAGTTGTTTGCAGTAACTATGCTGTTGTTGTAATATTGTTAACGGGCGTGGCAGTTTCACCAATGAACGATTCCAGCTTTAATATGGTAATATAGAAAATGGCCAATCTAAAGTAAATCTAGCCCATTGCATCATTCTAGACTTGGATATATTGAACTCTTTTGATTTGATTTCAGTTGACTACTTGGTGTCAGGCCCTCTACTCACCATGCATGAACTGTCAGCTAGGTCTCCACAGTGGGATGGGCCTGAGAAGAGTCTCTCTAGCTCGTTACTGTCTCCCCTGCTCTTCCCAGCAACGCTTCCGTTCCCTTCCATGCCTGACCTGCTCACCCCATTTAAGGCCAGGGCCCCCTGGGAGGAGGACGACGATTCTAGGGAAATGTTACGCCCGGCCTGGGGGGTGGCCTGCACTGTCTTACACGTCATCAACCTGGAGGAACACAATTCCCACAAAAACCCACCGTCAGGCCCCCTGCCAGGATAAAGCCCACACAGACACACATAATCTCCTTGTCGTTGCACCAATACTCACCTCCCCCTGTAGCTGAACATGAGGAAAAGCACGCAGAAAACAATGCAGGTGACTCCTATATGGATGCCGATGATGATGCCGGCTGTAGAGGTCTTGCTCTGTTCATCCTTCACACAGTCACAGGGGGTGTTCAGCACTGTAGAGACACACACATACACACACAGCCCAGTAAGGACAACAGCAATGCCACGCAGCACAGTGACACACACATACACACAGAGAAACAAAGCCCACAGCACAGAGCTGTCATACAGTACACCCACAATCTAATCTAGTGCTGCCAGCCAGAATACCAATGCTGTGGCAGCATGGAGTGATCCAGTCAAACGGAGAGCTGTAAACACACACAGCAGCCTGCATGAGGCCTCTTCAACGCTGCTCTGAAAAGATTACAGGACGTGTGAGCCCTGGTCTGCGTGAGTGTTTGTGTGCGGGCAGCAGGACGTCACCTGATTTCTCCACAGCCTCCTTCAGTGAGACGAAGCGCATGGTGGCGTTGCCGTCTCCGTGTTGGTTGAAGGCCAGAACCTTAATCTCATACACCAGGGTTGGATCTGAGGAGAGAGAGAGAGAGAGAGAGAGAGAGAGAGAGAGAGAGAGAGAGAGAGACAGAGAGACAGAGAGACAGAGAGAGAGAGAGAGAGAGAGAGAGAGATAGAGAGAGAGAGAGATAGAGAGAGCAGTTGTGACATATAGCCACATGAATAGAGTTGGCTTCTAATGTACAATCATTCAAGGCATGGCTTTAAACACATTGACCGTGTAACAATCCCTTCAACACACCCCCAGCCCATGCCCCCCTGTCTCACCCAGCTGGGTGATGTTGTACTGGGTGACGTTGCGGGTGAAGGTGAGTGGTCCGGTGAAGATGGGGGTGTGGACCCTCCTGTAGTACAGCCTGAAGCCCTCATGTTGGCCCATCTTAGAGGATGGCTCCCACACGGCCTGCACCACACTGCTGTTCACCAATTTAATGAACAGTGACGGGGGTGCTGGCACTGAAACACACTCAGTGGTGTTAGAATCCACTAAACATCCAGATAACAAAAACAAACTACACGATATATTCAATTAAACACAAGCCATCAGGCTTGTTAAGTCAACCATGTTTTAGTCTATAAAACAGGTCTTTAGTACTTTCTCAGTATATCTCAGTCAGGTATGTGACTACAGTACTACCGACTCCTGTAGGTGTTTTACAGAACCTTTACAATAAACAACTCATAAAAACTTTTTGGGTCCATGTAATTACCACCAATTAAGTGAGCGTTTATGTGTGTGTGTGCGCAAGCCTGTGTGTATGTAAGTCTTTGTGTGTGCTGTTTGCATATGCTTCTGTGTGTGTGTGTGTGTGTGTGGGGGGGGGGGGGGTGCTCTATTTGTGTTTGTGCAAGTGTGTGTGTATGTGTGCAAGTGTGTGAGTTCGCAAGGCACACCTTCGCCCAGTGTGCTCTCGGTGGCGCTCTCGGAGGGCTTGCTGGCTCCGCGGGACGTGTAGGCCTTCACATAGAAGGTATAGCCGGTGGAGGGCTCCAGATCACCCACGACCTGCTGTAGAGTCACCTTACTGACGGCTTCCTGGTACTCCATCTCCACAGGGTCTGAGAGAGGGATGGACATGGAGGGAGAAAGAGAGAGAGAAAAAGACAGAGCGAGATTGTTCAATTTAACTGTTATCTGTACACTGTAAAAAATTGAGTTGTTTCAACTAATTATTACTGAGTAACTCTTTTTGTAAGGGGTAGATCAGCTTTAATATTGCAGATAAATTGTGGCTTCTATCAACGTAATTATCTGCATCATTTCCAATCCCCCCATATATTTTTATAGAAAGAATATAGAAAAAAATAAATAATATATATTAAAAATATATATTTTCCTAACTCTACCAGCCCTCCCCTCATTGGAGTAAACTAATGAACAACAACACTTAGGCTTCTACTTCCAGCTTATACATAGGCAAAAATGAAGTACATTTTTGCTCAACTTGTCTCATATGTTCATTCAGCTATACATTATGATTTGAGCATCTTAACTAAAACGAGGCTGTGAAACTGGTTAACCACACAGTGCTTTTCAACATACATATTTGAGATACATTATTACATGAATCATTATTCAACATGTCCTCAAGTGGGATTTGAACTCACAACCTCATGGTCCACAGCATTCCAAGCTTCCTGCTACACCATGTCTGTGTCAATTCTCAGATAATCAAATCAAACTTTATTAGTCACATGCGCCGAATACAACAAGTGTAGACTTTACCGGGAAATGCTTACTTACAAGCCTTTAACCAACAGTGCAGTTCAAGAAGAAGAAAATATTTACCAAGTAGACTAAAATAAAAAGTCATAATAAAGGTAACACAATAAGAATAATGAAGCTATATACAGGGGGCCCCGGTACTATACACTTTTTTTGTATAGTTGGCATATTACTCTGTCCTAATATTACTACTTAATCGCTATAATAAATAAAAATCGTTTTTCTTGAGTGTACTTTTAACAGAGCTGAGATTTACTTTGAAGTGCAAAGTGTAGCAATAGAGGTGAACTCTGCTATTGACAAAGACATGGTGGTGTAGCAGGAGAATTGTACTGCCATGAACCAAGAGGTTGTGAGTTCAAATCCCAGGTGAGGACATGTTGGGTATGAATTACTGTAAAAATGCACACTGTCAAATGTGTTGAAAACACTGTGTGTGAAACTAGTTCCACAGGTTATTTTCAGGTAAGATGCACAAATAAGAATTTTTAGTTGACTGAACATATGAGACAATTTGAGCAAACACATCATTTTAAGTTGCTTGAATCTTTGCCTTCATTTTCTCAAGGTGGAGCTACAGTAAGTTTGTGCCAACTCATTATATATGTTTGGGGGGTAATACCTGGACCGGGAATTTTTGTAAACACAAAAAAAAAGGCTGCGGAACTAGTTACTGAATAATAATTAGTTGAAACAATTAGATTTTCTTTTACAGTGTACTGTCAGGATTGCATCATTTGGTAATGTGACTGTGAACAACAGAGCTTAGTGAATCGAGGTGAGTGCTTGTTAAATTTGAAGAGAGATGGGGTTACAGTTCGTTATGGCCCTTAAGTCAAAGTTCCTCACCCATAACCATTATCTATCTACCTCTAGCTCTCAGCCCATTGGGGCAGCCTGTCTTTGGTCGGTAATTAAAGCAGTTCCTATAGGCTAGCCCCTGGGGCCTTTAATTATACATCTGATAGCACTACAGAAGAGAGAGCAGCAGCTGTGCCTGGGTGACGTACTCCTTCGCTGCTGCACACACACCCATAGAGATACACACATGTCAGCACGCAACCACACACACACACACACACACACACACACACAATCAAACAACCACACACACACACAATCAAACAACCACACACACACACTGGAGATTGCCACCCCAAACACACCCCCAGCAAATAAACATTAACATGGCAACATCAAATTTAGCCTCATTCAATTATCAATTAAAAGCCACTTTTATGGCTCCTCTACATGAAGGATGAGGATGGCTGAGCGTCCATCCAACCTGGCGTGGCTGGAGAAACAGGTGTCCTGTTACAGTACGTTCTCACTGCTAACTCCTGCTGTCTGTCTGCTGTTCTCTCCTCTCTCCTGCTGTCTGTCTACTGCTCTCTCCTCTCTCCTGCTGTCTGTCTACTGCTCTCTCCTGCTGCCTGTCTGCTGCTCTCTCCTGCTGTCTGTCTACTGCTCTCTCCTCTCTCCTGCTGTCTGTCTACTGCTCTCTCCTCTCTCCTGCTGTCTGCCTACTGCTCTCTCCTCTCTCCTGCTGTCTGTCTGCTGTTCTCTCCTCTCTCCTGCTGTCTGTCTACTGCTCTCTCCTCTCTCCTGCTGTCTGTCTACTGCTCTCTCCTGCTGCCTGTCTGCTGCTCTCTCCTGCTGTCTGTCTACTGCTCTCTCCTCTCTCCTGTTGTCTGTCTACTGCTCTCTCCTATCTCCTGCTGTCTGTCTACTGCTCTCTCCTGCTGTCTGTCTACTGCTCTCTCCTCTCTCCTGCTGTCTGTCTACTGCTCTCTCCTGGTGTCTGTCTGCTGCTCTCTTCACTCTCCTGCTGTCCGTCTACTGCTCTCTCCTCCCTCCTCTCTCCTGCTGTCTGTCTACTGCTCTCTCCTGCTGTCTGTCTACTGCTCTCTTCACTCTCCTGCTGTCTGTCTACTGCTCTCTCCTCCCTCCTGCTGTCTGTCTACTGCTCTCTCCTATCTCCTGCTGTCTGTCTACTGCTCTCTCCTGCTGTCTGTCTACTGCTCTCTCCTCTCTCCTGCTGTCTGTCTACTGCTCTCTCCTCTCTCCTGCTGTCTTTCTACTGCTCTCTCCTGCTGCCTGTCTACTGCTCTCTCCTCCCTCCTGCTGTCTGTCTACTGCTCTCTCCTATCTCCTGCTGTCTGTCTACTGCTCTCTCCTGCTGTCTGTCTACTGCTCTCTCCTCTCTCCTGCTGTCTGTCTACTGCTCTCTCCTCTCTCCTGCTGTCTTTCTACTGCTCTCTCCTGCTGCCTGTCTACTGCTCTCTCCTGCTGTCTGTCTACTGCGCTCTCCTATCTCCTGCTGTCTTTCTACTGCTCTCTCCTGCTGTCTGTCTACTGCTCTCTCCTCTCTCCTGCTGTCTGTCTACTGCTCTCTCCTCTCTCCTGCTGTCTGTCTACTGCTCTCTCCTCTCTCCTGCTGTTTGTCTACTGCTCTCTCCTCTCTCCTGCTGTCTTTCTACTGCTCTCTCCTGCTGCCTGTCTACTGCTCTCTCCTGCTGTCTGTCTACTGCTCCCTCCTGCTGTCTGTCTACTGCTCTCTCCTCTCTCCTGCTGTCTGTCTACTGCTCTCTCCTGCTGTCTGTCTACTGCTCTCTCCTCTCCCCTGCTGTCTGTCTACTGCTCTCCCCTGCTGTCTGTCTACTGCTCTCTCCTCTCTCCTGCTGTCTGCCTACTGCTCTCTCCTGCTGTCTGTCTACTGCTCTCTCCTGCTGTCTGTTTACTGCTCTCTCCTGCTGTCTGTCTACTGCTCTCTCCTCTCTCCTGCTGTCTGCCTACTGCTCTCTCCTGCTGTCTGTCTACTGCTCTCTCCTGCTGTCTGTCTACTGCTCTCTCCTGCTGTTTGTCTACTGCTCTCTCCTCTCTCCTGCTGTCTTTCTACTGCTCTCTCCTGCTGCCTGTCTACTGCTCTCTCCTGCTGTCTGTCTACTGCTCTTCCCTGCTGTCTGTCTACTGCTCTCTCCTGCTGTCTGTCTACTGCTCTCTCCTCTCTCCTGCTGTCTGTCTACTGCTCTCTCCTCTCTCCTGCTGTCTGTCTACTGCTCTCTCCTATCTCCTGCTGTCTGTCTACTGCTCTCTCCTGCTGTCTGTCTACTGCTCTCTCCTGCTGCCTGTCTACTGCTCTCTCCTGCTGCCTGTTTACTGCTCTCTCCTGCTGTCTGTCTACTGCTCTCTCCTCTCTCCTGCTGTCTGCCTACTGCTCTCTCCTGCTGTCTGTCTACTGCTCTCTCCTGCTGACTGTCTACTGCTCTCTCCTGCTGTCTGTCTACTGCTCTCTCCTGCTGTTTGTCTACTGCTCTCTCCTCTCTCCTGCTGTCTTTCTACTGCTCTCTCCTGCTGCCTGTCTACTGCTCTCTCCTGCTGTCTGTCTACTGCTCTCCCCTGCTGTTTGTCTGCTGCTCTCTCCTGCTGTCTGTCTGCTGCTCTCTCCTCTCTCCTGCTGTCTGTCTACTGCTCTCTCCTGCTGTCTGTCTACTGCTCTCTCCTGCTGTCTGTCTACTGCTCTCTCCTCTCTCCTGCTGTCTGTCTACTGCTCTCTCCTGCTGTCTGTCTACTGCTCTCTTCACTCTCCTGCTGTCTGTCTACTGCTCTCTCCCCCCTCCTCTCTCCTGCTGTCTGTCTACTGCTCCCTCCTGCTGTCTGTCTACTGCTCTCTCCTGCTGTCTGTCTACTGCTCTCTTCACTCTCCTGCTGTCTGTCTACTGCTCTCTCCTCCCTCCTCTCTCCTGCTGTCTGTCTACTGCTCTCGCCTGCTGTCTGTCTACTGCTCTCTCCTGCTGTCTGTCTACTGCTCTCTTCACTCTCCTGCTGTCTGTCTACTGCTCTCTCCTCCCTCCTCTCTCCTGCTGTCTGTCTACTGCTCTCTCCTCCCTCCTGCTGTCTCCTGTTTTCTCATTCTCATTCTCTACCTCTAACTCTTTTCTTTTTCCTTTCCCTTCCCATCCTCTCTTCAGTTCTCTCCTGCTCTTTCATCCTCTCTCCTGCTATCTCCTCTTTGTAGCTTCCCTTCTGCTTTTTCCTGCTCTCTCCTCCTCTCCCCTACTCTCTCCCCTCCTATTCCTGCTCTCAGCTCAGTGAGGGCCCAGGGGAAGAGGAGCTAGAGGAGGGGTGACGCTGGAAGAGAAGCTCTAGTCAGCCCAAGGGGGAGCCAGCCTCCCCTCCCTAGCACAGCCACCTGGTGACCGATACAGTCTACACCCACCCACCGCTTCATAACACACAGACCACTCTACCTACTGTACACACCACACTCCCTACGGTTCAGTATCATCTCTACCACACGCTAAGGGCAGACATCCCAATAACCTCAGTAAAACAACATACGTCTCATAGAGAGCTAATGCATTAAAGCAAAACACCTTTCTTTCAGGTGACAGCTCGATGGTAGAGAATGTACTACAATGACTCGGTATCCAGTCTCCCCATAGTGAACCACCTGAGGCAGAGCAGTATTGTGTGTTCCAGTGGTGTGTTAGAGACGGTGTTACCCACGGACCTGTGGTCCTGCGGATGTGGAGCACGTAGCCGATGATCTCCTGAGTGTTCTGGGCGGACTCCTTCCAGGACACCTGGATGGCGTTGGGTGAGAGGGCCTCGGCCCGCACCACACTGGGCATCCCTGGCAGGCCGTCTGCCCACAGCACGGTGAGACGGGCACTGGCCTGGGTGGAGCCGGCGCTGTTCTCAGCGATGCACTGGTAGATGGCTTCGTCCTCCTGACTGATGCCATAGATGGTCAGCGTGCTTGAGGAAGAAGAGGAGGGAGGAAGAGGAGGCCGGGGAGGAGGGAAGAAGGAGGGGTAAAGAAGGAGGGAGGAAAGGAGACATAGGAAAGACGTGAGTCTCTGGTTTGCAGCGAGAAGGATTAGGATATTATTGGGTAGTGTAGAGAAAGCAAACAAGAAGCTCTCAGAGATTAATATTGATTTCGAAGACGACTGTATTGTGCGTGCGGTGGCATTTTCTGAGGAAGACAAAGCCGGCAAAACCTGACAAGGGCTTTGTTTAAAACTCTCACAGCAGGCAGTCAAGCAAATAATAGAATACGGTATGAAATCCGTCTGTGTAGCATCTGAATCAAATCTTATTTACAGTAGAGCAGTAGTAGGGCATTTCTGTTAGCCGGTTCCCTCCTCTTTTATGTCTCAATCCTAAGCAGATACACTGTCACTACAGAGTGAGCCTGCTGGGAGTGGATTAGTCGTTACTGGAGGATGGGATGGAGGTGGGGGTGGTGGTGCACACCTAACTCCCCTGTTTTCAATGTTTCTCTCTCCACCCTTCTTCCCCTCTGCCTCCCTTCCAATCCCTCCTTCCTCCCTCTATCTGCCGTTGCTGGAGGATGACTTGATGGGGTGTGTGTGTGTGTATTATGGGGTGATGTGTGTGGGGGGTGGAGGGCATAGGGGGGGGGGGTATTATTAGAGCTGAATACATAATCATCCGCTCTTCTCCTCTTAATCCTGAGGGGATGAGAAAATAAAAGATTTAACACAGAGGAGCATAATATGGAAATGAACCCCTCCAGCATATTGCATTTCTTTGGGATAGACGCCGACAGCTAGTGTGAGAAGTGCGTTTTTGAAAAGCTTCAAGGTGGGAGTGTAAGATCAATCATTGTTTGCAAATGAACGCCTTATATTCTATCCATTTCTCACGTCCTGCCTGCTGATTAGGTCAGACTACAAATCCCTATTCTACAGAAAGGCCTCAAACACGAACTTCAATCTATCTCTTCTCTCTGTATCATTGTGTGTCTGACTCCAGTTGACTTAGATATGTCTGCAGCTGTTTAAACGGGCTGGAGGTGTCCACACAGACAGATGGGCCACATCCGTCTTCACTACCTTTCCAGAGCACCTCGGGCCCGTTTAAATGTGGGAGAAACAGGGGCCAGTTTGTTCATGCTGTAGGTGTGTGGTCTCCGAATGAGAAACCTGTGGATGTTCTTTAGGGTTTTCCGATTCAATGAACAAAGTCGTTGACGTGGAAAGACTGAAGGAATTCAAGGACACAACATGAGCATAAGGACAAGATCATAGTGTACATTTAGGGTTGCGGGTTTGTAATCTCCGAGCCGACTAGATGAAAATTACTTAAATGTAAATGCCTATACTGTACCCCTCACAATAAAGCCCCACAGTGGAGGTGTCATAATACCCATAAAACCTAGCGGTCAAACAAGGAAATGGTTCCAATTGTTTTTCCCTTAGGGGATTTTAGAAACACTTAAAATAAGGGCTGTGTTTCATGTAGGCTTACCCTGGTGTGACGTTTTGATAACGTGTAAATCTCTCTCGGACAAGGTGACTTTTATCAATATATTCAGCTCTATTTACTCTCAGATTTGAAAATGCAAATTAGCATCAAAGTAGACATCATGCCAGACTACAAATCCCTGCAAGCTCCTGCACGTCATCTCTTAATCCACAGATTCTTACCTTCGCCTCGATTCGGCAGTCTTGTCCAGATCATCATGATATTTGTAGTTCTATATGATATCCACATGAGCAGCTAATTCGCATTTCATTTGTTGGTAAAGGTCCCCTTGTCCGAAAGAGATTTACACGGTTATCAAAACATCATGAGTGGGAAAGATTACACGAAACACAGCCCTTAGTTTAGGTGTTTCTAAAATCCCCCATGGGAAACACTTATGGTGGAAAAACAATTGGAATCATTTCCCTGTTTTGACTGCTAGGTTTTATGGGTATTATGACTCATATTGTGGTACTCTATGAGGAACCATGAGGGGAGAATGTAGTCCAGTTTAATTACTGAGGTAAAGAACAGTGACTTTATATACCTGACGTTTCACAAGTGAAGGGGCGGAGGGGACTGGTGTTGGTCTTACAGTTCAATGAACATTATACTGTATGAAGTATGATGAGGAGTGGACCATTCGATTACCTTTTAAAAATGTATGTTATATGAAGGAGTGGCTTCAGTGGTCCACTGGTTTCAGTGTAGAGAGAGATTGACAGAGAGAGACAAAGAGAGAGAGACAGAGAGACAGAGAGACAGAGAGAGAGAGAGAGAGAGAGAGAGAGAGTTGGGTTGTGAGGAGAGCCATTATTCCAGAGAGGATAGGTTGGCCCAGGGTCTGCCAGGTGGAATCAATCTCACCAGGCCTGTCTAGTTATTTATTAGGACGGAAAAGGCTTTCTGTTTCACTCTCCTGATGGGTTATGGCTAGAAAGAATGCACCTTTAATTTAAAAAAATATTTATTTTGCATTTTAGCTCACCCTAACCATAACCCTTTGCCCCACCTTAACCTGATTCTCCTAACCTGCTACATACATTTTCCTAACCTGCTGCATAAGTTGTCTGAGAAAAGCTGTAACCCTTATTAGTCAAAACCCTCCTGAGGCACACCTTCCTTCTCCTTCTCCAGGCCAATCTCACCTTTGACCTCTCAGGTGGCAGCAGTCGAGCGCCCTCAGTCGTCACATTTCTGACAGCCTTTCAAGTGAGGGATGGATGGAGTGTTTTCAGCCAGGCAACCTGACCAGACGCCACAGACACACACCAAAGAGGCCCCAAGGGAGGAACTACTGAATGTCAGCCTGGCCTGAACAGATCAGAGCAGGAAGGGGATTCTGGGAAATTTCACAAGGCACTGCATTTTTCAGACAGTCCGGCAGCAGCCCCCTGGCCCTGTAGTTCCCCAACACTGTTCTCTCTCCCAGTTTACATACACACACACCTGGGTTTCCGTTTGGAAAAGGTGGTGCTGGAAATTTGACCAGCAACATTTAAATTTACCGGACATTAGAGAAGCTACGTCCCAAGGATCCCGGTTAGCACGGACCCAATTGAACCTCGACTTACATTCGAGCAATGAGGAAAAAGTAGGTGGTTGTATTCGGTAAACGTTTTTATTAAAAGTATGAATTTCAGCAACCCGTGAAGGACCGCAATTGTATAGGACAAACACAAGTACAGCTAAGCGTTTTCAGAATATAATGTTTTACCCTCTTCATATGTATATACTATATTCTAATCAAGGCTCATATAACTACTGCTGTACACACCTTTTCTATTCATATACTGCCCATAATGTCTATAGACACCATCACACTGTACATATACTGTTGAAGTTGGAGGTTTACATACACCTTAGCCAAATATATTTAAACTCAGTATTTCACAATTCCTGACATTTAATCCCAGTAAAAAATTCCTGTCTTAGGTCAGTTAGGATCACCACTTTATTTTAAGAATGTGAAATGTCAGAATAATTGTAGAGAGAATGATTTATTTCAGCCTTTATTTCTTTCATCACATCCCAGTGGGTCAGAACTTTCCATACACTCAATTAGTATTCGGTGGCATGGCCTTTAAATTGTTTAACTTGGGTCAAATGTTTCGGGTAGCCTTCCACAAGCTTCCCACAATAAGTTGGGTGAATTTTGTCCCATTCCTCCTGACAGAGCTGGTGTAACTGAGTCAGGCTTATAAGCCTCCATGCTCGCACATGCTTTTTCAGTTCTGGCCACATATTTTCTATAGGATTGAGCTCAGGTCTTTGTGATGGCCACTCCAATACATGGACTTTGTTGTCCTTAGGCCATTTTGCCACAACTTTGGAAGTATGCTTGGGGTCATTGTCTCAAGAAGACCCATTTGCGACCAAAGTTTAACTTCCTGACTGATGTATTGAGATCTCGCTTCAATATATCCACCTAATTTTCCTGCCTCATGATGACATCTATTTTGTGAAGTGCACCAGTCCCTCCTGCAGCAAAGCACCCCCACAACATGATGCTGCCACCTTCGTGCTTCACGGTTGGGATGGTGATCTTTAACTTGCAAGCCTCCCTCTTTTTCCTCCACAACATAATGATGGTCATTATGGCCATTTTTGTTTGTTTCATCAGACCAGAGGACATTTCTCCAAAAAGTATGATCTTTGTCCCCATGTGCAGTTGCAAACTATAGTCTGGCTATTTTTATGGCGGTTTAGGAGCAGTGGCTTCTTCCTTGCTGAGCGGCCTTTTAGGTTATGTCGATATAGGACTCGTTTTACTGTGGATATAGCAGTATGACAGCTGCGTGGTCCCATGGTGTTTATACTCGCGTACTATTATTTGTACAGATGAACGTGGTACCTTCAGGCGTTTGGAAATTGCTCTCAATGATGAACCAGACTGCAATCAGGTCTACAATTTTTTTTCTGATTTCTTGGCTGATTTCTTCTGATTTTCCCATGATGTCAAGCAAAGAGGCACTGAATTTGAAGGTAGTCCTTGAAATACATCCACAGGTACGCCACCAATTGATTCAAATTATGTCAATTAGCATTTCAGAAGCTTCTAAAGCCATGACATCAATTTCTGGAATTTTCCAAGCTATTTAAAAGACACAGTCAACTTAGTGTATGTAAACTTCTGACCCACTGGAATTGTGATACAGTGAATTATAAGTGAAATAATCTGACTGTAAACAATTGTTGGAAAAATGACTTGTGTCATGCACAAAGTAGATGTCCTAACCGACTTGCCAAAACTATAGTTTGTTAACAATACATTTGTGGAGTGGTTGAAAGACAAGTTTTAATAACTCCAACCTAAGTGTATGTAAACTTCTGACTTCAACTGTATATTAGATTCCAGACTCCGACATTGCTCGTTCTAATATTTATTTATTAATTCATTCCTTTCTTTTAATTTTTAGGATTTACATGTGTTGTTTTGTATTGTTAGTTACTACTGCACTGTTGAAGCTAGGAACATAAGCATTTCGCTACACCCGCTGTAGCATCTGCAAAATATGTGTACCCGACCAATAACATGTAATTACATTTCATTTGAATTATCTTTTTTTTACTAGAATCGAATGATGGTGGCTCAATGCTGTTGCTAGAAAATCCCACAACCAGTTATCAAAACGCAACTCCGACCTCAATGCAAGAAAACAGAGTTGAGCACTCAGCGAGCGACATTCCTGCCCCTCTTCCCAGAGACCTTATGCTTTGAGGTTGGATGGGTCTGACCAGACTTATAACGTGACACCTGTGCTGTACCCTCTTCAGCAGCTCTGACTAGCAACCATTGGGCTGCCAGGCAGACTGAGGAACCGGATGCTGCTGCTCTCTAGGATTGTGTCAATCATCTGGCAGATCACACAGAGTCTTTGACTGGTTAAAGAAAGAAACTATAGCCACTGCAGTCAGAGGAACAATAGCATCACACAGGAGGACAACCAACGCATAGAGGCTTTGAAGTGCGAGAGAGAGAGAGAGAGACTGAGAAAAAGAGAGAAAAGGAGAGACAGAGCATGCCAGAAAGAGAGTGAGAGAAAACCATTCCTGATAGGGGGGGGGGGAGAGAGAGAGAGAGAGCATCTTAGAAACAGAAAGATAGAGTGTGAGTCAGTGTTTTGGGCAAAGTGTGTGTAAGTTGGGAAGAAAAGATCTGTGGTTGGGCCATCTGCCTGGTCTTGCTGTCATGACAGACCGGCAGGTTGATAGCATCATTTACTCATCAGTTCAAGGCCACTTCATCGATTAATGGATTCCCCCCCAGGCTGGGTGAGGGGCTGGAGCTGTGTGGGCTCACTGGGCTGGGGCTAGGGAGCTGTGTGGGCAAACTGGGATGGGGCTAGGGAGCTGTGTGGGCTCACTGGGCTGGGGCTAGGGAGCTGTGTGGTCTCACTGGGATGGGGCTAGGGAGCTGTGTGGGCTCACTGGGCTGGGGCTAGGGAGCTGTGTGGTCTCTGTTACTCAGCCAATGTGGCCGTGTGTTTGCAATGTTGTCACTGAACGAAGGCCTGTGAAAGGCAAGGGGTGGCCATTCCAGTTCTCACCACTCTAAACTAGAGAGAGGGATAGAGGGGAAAAAGGGAAGAAAGGAGGGAACAGGGGGAGAGAGGGGGAGAGCAGGGGCTTTGAAGAGGGAGTAGCGATGAGCTGTCTCTAGCTCACAGAAGGCCCACGGAAATGACTGATTTCAGGGTTAGAGGTCAAGGCCAGTGCCCAGGTCCCAGCTCGCCGGAATAACAAGACAGGGCTTCCACAGGAGGAAAACAGAAAAAAAGGAAAACATATTTCCTTTTAATAGGTTCAGATACACAACAACAAAAAAAGCAGTCCAGTGGAATATTCCTAGAGGGAGTTGGACACATCTCTTCACTGAAACTTACTCACACAAATAAATCATAGAAGTCTTCATTCCCCATAAAAACATAGGAGAAGATTAGTCAGTTTAGAGTCAATTCACACCTGTCAAAACTGTTCCACAAATCATGCCATTTCTACAACATATACTAGGCTGACATTCTACCCAGGAACTCTGTTACTTTGCAGTGTAAATAGTCTGGGTAGCCATTTGATTAGATGTTCAGGAGTTTTATGGCTTGGGGGTAGAAGCTGTTTAGAAGCCTCTTGGACCTAGACCGCTTGCTGTGCGGCAGCAGAGAGAACAGTCTATGACTGGCGTAGCCGGAGTCTTCTAAACTTTGTAGGGCTTTCCTCTGACACCGCCTGGTATAGAGGTCCTGGATGGCAGGACGCTTGGCCCCGGTGATGTACTGGGCCGTACACACTACCCTCTGTAGTGCCTTGCTGTCGGAGGCCGAGCAGTTGCATTACCAGGCAGTGATGCAACCAGGATGCTCTCGATGGTGCAGATTATTGAGAGCATACTGGTTCAGATTATCCTGACTATGTCATGGGTGGGCCAGGCTGGTTTAGATATTCCTATTAACAGTCCTTTCATACTGTAAGTGTCGTACTCCCCTGAAAACAGCCAGGGCAGCACATTCTGAGGCCATGATTCTAATGGCGGGCAGCCAGGCATTTTCATTACTGGGGTAATGGTGTTTCATGTTTACTGAACAGCCCGTGACCACCCCTCAGTGCCCTGCGTGAGAAGAACATCAACTCTCTGCCCTTCTAATTCAACCAACCAACATCCAGCACACACACACACACACACAC
The DNA here is from genome assembly GCF_036934945.1 of Oncorhynchus masou masou. Lineage (NCBI taxonomy): Eukaryota > Metazoa > Chordata > Actinopteri > Salmoniformes > Salmonidae > Oncorhynchus > Oncorhynchus masou. The sequence continues at coordinate 64,328,279 of NC_088212.1, forward strand.
ACACACACACACACGAAGTAAGTCCATCGTCAAAACAATATAATCCTACTGTTATATTTGCATTAGCTGCCAATCTGAATTTATTGTGACACCATTTTAGCCCACACAGAGTTCACACCTGTCAGACTGTCACAGTGTGTAATTGGGTACAGTGTGTAATTGGATACAGCGTGCTGCAGGGAGACAGTTTAAAGGGCAATGCACGGGAGAACTGGCATGTTTGATATGTGTGTGTATGTATGCATGTGAACGTGTGTGTGTGCGTTTACGTGCGTTCCTTGATTAATGTGTGTGTATGCATGTGAGTAAAATACACAATCGATCCCCTTGCTTTCTTATCCTATCCTCTCTGGCAGGTCAACAGCATGAGACAAACCTGTAGGGAACAATATGCAGTATGTGCATAAATCTCTTGTGTTGTCCCTTCCATCTTCCGTTAGGAAAATCTGGCATCGGACAACATGACCGGTAAGATTTTAATTTACTGGCCATTTGAGAAATTTACCGGACCCATATGCATTGGCTGCGTAACCCATCGGTGTCCACAGTGCTCAGAATGACAGACATCACATTTAGATTATGGTAATTCATCTGAACAGAACTCCTGTAAGGAAGCAGCCAATAAAATATTTGCCAAAATGCAATTTGTGGGAAAACACCATTCTAAACAGTTCACCTGATGAGAGCGTTTCCATATGTGACCGAGATGAAAATCTCAGTTAGAAACATAGAGGAGGAATCTATTAGCAACAACTAGGATGAGGTGCTAATATGACCAGGATTGTGCCTTTGGGTTCTGGACAGCGAAAGCTGATATGAAAACCAATAAACAGCAGAGAAATGCTGGTTAATGGCATCAGGAAGTCTTTCTAAAATAATTGCCTCCACGTTTCTATGGTTGGATTTTAACTAGGCTACTTTGAAGCAAGAGAAGACATGGCTCATAATATGAAGTAGAATGTTCAGGTTTCAAACAATGAAGTATATGTTTTCAAAATTCATACTGCCTCCAGCTCACACTGCAAAGTAGTGGGAGGCGTGCTGATAGCCTGCCTACCGTTGCCCACACACGCACGCACACACACACACACACACACACACACACACACACCCCGCTAGGAACATTCTAATTAAAATCACACTGCTAGGTAATCTTGCACAGAGGCAGGACTCCAATATTAGATACAAGCTTTCTATATAACAGCAGAAACAGTGAGCTGTAGGGGCATATCATTACCTCTGCCTTGCACCTGTAGGGAAGACTGGGGCCTGTTGAATGTGGTTGTCTATCCTTTCATTCACTCCTCCATAGGAAAGGAAAACAGAAGGATCTGCTGTGACGACAACAGAAAATAAGGGCTACTTGGGCTTGGACTGGGCTTGAACTGGGCTTGGACTGGGCTTGGACTGGGCTTGAACTGGGCTTGAACTGGGCTTGAACTGGGCTTGAACTGGGCTTGCATTGCTCACCCAACCAAGAGACTGAGTTCCTTGAGCAAGCCGACAAAGACTGTTCTGTAGAACTAATACTGTAGCGCACCAGATGGAGACGTACGATGAGCTGTAGGAATGTATCAGAATAGCAATGAGGTAAGCTACCAGCCTCGTACCCAAACGCTTACCGCACAACAGTAAAACTCAGCACTTACTGTAGTCCTACTAAGTAAGTTAGGATGCCACGTAAAGTTATGTTCAATAAATGGCTACATTTCGTGTTCTGCTACCTCCGTTTATGAGCCAATTAGCTAATGGTGGTGCTGGAACTCTGGCCTCCATACTTAACCAGTCCCAGCGTAGTGGGTGTGATACATGAGAGGCTCCAGAGAGATGCAGAGCAGTGTCAGGTGGAGGTCTATCACTAGGCTGCCCTCTAACCCCTCTCCATCTCTCTTTCTCTCCCTTCCTCTCTCTCCATCACTCTTTCCCTACAACACAGTCTGCTTCCGCCATCCAACTCCAGCGCCTAATGTGCTCTCCCTCTCCCTCTCCCCCTCTCTCTCTCCCTCTCCCCCTCTCTCTCTCTCCCTCTCCCCCTCTCTCTCTCCCTCTCCCCCTCTCTCTCTCCCTCTGTTGGGATTATTATGAATAAATGAATAAACAATATCCCCATTTTAAATAGAATTGTAACTAAGTAAACTTATACTCTGTTTTATTATATCTGATTAACAATATGAGTTCATAAGAAGGGATTGTGTGACACGGACAAGGAGTAATTAAAGTTAATGACCACCATTCCAACTAGGAAGAAACGAATGGGTTGGGGACTGTATAAACAAATAAGGTCGTTAGCCTATGGTTGACCCTACAGAAACTTAGCTCTGGGTTTTTTAGATAAGACAGTGAGTGCATTCCTAAGTTTTCTATTAATTAGAACTGTCAGCTCAGTGGTGATCGATAATGTTGAGGGGTCAAAAGTTATCTGGGAGAGTGTTAGTAAGTTAGAATGAACTTTTCACCTCACTTTGTCCCGGTCGAGAGGAGGGGATTCTGTTAAAGCAATGAAATGACGTCATGATCTGTATATAAACTGTTGTTCGTGGTTAAGTGTCAGCGCGCTCCGAGAATAAATTCTGTTACCTATTATTGAAAGACTGGTCTGCGTCTATTTTATGCAAACAAGAATCTTAGAAAGTCTCATAAAATAGATTAAGGGTTTTCAATTGATGAAAGCACATTGGCATAATTAAATTACACTAACACCCTCTCTCTCACTGTCTACCACCACCCTCTCTCGCTTTCTGCCCCTCGCTCCTCTTCACCTCTGCCTGGCCCTCTCTCTCTCTCTGTCACTGTCTGCCCCACCCTCTCTCTCTCTCTCTCCCCCCCCCTCTCTCGCTGTCTACCCCCTCCTCTCTCTGCCACTCGCTCCTCATCACCTCTGCCTGGCCTCTCTCTCTCTCTCTCACTCCCTCTCTCTCTCGCTGTCTCTCTCTCTCTCTGCCCCTCGCTCCTCTTCACCTCTGCCTGGCCTCTCTCTCTCTCTCTCACTCCCTCTCTCTCTCTCTCACTGTCTCTCTCTCTCTCTGCCCCTCGCTCCTCTTCACCTCTGCCTGGCCCTCTCTCTCTCTCTCACTGTCTGCCCCACTCCTCTCTCTCTCTCTCGCTGTCTACCCCCACCTCTCTCTCTGCCCCTCGCTCCTCTTCACCTCTGCCTGGCCCTCTCTCTCTCTCACTGTCTGCCCCACTCCTCTCTCTCTCTCTCGCTGTCTACCCCCACCTCTCTCTCTGCCCCTCGCTCCTCTTCACCTCTGCCTGGCCCTCTCTCTCTCCTGCTGTCTGCCCCACCCTTCTCTCTCTATCGCTGTCTGCCCCCCCCTCTCTCTGCCCCTCGCTCCTCTTCACCTCTGCCTGGCCCTCTCTCTCTCTCCTGCTGTCTGCCCCACCCTCTCTCTCTATCGCTGTCTGCCCCCCCTCTCTCTGCCCCTCACTCCTCTTCACCTCTGCCTGGCCCTCTCTCTCTCCTGCTGTCTGCCCCACCCTTCTCTCTCTATCGCTGTCTGCCCCCCCCCCCTCTCTCTGCCCCTCGCTCCTCTTCACCTCTGCCTGGCACACTCTCTTTCTCTATCTCTGTGACTGTTAGAGGGGAGCAGTGTGTCTGAGTGATGGTAGTGCCTCGGCCTCTCTCTCCCCATGTACCACTAGGTCTGGAACACCTGCATCATTTACATGTACTTCACTGTCCTGCTTTATTGATTTTCTTGTGCATATATAATGTAATCACTTCACCATCCGTTGCATTTATAAATATTAACACACAGATGGATTCTCACTTTGGAAAACACGACTGGTGTACGTACAGCACTGAACTCATCATGTATACTGCAATCAACCTGTATATAGAACAGACCTTCTTCCCACAGCCAGAAAGAAATCTAACCTACAAATATTTCAAAGGCTGACAGTTAAAATGAACAACATGAACAAATATAGGTCGACATTACGACATGCGGAATATTCTTTGTGTTATGAGCTCTGGTCAAAACTAGTGCACCATATAGGGATTATGTGCTGTGAAATCTTCAACTGGAAAACATCAAAACACATGCAGGACATTGACGAAATATCTTGAACAGTATGCGCACCAAATTCAGGAGAACCATATTACTGAGATATAACTCCGAGCTACGTTTGGAGTCGACTCTTTGACCTGAATGAGAAGCATTCTGACACCGGGCTGTCTGGCTCCGTGTTTAACGGTTCTGGGGAAACACCGGTGGTGACAACCACTCAGGACAACAAAACAGCAAAGCTCCAAATACAGTAGCAGACTTGAATCATTATCACGACACAGAGCCACTCTCCTAGACCTGGAGCGAGGCCAGTCCCAGGCTCATTACAACCCTCCCGTCTCTCCCTGCCTGCCCCAACCCGCCTGCCCGCCCGCCCGCCCGCCCAACACAACACTAAACACAATAACCTGGCCTCATAATCTCTCATATGGAGAATGTTAAATGACACAATACACTGGCCGGCCCTTCTGTTCTGTTCCTGGAAATTCCACCAGACAGCCTTGGGAGCCGGTCCAGCAGTGATTCGATAGATACCCTCGTAATGTAATGTTTTAAATGGAGCTGTGACAAGTCAGTGTATCTCTTGGCAGACATCTTGGCCAGCTGTTTCATTAGTGCAGTAGATCAGCTCAGAAATAATGGAGCGTTTGATTACGCCGATGACACTGCCAGCCATGTAGCTTTGTTACAGTGGATGGATGGCTGCATGCATGAACGGATATCGTGTTATTACCATACAGAATGAGTACAGTCCCTGTTGCTTTCAGCACACAATTCAATAGAACACACTTAACTCACGTGTTGTTGTTCCTGAGTTTGACGTGCCCTCCGGGCTCCAGGATCTGGCCGTTCTTCAGCCAGGTGAGCTTTGGCACAGGGTCACCCTGCGCCTGGCAGGTGAAGATAGCAGTGGTGCCCACCGGCCGGGAGATGGACTGGGGAGGCTGCACAAACTCTGCCGGGGCTGTGGCAGACGCAGAGGAAAGAGAAAGACAGATAGTGGGCTACTTACTAACTGAATATAAAGTGCCTTGCTACATAGATACAGTAACTTGCTGACAGGGCTTTTCTCATTCCCCATACTATGCTGCACAACAACTATGTTTTCTCACTAGTGGTTTGAAAACATAAGCTACCAAGGTATATTGAAAAAGCAGGAAGCTCCCAGAGGCTTCTAGAGGGGGGGAAAAGAGGAGAGAGGAATGAAGGCGTATTATCCTGCTTAATCCAGCCTAATCACATTCATCAGAATTAGATTGTGTGTGTGTGTGGGGGGGGGGGGGGGATTAGCGACAGAGTCTGGCAAAACAATTATTAGCTGTGGATCAGATTAACATCATCGGAACTGAGAAGAAGATCTGGGAACACAAAAGGAGGAGGAGAGGGAACAGGGAATCTATTCACAAACGCAGACTACCTTGCCCACCTCAACAACAGCCCCTTCACATTACACTCCATGCAGTTTGGCTTCAGAGCGAAACACTCCACAGAAACGGCCAACTGCTTTCTTCTGGAAAATGTGAAGTCCAAGATGGACAAAGGGGGTGCTGTTGGGGCTGTGTTTCTGGACCTAAGGAAGGCTTTTGATACTGTTAACCATGAGATTCTCATCACAAAATTGTCAAAGTTCAACTTTTCCCCTGATGCCTTGAGATGGATGAAATCATACCTTGAAGGCAGAACTCAGTGTGTCAGAGTGAGCAATGAGCTGTCGCCCTATCGTAGCTATGATGTGGGTGTGCCCCAAGGGTCAATACTGGGGCCCCTCCTGTTCAGCCTGTACATTAATGATCTGCCTTCTGTCTGTACTGGGTCTGAAGTTCAAATGTATGCAGATGATACAGTGATATATGTGCATGCAAAGAGCAAACAACAAGCTGCACAAGAACTCACTACTGTAATGGTCCAGGTTACAAAGTGGCTCAGTGACTCATGTTTGCATCTCAATGTGAAAAAAACTGTTTGCATGTTCTTCACAAAGAGGGCAACAGATGCTACTGAGCCAGATGTCTGTGTGTCAGGGGAGAAGCTCCAGGTGGTATCTGATTTTAAGTACCTTGGCATCATACTTGATTCCAACCTCTCTTTTAAAAAGCATGTGAAAAAGGTAATTCAAATAACTAAATTCAACCTAGCTAATTTCCGATTTATACGAAGTTGTTTGACTACAGAGGTAGCAAAACTGTACTTCAACTCTATGATACTCCTCCACTTAACATACTGCTTGACTAGTTGGGCCCAAGCTTGCTGTACAACATTAAAACCTATTCAGTCTGTCTACAAACAGGCTCTCAAAGTGCTTGATAGGAAGCCCAATAGCCATCATCATTGTCACATCCTTAGAAAGCATGAGCTCTTGAGTTGGGAAAATCTTGTGCAATACACCGACGCATGTCTTGTATTCAAGATCCTTAATGGCCTGGCTCCCCCTCCACTCAATATTTTTGTTAAACAGAAAACCCAGACATATGGCAGCAGATCCACAAGGTCTGCCATGAGAGGTGACTGTATAGTTCCCCTAAGGAAAAGCACCTTTAGTAAATCTGCATTCTCTGTGAGAGCTTCCCATGTCTGGAATACACTGCCATCAGACACACATAACTGCACCACATATCACACTTTCACAAAATGCTTGAAGACATGGCTAAAGGTCAATCAGATTTGTGAACATGGTCCCTAGCTGTGTGTTGCCGCTTTCCATGTTGTCTGTTGTCTGTAGCTTGTGAGGTGTGGAAACACTCTGTTGCTTTTATGAATTTTGTCTTGCTGCTTTTTGCTCTATGTTGCTCTGTCTGTTAGCTACGTCTTGCTTGTCCTATGTTGCTATGTCTTGATTGTTCTATGTTGCTATTGTCTATATTGTAATTGTTTTTAATAACCTGCCCAGGGACTGCGGTTGAAAATTAGCCGGCTGGCTAAAACCGGCACTTTTACTGAAACGTTGATTAATGTGCACTGTCCCTGTAAAAATAAAAATAAACTCAAACCTATTTTAGAACACAAACTGAGTAAAAGGCAATGCAGTGCAGATACAGTATCTTTCCCCCGAAAGTCTTTCAGTATGGCACACTACACAACTACTGACCTTCAGCCTCCCTCCCTCCCTCCCTCCCTCCCTCCCTCCCTCCCTCCCTCCCTCCCTCCCTCCCTCCCTCCCTCCCTCCCTCCCTCCCTCCCTCCCTCCCTCCCTCCCTCCCTCCCTCCCTCCCTCCCTCCCTCGGAGTCATTCTTTACCTCCTCTCTTTGAGCTATGAGCCATGCTCCGTTTGCGCTAATTGACACAGAGGTACAGGTAATGCAAATCTCTATTACCTCTTAATTAAACAGTGTTTAGTTTCGCCTCAAATTTGTGATTACGCTCCTCCCGGATCTGATCCGAGCTGTTGGTTGGTATTGCTGTTGGGGTACTTATCTCCCCTCATTATTCATAGCTACCCGTATTATAAGCCACGTCAATATTGTCATTTATGATAGGATGACTTGAGTTATTTTCCTAATAACTTCCTAGTGAGTGGGAAGACAATTAAGACTGCAATTATGGATCATCTAGTCGTAATTTACAACGAGATCATTCACACAATCAGCAACTATTTTCCTTTCCACTCTCACATTAGCAGGTTTATTTGCCTGTCAGCTATCCTTCTGGTTCTAATATTTCTATCTATACTATCTTCCTGTAAACAAACCCTCCCCTTTCTAGTTCTAGTTATTTAGCATCCTCTATCTATACTATCTTCCTGTAAACAAACCCTCCCCTTTCCAGTTCTAGTTATTTAGCATCCTCTATCTATACTATCTTCCTGTAAACAAACCCTCCCCTTTCTAGTTCTAGTTATTTAGCATCCTCTATCTATACTATCTTCCTGTAAACCAACCCTCCCCTTTCTAGTTCTAGTTATTTAGCATCTATCTATACTATCTTCCTGTAAACCAACCATCCCCTTTCTAGTTCTAGTTATTTAGCATCCTCTATCTATACTATCTTCCTGTAAACAAACCCTCCCCTTTCTAGTTCTAGTTATTTAGCATCCTCTATTTATACTATCTTCCTGTAAACCAACCATCCCCTTTCTAGTTCTAGTTATTTAGCATCCTCTATTTATACTATCTTCCTGTAAACAAACCCTCCCCTTTCTAGTTCTAGTTATTTAGCATCCTCTATTTATACTATCTTCCTGTAAACCAACCATCCCCTTTCTAGTTCTAGTTATTTAGCATCCTCTATCTATACTATCTTCCTGTAAACAAACCCTCCCCTTTCTAGTTCTAGTTATTTAGCATCCTCTATCTATACTATCTTCCTGTAAACAAACCCTCCCCTTTCTAGTTCTAGTTATTTAGCATCCTCTATCTATACTATCTTCCTGTAAACAAACCCTCCCCTTTCTAGTTCTAGTTATTTAGCATCCTCTATCTATACTATCTTCCTGTAAACCAACCATCCCCTTTCTAGTTCTAGTTATTTAGCATCCTCTATTTATACTATCTTCCTGTAAACCAACCATCCCCTTTCTAGTTCTAGTTATTTAGCATCCTCTATCTATACTATCTTCCTGTAAACAAACCCTCCCCTTTCTAGTTCTAGTTATTTAGCATCCTCTATCTATACTATCTTCCTGTAAACAAACCCTCCCCTTTCTAGTTATTTAGCATCTCTAGTTCTAGTAAACAAACCCTCCCCTTTCCAGTTTAGCATCCTCTATCTATACTATCTTCCTGTAAACCAACCATCCCCTTTCTAGTTCTAGTTATTTAGCATCCTCTATCTATACTATCTTCCTGTAAACAAACCCTCCCCTTTCTAGTTATTTAGCATCCTCTATCTATACTATCTTCCTGTAAACCAACCATCCCCTTTCTAGTTCTAGTTATTTAACATCCTCTATCTTTTCCTTTTCTCACCTTAAGAGAAGAGGTGTTATGACGGTTTTCTAATCTCAGCTATCTCTATACTGTGTGTCACCCTGTCAGTAAAAGTGTCGGGACCTGAAATTCACACCGTTCTAGGCACTGTGGTATGATGAGGATTAGGTTGGCTTTATCCTCCTGTCCATCTCTCCCTCCATCTCACTTTTCATCTCTCCGTCTCCACCTCCATCTCTTTCTCTTTCTGTGTCCCTTTTCATCTCTCTCTCTCCATCTCTCTCTGTTTGCTCTATAGAGGCTATGTGTATGTGAGTAGGGCCTGGAGGGAAGGGCTGGAGGGAGGCGGGGGGGGTGGTGGGTCAGGGAGAGTATTGATGTGCAATTGTGGTGTGGGTCTGATCAGCACTCTTTCCCTCTCTATCTTTCTCTCTCCCTCTTTCAATCCCCTCCTCTCTCTCTCCCTACTCTCTATTACTCTTCCCCCAATCTCACTTCTTCCCTCTCTCTCTCCCTCTCCCCCTAATCTCTCCCACTCTCTCTTATTTCTTCTCTCTCTCTCCCTACTCTCTCTTTTTCCATTTCTCTCTCTCTCCCCTCAGTTTCTCACTCCGAGGTAAATGAAGGGTAGTGCAGTGAGCAGAGGGACGCTGTGCCAACCATCTGGCCAGGAAGATCACATCAATTCTCTTAAGAAACAGCCTACCTTACTCTGATCAAAACAGCCGGCCGGAAGGCGGGAGGGAGTCACCTGTATGCTGCTACTCTATACAGTCACTGAGGTCTTATCACCATAACAACCCTCTCATAGCAAGTCAGTCAGTCAGTCATATGGTTCCCGACTGTGAAATACATCCACTGCTGCCATGAGAATATGAAGCAATGCTGCTTGAAGGCTGTGTCCGCAGTAAGGCTTTAGCCTTTTCGTTTCTTATCATAAAACACATGTATTGTATATCGCATCAGATCATTAGCTGAGGGCGCTTTCTAGTTTTCACTGATCGATAAAGAAACCATAGACATTGACACATAATCAACAGCATGGCATTCTTCCAGAGCCTTCTATAGCAGGGCCTTGTCTAACATTGGACGGGAAGATGAAATGAAATATTGACTGGGAGCAGTATTGTTATTGGCTGGGGCCAAGGGCAGGGCCCTTTGGCTGATAAGCATGTGAGGCACACGCTGAATGCTTCCTGCTTCGTCGGAAGGCCCTACCCACACTACTAACCACCTCCAATTGGTCAAATATGAGTAAGAAAATCACACAACGAATGAGACACACACACACACATTTATCTTACTAACCTTGTGGGGACCTAAAATGTATTTCCATTCAAAATCACACACACACACCAGCGGAGGCTGGAGGGAGGAGCTATATGAGGACAGGCTCGTTGTAATGGCTGGAATGGAATAAATGAAATGATATCAAACACATCAAACATATGGAAACCGCACATTTAACTTTGTCCCAATAGTACCATTCCAGCCATTACAATGACCCCGTCCTCTTATAGCTCCTCCCACCAGCCTCCACTGACACACACACACACACACACCATACTGAGTGTGTGTGTGTATAGGCTCACCTTGGACCACCAGACGTCCCTGAGCGGTTCTGCGTACACGGGTCCCTGGTTTGTTGGCAGCGCAGACGTAGACACCAGAGTGCTGGACCCCGACATCTGTGATCATCAGGTTCCCTGTACCCAGCACTTGGATGCCCTCCACACCTATCGGACGGCCATCTGAGGAGAGAGGACAGAGTAGAGGAGAGGAAAAAGGGAGGGGAGGCGAGTAGGGAATAGGAGAGGAGATTAAATGAGGAAAGGGATAGAAATAAAGAGAGAGAGAGAGAGGAGGAGAGGAGTGAGATAGCAAATTAGCTGAGTTAGTTTAGAATATAAAAAAATATGCCCTTTAAATATACACAAAAAGGCTATAAAAAAGGCTATAAAAATACCAAGGGAGATAAATGATTGATTAAACATACTATAATGTACACAAAGGATTAAACGCTGGAGAAGAGGAGATGCTATTTTAGTTCGCCCCATACCGCTGCGAAACACGTTTCACAGTAAATATCAGAGCAGTTCTCACAAATGTGACAGAGCACGTCTTGTGGGAATCACCATATTCAGTACAAAGGTGGCAAACGAGGCGAGTGTATTGGGCGAGGGCCATGGGCCACGCCGACACAGCCAGTCACACAGAGGAACTATGTTGCCATGACTCCATTGTGTGTTAGTGTGTGTGATTGTATGTGTGTGTGAGGGAGTCTGTTATATCTCCCCAGCCCCGTCCTCCCCACCCCGCTCTGACAGGCTAGTGACACACACACGCACGCACACACACACCCACCCACACACCCACACACACAGGTTTGATCTCATGGTTTGACAACACCCTCTACTGCCTTAGGCACACCATGCTTTAAAATGGGGAAATGCCCTCTGAGCAGGCAGAGCTACATGGATAAGCTAGGCTGCCACTCCCCTCTGTCTCTCCATCAAATACCCTGTCCTGCTCTCCATCTCTTCCTATTTCAATGGCCTTATACTGGGGGTAGGACCAACAAAGACATGGCACAGCCAAAGATATTTCAGTCCCTCTTTATATTTCTAACATCTGCGTCCTGTGTGTCCCGGCTTAGAGTGTTAAAGGGCTGTGCGGGGGACAATGCTAAAAGCCTGCAGAGAAAGCAGACTGGCCATCCTCCTCTCCTCACATCTTCAAACAGACAGCTAGCAGACAGCTAGCCAGCCAGCCAGAGACTGGGGCCATATGGCCTTGCCCAGGCCTTTTATAGGAGGGCAACACACGTCTCCTCTGTGAACACTGTGTGCATCTGAGCAGAGCCACAACAAGGAAAGGGAGGGGCATTTGGAAACATTCCACAAACCTGGACCCCGACAAGACAATGCACTGTGGGCTGAAGAGAAACATGAGAATGGAAAAAGGTGGACAGTACATCCAGAGTTCACGAGAATGCCTTCAAACAAAAATATACAAACCTCAGCCCTTTTTGTGTTCGTGTAGCTGCAACAAACAGCACCAACAGTGGGCTGTAGGCTACAGGATTTTCAGTAGAACATAGTAACCTATTATTCAGACATATTTACAATCCAATTGAAACAGCCTGGTCAGCTAAGTCAGCCAGTAGAGTTTCCTATTGACTGTAGTAGAAGCTATGGCTAGTACAGTATAACTTAAACATGCTCCATGGTACTATTAAGTGTAAGCCTCAGGCTCTCTGCCTGACCCTCCCACTCCCAGCCCCAGTCCAGTGTCATAACTAAAGGGACTCAGCTAGGAGTGGCTAAACAACTGTGGACCATATAATGGGCGTTATTACCCCTCTACAATAAGCCTGACTCAAGTCGGGCTAGCTGCTGAGTGAACTGTAAAATCAACAGAGTTGGACACAGTTTACAGTTCCTCCATGGCTACCTCTTATCTCTCCAGACACACTCACTCTCACAGAAACTTGATTTCTCTCTCTCTCGCTCTTTCGATCTGTGTGTGTGTGTGTGCTGTCTGAATGGATGCAGCTATCTCTATGTCAGTCTGTAATTTAGTTAGTGTCAAAGCGTAGCCCAGAGAGCACCGGTGCTGATGAATGAAAAGCTCCAAACAAACTCAGGCATTAAGGAATGACTGATGTGAATCTATTAAATTAATTATGCAGCTTATTCCCACGCCTTCACTCCCTGTAATCTAATACACGGAAATCCAGAGGCGTCATGCCCACAAGGAGACGTGCCCCCTCAGATTTGTCCTGTTTTTACATTTTTCAGATGTTAAATTAATTACTCAACTTAATTGAGCCGGTGATGGGCAGGACTCGCAGGAGGAATGTTTGTAAGTTAATTTGATCAAGCTATGTAGCTTATTGATTCCTTCTTGATTAATAAATAAAACAAAACATTTTGTTGTTTCTCTGTAATACTAGCGACCAAGCAATTTTATGAAGTTGGCTTTAGCTAGTCAGCTAGATAGGTTCCCAGTCTCCCAACCTCATAATTAGCTACCGAGCCATTTCCAGTTATTAATCAAGATAGACAAGCTACTCTAACTATCTCTGCTGGCAAGCCTGCAGGCAAGGTTGCTAGACTTGAGAAAATACTAAAACAGTTTTAATTCTTGGGTTATTGTACTATATACCGGTGTGGCAGTTGTAGTAAACTCATATGGCATAAAAGTTCTTAATGCTGCAATATATCACTTTTTGGGCAACGTGACCGAATTCACATAGAAATGTGAGTAATAGATCTGTCATTCTCATCGAAAGCAAGTCTAAGAAGCCGTTGATCTGTTCTATGTGCGCTATTTCTATGCTTCCCGTTCTTAAGTTCCGTTTTTGCGGAACGCCGTATTGCTTTCGCCGTATTGTACACCAACTTCAAACAGCTGAAAATACAAAGATATATTTCACAGCGGTTTAGATTGTACAATGATTCTCTACACTATGCATTGCTAGTTTTGTCACAAACTGAAATTGGGTGAACTATTCTAATTTTAGCAAACAGGAAATGGCGGAGCAAATTATTTTGGCATATTGCACCTTTAAAGAATCAATGTACATGTACATTAAAATGACAACTGAAAAGCTAAAGAGGAATGCTTAGATAACCTATGCAGAGAAGCGTGCCCAAAGTAAACTGCCTGTTACTCAGGCCCAGAAGCTAGGATATGCATATAATTTGTAGATTTGGATAGAATACACTCTAAAGTTTCCATAACTGTTAAAATAATGTCTGTGAGTATAACATAACTGACATGGCAGGCGAAGACCTGAGGAAAATCCATCCAGGAAGTGGGATTTTTTTGATGTGGGTACTTTTCAATTGAATACCTATAGAGTATCTAAATGGTTAAGACCCAGATTGCAGTTCCCATGGCTTCCACTAGATGTTAACAGTCTTTAGACATGGTTTCAGGCTTGTTTTCTGAAAAATGAAGAAGAATGAGACCATTCTCTCAGTGGACTGAGGAAGAACGCAGAGCTGGTTTGCTCAAATGACTGATTGCGCGCCCTTCCCTGTTTTTCATTTCTATTGAATACGCTATTGTCCGGTTGAAATATTATCGATTATTTAGACAATTGACAACCTGAGGAATAATTATAATTATAATTATTTCGACGAACTTTACCGGTACTATTAGGATGCATTCGTCTGCATGTTTTGACCACCTTTGAGCCTGTGGATTACTGAACAAAATGCGCCAACAAAACTGAGTTTTTGGGATATAAAGAGGGACTTATCGAACAAAACAAACATTGATTGTGTAGCTGGGAATCTTGTGGCCGCAACCATATGAAGATATTCAAAGGTAAGTGATTAATTTCATCGCTATTTCTGACTTTTGTAATTCCTTTACTTGGTTGTAAAATGTTTGTATGCTTTTGTAAGCGGGGCGCTGTGCTCAGATAATTGCATGGTATGCTTTCGCCGTAAAGCCTTTTTGAAATCTGGATTAACAAGAAATTCATCTTTAAGCCGATGTATAACACTTGTATTTTTTATGAATGTTTATTATGACTATTTCTGTATTTTGAATTTGGCACTCTGCAATTTCACCGGATGTTGTCGAGGTGGGTCGCTAGCAGAATGCCTTCGCCAGAAAGGTTAAATAGCCATCACTAGCGGGCTACCACCCGGTTACTTAATCCCACACCTTGAAGGCTGCTGTCCTATGTACATAGACTAGAATCACTGGTCACTATAATAATGTTTACATACTGCTTTACTCAGATCATATGTATATACTGTATTCTATTCCACTGTATTTTAGTCAATGGCACTCAGTCATTGCTCCTCCTAATATTGATATATTTCTTAATTCCATTCTTTACTTTTAGAATTGTGTGTATTGTTGTGAATTGTTAGATATTACTACCCTGTTGGAGCTAGGAACACAAGCATTTCACTACACCCACAATAACATCTGGTAAATATGTGACCAATAAAATTTGATTTGATTTTAGATATTTTTTTACATAAAATTAGACATAATGATTATGGCTCTAGATTGTTTAAGTTTTTTTTTTAAAAACAGGTGTTTAACATACTTTGTGCCCCCTCTAAAATAGTGGTTGCATGCTGCTGCTGAAATCCCATCCCGTCAGCATTTAATTACAGCAACATTGTGCAAGGCAATATCCACAATCTGATTATAGCTCCTCTCTGGTTGGGGAGGGGCTGCAATTTACATTTTGAACAGCAAAAAAAAAAAGATTGGATAATAGCTTAGAAAAACAAATATCTGATTCCAAAATTGGTAGCGGCAGAGTTTGAGTGATAGCCAAGAGGAACGTGTGAAGTGTGGGGGGCTGAATCCTGCCTGGGCTGAACACCTCTAAGCAATTACGGTCGATCTCCTACCGTGTGTCACTTACTCACTTTCGCGGTTCCTCTCTACCAGGAGAGTAAAAAATAAGATTGTGTTTAGCCCCCAAAGACTCATATAGGCTGCAATCCCCTACTTCATTTGTACATAAGATGAATGTTCTATTAGACATTACGTAAAAGAACATACTACACGTATGTACACAATGCAGAAACGAGCTAACTCAGACACACATACATACATGCACACTTCCGCAAACACCCAAACATCAATGCACATGCACATCCACACAACTGCACGTGCGTACAAAAAGTCACACAAATACACACTGGACAGCAGTAGCCTACTTAATCACTGTGCTGTACAACATTAGAAGCAGTCACTGAACACTCAATTTTTCCTTCATTTATATCAAGGTCAGCAAGATAATGTCTGGTAAATAGGCTTTCAACCATCTGGGAAACAATGGGCTCTGTGCACGCTGTGAACGCAGCATGCCATGACCAATTTCACACACAACGCCGCTGTATCTTATTGTATCAGAATGTCCCATTTAACAGAATGTCCTCTTCAATCTCTGTATTTTGCCTGTGTGCTTTAGGTAAATGTATATATAATTCAGTACAATACTACTATGGTGACATGTTTTTCTATCAGCTTCAATAGTGATGTATTTCAAGTCGGGTTTCGGATGATTGCAAACTAGACAAGCAATCTAACACGGAACCTTATGGAAGATAGAAGGGTCCTATAGCCCTCAACTCCTGAGAGGCAGGGGGTTTAATGCCCGTGCAGCACCCTGTAGGCTGCAGCTTTGATTGGATGTAAAAGAGAAAGCGGGGTTTTGGTCTTACCAAGCCTGCTCCATGACACGATGGGGCGGGGATATCCTGTAGCAACACATTCCAAGATGGCCGTCTGGTGAACGGTGAGAGTGAGGTTTTCAGGACCCACGAGGATCATGGGCTCTTTGTAAACAGAAGACTGGGAGACTGGGGGAAGAGGGGGGGGTGACGCAAGCGTAAGGGTGCGAGAGCTTTATGGATTGCAACATTTAATTGGATTTCACCGTTGCCCATCATCTCCAGTGCGAGCATCTTGGCGGTGAGGCTGTGTGAGATGATGCATGGTCACATATTTGTGCGGTGGGTGGGTATCCAGGGAAGGTGTGTATGTGTGTGTGTACATATGTAGAGACCTGAGACGGTGAGGCGAGCCCCGGTACTGTGCTTTACTCCTGCACTGTTGTGGGCCACACAGCAGAACACACCACTATCCTCCTGACGCAGACCGGTGATCTGCAGAACACCAGTGGGGAGCAGGGTATACCTGACAGAGAGAAGGAATGGGAGGAGGGTGGGAGAGAGAGAGGGTGGGGGAGGGAGGGCAGAGAAAGGGAAAGAGAGAAAAAAAGAGAGGGGGAAGAGAGAGATAGAGGGAGAAAAAAAAGAGAATCAAGGGAGTAGATCATTGTTTGCTTAATTAAGTGTGTTTACACACGCAACGTAAACTCCATTTCAAACAACTAGACAGACACAAGGGAGGCTACAGCACACTGGATAGCAGGTGGTGAGGTTTGTCAGGGTAACAGTTAAGTGAAAGTTGTGAAGCTGCTACAGTGAATTTGCTTCTAGACAGACAGATTTTTGTGTGCAGGTACAGTGGACCTACAGTAGTTGGTAGGGACAGCTGAGGTGATTAACACAGAGGAACCCTACTTTACTGTACCTCTCATCCTTAGTGTCCACGGAGCGGCCATCTTTCTCCCAGCTGATGGCAGGCTCAGGCAGGCCGTGAATCTGGCACTGGAACCGCCCAACGCCCGCCTCCTCCGCACGCACTGACCGCGGCTGGACATGGAACTCTGCCATCGCTGGAGAGAGGGGAGATGCAGCGGGTCAATGCAATGTTTGAAAACCTACGCAACATTTTCTTTTTTTCCAGAGCATCTTTCATAAAGGCCTACATGTAAATATTGCTGCCATATATAGTAACAGTGTACTACTGTCCTAAACTCAGTGGCACACCAACCCAGTTAATCATAACCAATTACCAGGGAGGTATTACCTTCAGTTTATTCGTCTTTTTATTCCCATTCCCGCACTGGAAGGCAATTAATTTATTGTCCCAAAAAAATATTTAAAAAAAGGAAATAACGGCTCCATCTTTCAGTGGAATGAGTCATAATCCAGTGGCTTTATCTAAAGCAACACTGGGCAGCTCTTAACCTTGAGCAGACACATTGCGATAAAATGAACCAAATGAGCAGAAGAGACAGCAGTCTGACTCGGGCAGGGAGCTGCCATGTGGTTAGGTAATTACCTGTGTTCTGCTGTCAGCAATCACTGTACAGGAAACCCTAGTGATCATTACCCCTAGTTCTAGGGGAAAGCCTGTGTTTGGATAATCTGGCCCTCATCAGTGACACAGTAAATGAAAGGTTCCTAGTTAGCCGTGACACTGAGTAAATCAGAGGCTCCTAGTTAGCTTCGGATCATACAATTTTTTTATTTTATTTTACCTTTATTTAACTAGGCAAGTCAGTTAATTAAGAACAAATTCTTATTTTCAGTGACAGCCTAGGATCAGTGGGTTAACTGCCTTGTTCAGGAGTAGAACAACAGATATTTACCTTGTCAGCCTAGGCTGACAAATTTTCACCTTGTCAGGGATTTGATTTTGCAAGCTTTCAGTTACTAGTCCAATGCTCTAACCACTAGGCTACCTGCCGCCCCTATGCTATGCTAACAAACACAGCTGGGCTCAGAGAGAGAGAGAGACCGCTGACAACAAAGAGTAAAGAGTAAACAATGAACCACTGTAGTGAGTGATCCATCAGGTGGGGTGGCCAGGCCAGGGCTGCAGATGTACTGTAGTGCTGTGGCCAAACAACGGACAATCAGCCAGATAGTCAGCCAGGCCCAGGCAGGCACTTCGCTCCCTGAACTAGATCAATTAAGTCCAATTAGCTCCCTTACTGTGCCCAGGGATTAAACAGTATGGTCAAATCGAGGAAGGGGGCAGGTGAGAGAGGACAGTGATGTAGGGAAGGAAAGGGCCAGGTGGGAGAGGACAGAGATTTAGGGAAGGAAAGGGCCAGGTGGGAGAGGACAGAGATTTAGGGAAGGAAGGGGCCAGGTGGAAGAGGACTGTGATGTAGGGGAGGAAGGGGCATTTGAAATAATGCTATAATTTCACAAAATGTTACAACAGAGAGCACGCAGTTGTTCTCAGGGTGCTATTCTAATAACAGACTAAGCTAACAGTAGCCTAGGCTAACAGCAGACTAAGCTAACAGTAGCTTAGGCTAACAGCAGACTAAGCTAACGGCTGCCTAGGCTAACAGCAGACTAGGCTAATAACAGACTAAGCTAACAGTAGCCTAGGCTAACAGCAGACTAAGCTAACAGTAGCCTAGGCTAACAGCAGACTAGGCTAACAGCAGACTAAGCTAACAGCTGCCTAGGCTAACAGCAGACTAAGCTAACAGCTGCCTAGGCTAACAGCAGACTAAGCTAACAGCTGACTAGGCTAACAGCCGACTAAGCTAACAGTAGCCTAGGCTAACAGCAGAAGTGAAGGAGAAGTCTGATGTTCGCCATCATTCTGTTCAACTGATCATGTTAACAAAAACGTTTTCTGGTGAGTGTTTTGCATTGATTAGTGTCAGTCTTGTGGACCGCCTGTAGGTTAATCACTATTTGAATGAGGGGGAAATAGCACACCGTTGTCTGGGCTACATGCGCTAGGATAGTAGAATGCCTTTTCATGTAAAACGCAACCCATAACCCATTGCCCATGAGAGAGAAAATGAGTTTAATAAAATAAAAAAAATCACTTTGTGCGTCCTCAGAACTGTAGACTACATTTCCAGCGTGCAACTGTAAACAATGCACTGTCAAAGCCACGTGAGGTCTGAAACATTCTAAAGTTTGTTGTTTTATTAAATTAAGCATTTCAAATGTCATGGTATATCCCTTGTGTGTAACAATGTAACATGGACAATTTAATTTAAACAACTCTTTTTAAATAGGCGACCCAAAAAATCAAGTGTTTGAAAACTCAGTATTCAGATATTTGGATAATTGATTAACCGTGCTCATCCCTAATGTAGGGTAGACGTTACTCACATGGATATAGGAGAATAGTATGAGAAGTGACGCATATAATGTATAGCCTAGATTGCATCATATAGGATCCATTCCAATTCCATCTGATTGAATGATTATACAGTTTGAGCTGAAAGTTTAGAGGGACGGCCAGGTCTTGGTAGATTTGCAGTGGTCTGATACTCCTTCCATTTCAATATTATCGCTTGCACAGTGCTCCTTGGGATGTTTAGAGCTTGGGAAATCTTTTTGTATCCAAATCCGGCTTTAAACTTCTTCACAACAGTATCTCGGACCTGCCTGGTGTGTTCCTTGTTCTTCATGATGCTCTCTGCGCTTTTAATGGACCTCTGAGACTATCACAGTGCAGGTGCATTTATACGGAGACTTGATTACACACAGGTGGATTGTATTTATCATCATTAGTCATTTAGGTCAACATTGGATCATTCAGAGATCCTCACTGAACTTCTGGAGAGAGTTTGCTGCACTGAAAGTAAAGGGACTGAATAATTTTGCACGCCCAATTTTTCAGTTTTTGATTTGTTAAAAAAGTTTGAAATATCCAATAAATGTCGTTCCACTTCATGATAGTGTCCCACTTGTTGTTGATTCTTCACAAAAAATACAGTTTTATATCTTTATGTTTGAAGCCTGAAATGTGGCAAAAGGTTGCAAAGTTCAAGGGGGCCGAATACTTTCGCAAGGCACTGTACCTGCTGGAGTGCGTGCTACGGGTGGGTGCTGATATGGTGACCAGTGAGCTGAGATAAGGCGGAGCTTTACCTAGCAAAGACTTGTAAATGAGCCAGTGGGTTTGGCGCCGAATATGTAGCGAGGACCAGCCAATGAGAACATACAGGTCGCAATGGTGGGTAGTATATGGGGCTTTGGTGACAAAACGGATGGCATTATGATAGACTGCATCCAATTTGCTGAGTAGAGTGTTGGAGGCTATTTTGTAAATAACATTGCCGAAGTCAAGGATCGGCAGGATTCAGTTTTACGAGGGTATGTTTGGCAGCATGAGTGAAGGAGGCCTTGTTTTGTGAAATAGGAAGCCGATTCTATATTTAATTTTGGATTGGAGATTTTTTTAAACCTATATTTAATTAGGCAAGTCAGTTAAGAACAAATACTTATTTTCAATAACAGCCTAGGAACAGTGGGTTAACGACAGATTTGTACCTTGTCAGTTCGGGGATTTGATCTTGCAACCTTTCAGTTACTAGTTCAATGCTCTAACCACTAGGCTATGTTGCTGATGCTTAATATGAGTCTGGAAGGAGAGTTTACAGTCTAGCCAGACACCTAGGTATTTATAGTTGTTCACGTATTCTAAGTCAGAACCGTCTAGAGTAGTGATGCTAGGCGGGCGGGCAGGTGCGGGCAGCGATCGGTTGAAGAGCATGCATTTAGTTTCACTAGCATTTAAAAGCAGTTGGAGGCCACGGAAGGAGTGTTGTATGGCATTAAAGCTTGTTTGGAGGTTTGTTAACACAGTGTCCAAAGAAGGACCAGATGTATACAGAATGGTGTCGTCTGTGTAGAGGTGGATCAAAGAATCACCCGCAGCAAGAACGACATCGTTGATATACAGTATACAGAGAAAAGAGTTGACCCGAGAATTGAACCCTGTGGCACCCCCATAGAGACTGTCAGAGGTCCGGACAACAGGCCCTCCGATTTGACACACTGACCTCTATCTGAGAAGTAGTTAGTGAACCAGGCAAGGCAGTCATTAGAGAAACCAAGGCTGTTGAGTCTGCCGATAAGAAAGCCTAGGCTAGGTAGATGAAAAGACGGCTGCACAGTGCTGTTTTTTATCGATGGTGGTTATGATATCGTTTAGGACCTTATGGCTGAAGTGCACCCGTGACCAGCTTGGAAACTGGACTGCATAGCGGAGAAGGTACGGTGGGATTCAAGATGGTAGGTGATCTGCTTGTTCACTTGGCTTTCGAAGACTTTAGAAAGGCAGGGCAGGATGGATATAGGTCTGTAAATAACAGAACATACTGTAGGTTTATGCTTCAAGCAACGTAATCTATGGAAGAGAACATGGCAGAATCCACAAAAACACCTGTGCAGATACATCCATAATGTGTGATACATCATTCAGCAGCTGCATTTCACATATCAGCTCCCTGTGGAACAAAGCAGTGATGTGGGCTTGGTGCTGTGATGTGGGGGGTGGGGCATGCAACACAAACTCAATTAGAAAGAGGCCTGTCTTTTTCTCAGCTCTCCCACCATCTTCAAGACAAGTGCACTTATTTAAATGTCAACCATAATTAACTTGGACCAAGCAGGACTTATCTGAACACTCTTAGCATAACAAGAGGCCTAGACCCCCTCCTTGCTCTGTTCCTCTGTTCTTTTTCAACTGGTAAATGTATTTAAGCTAAGCTAGAACCCCGCGCGGCTCTACGGATCCCACAGAAAGCTCGCTACGTCCGGAGTGGATCCGCATTCACACAGTCGTTTTTGTAGCGTGTTGTTTTTGTTAGCCCCAATTCCCCGAAAAACAAAGGCGGAGGGAGGGAGTTAGTAAAAAGAGAAAAAAGTCTGAACTGAAATGAGGCCTAGGAGATGGATGCATAGAGACCACCGTTCTGATTAAAATTTTACCGAGCTCATTTAGAATTCCTCCAACCCTGGCTGCTTGCTCTTCAGAGGTTACATACAATAAAGGACAGGAAGAAATAAACCTCTTGTAAAGCCCTACACCTATTTTAGTAGCCTAATATTTCTTAATTACCACCAGTACTAAAACTCTATTATTACTTTGCCTCTGACACTCTTATTCAGCCTGATAAATGTACTGTACAGGCGGTTAGTTTCTGTGTTGTATTCCCATACACATTATACATTTAAACAGCACATTTTTTAACTGAGGCATTTTCGGATTATTGCCTCTCTCAAGGACCTAACTAAAATATCCTCATCTGGGATTAGCAACCTTGTGTGGCCATAAAGAGATTTGCCTAACCTCCTCCAATTGGCGATCTTCGTGGTCAATATTCGTGGGTATAAAAAAAAAAAACATTGAACACAATCATGGTACCAATAATTGCTTTTATTTCATCAGATGTATATCCTTGAACCAATTACTTTAAAACCACACACGGATGAAGTTAAAAGGATAATTTAGTTGCTAATTTAATTGCTAATTTAAGCTACTCCATGATGGGGGGCCAGCACTGAGCTAGCCTGCAAAGTCACTTTCTAGTGGAGCTCAAACTGCGCATGCGATGTTTCCAAAAACTCTTCCATGTAGCAAAATGGTGACAGGCAGAAATGACACTTTCTGATCTTCAAATGCGCCACTGAGCATTCTCATAGGAAACAATGGGGTGACGTCATCAATGGCTTCGTCCATTCTTTTTTTTTTTACAGTCTATGAGAATCACGTCCCAGTGACAGGCTCTGGGATTAAAACACTGTCAACCCCCTGTGGCTTTACCTTAAAATGACCATATCCAGCAGCACAGCTCTGAGCAGAGCCCCTCATTTACTGTAACTAGTATACCCTATATCATAATAATCAAATCAAATCAAATTGTATTTGTCAAATGCTTCGAAAACAACAGGTGTAGACTAACATTGAAATGCTTACCTACGAGCCCTTCCCAAAAATGCAGAGAGACAAATCGAAAAATAATAGAACAATTATTACACAAGGAATAAATACACAATGAGTAACGATAACTTGCCTATTATATAAATATAAGCAGTGGCCACTGTAATCTAGAGCACTATCAGACGGTACGAGTGTCAGCAGAGGCTCCTGTGTAGAGAATTGATTTAAGGGGAGCCTGGAGGCCGTGTGGAGGTGGTGATACATATACGTGTATTGGAACAGTCAGCCAAGGGAGCTTAGTGAACAGAACACCATGTACAGAAACAGAGAGAGAGGACTGGGCACATCACTGATGTGATTAAAGCAGCTCCCTTTCTTTTCACACATGTATTCACAAGCAAGTACGCACGCATGCACCGATTACACGCTGCTGTTTGTGCGCAGTCCATGGCCAACGCTGTCACAGGCAAACAGAGGACATCGAGGCAAAAAGAGAGTGGGCAAAGAAAACAATGAGAAAAAGAGGGACGATCACCTCCTTCAAGAGCTTTCATTCTGTTGCATCTGTGCCAAGTAGTCATCATGTCTCCTGATCTGGCTGTTGTGTGTCCCCCGTAGACACGATCACCCCCCCCCCCCCCCCAGAGGGTTCCTGCCCTCTACCCTCATGCATTTAACATGGCGGGCTGCACATAGAGAGAGAGAGAGAGAGACCCACACCTCCTCTCTGCTCCACACTGCCCGCTGCCATCACGGGAACACAGCCTGCTACAAATCCACACTGACACACAGCCCGGCCACACAGAAACACATAGACGAGAGACACATGCAGTATTTATACACAACAGCACAACACGGCTCGGAGGATTAGTATAAGCGTGGCTGTATAAAACACAAACACACACACACACAGGTTGATCAGCGGTAAGTCAGCGTGGCAGAAGGCAGGCAGTAGCGGCTCTCCAGTCAGCAGTAGGCTTGTTTTTATAACCCTTTTTAGGATTCCTCATAGAGTGTTACTCTGGCAAGTGTTCAGAAACCCTAAGACATTATAACAGATCGTCCGTTCCCAGCACGGAGCCACAGTGTAAATGAAGCAGATCTAATTACGGGGATAGAAGGCTGAGAGAGGACAGAGATCCATCCATTAAGGAGTGCAGGGGGAGAGGAACGTGATGCTTGGATGCAGCTGGTTTCACAATGACAATCACCACAGGAGTGTGAACACTGAGAAATGGAGAATGGAGAACATGGAGAACAAATCAGCGAGGTCCCACAGACCCTCTATTTATGACACAGTTGCAGAGTGGGTCAAACCTCTCATTTTATCTCAGCCAGGTAGGGACTCCCCTCGACCCTCAGATTCCTGGAAGAGCCCAAAAGGCTTTTTATGGCGTTCCACCAAATACCACAAAACCTGCTCAATGTCAAATGTGATCCAACAATTTCACATGGACTCATTGACACAGATACAGACCAACAGACAGTCAATAATGAAAATAGCCCAGACGGAGAGAGCTCTTGGGCTTGATTTGATTTAACAGTCAAAACACATTTATGTGACAACTACATGGGCAGTAAAATATCAAATTCCACCTATATGATATGATAAGGCACTTCACAGGTTATACAGTGTCTCTGTGATGTACAGTACCAGTCAAACGTTTGGACACTGTCACGCCCTGACCTTAGAGATCCTTTAAATGCTCTATTTGGTAGGTCAGGGTGTGACTAGGGTGGGAAATCTATGTTTATATTTCTTTGCCGAGTATGGTTCCCAATCAGAGGCAGCTGTCTATCGTTGTCTCTGATTGGGGATCATACTTAGGCAGCCCTTTTTCCCACCTTCTGTTGTGGGACCTTGTCTTTTTGTGTTGCATTTGTTGCACTCCTAGCTTTACGTTCGTTGAGTTGTTTATTGTGTTTGGTGGAACATTTAATATTAAAGAAAATGTACGCCTACGACGCTGCACCTTGGTCTTCATTTAACGACGGACGTAACAGAGACACCTACTCATTCAAGGGTTTTTCTTTATTTTTACTATTTTCTACATTGTAGAATAATAGTGAAGACATCCATACTATGAAATAACACATATGGAATCATATAGTAACCAAAAAAGTATTAAACAAATCAAAATATATTTTATATTTGAGATTCTTCAAAGTAGCCACCCTGTGTCTTGATGATTCTATATGTGTTACTTTATAGTTTTGATGTCTTCCCTATTATTTAATAATGTAGAACATTGTAAAATTAAAGAAAAAACCTTGAATGAGTGAGATTGTCCAAACTTTTGACTGGTACTGCGTGTTTCCCCTGGATTGGAAGGGATGAGCCGTCCTGATTCATTGATATGACAGAGTTAACGGTGCCAGAAGAGAGACACACGTCGCTCCCCAGCACTCTCAAACCTCCAGCCTTCCAAGTTGTGAGGCTCCATTGAACTCCCATGTTATAATGTTATTGTCCCCCCAACACTCCCCCACCTACCAGCTCCACTCCCACCTCCCATCCATTCCACCCCCACCACCTCAAACCCTCTGAGCCCCCTCAGGCACATGGGATCATCAGGCAGGGACGGCACCTATTGTTCTAGCACTAAAACCTCTTGCTCCTCTCCTCTCCTCCCAGTAAACCAGTATAATGGTAATGGTGGCCATAAATCATGCAGATGGTATATGATGCAAATCCAGCGTGGAGAGTCACTGCTTCAACATGCTTTAAATAGACAACCTGAAATAGCATTTTAGGCGCAGGGACTCTAGAGATAGCATTTGAATATCGGATGTGCTGTTTTATCGGCCCTAGACCATCCTACCCTCCACCCTGACCGCCGCACTCTTGTGATTACTCTGCTGGTCTGTGGCGTGTGTTAATCTCACCGGGGGGGGGGCCTGTATTGATGCTCTATACTGTACTTTGTCTTCTCCTGGCACTGCATTTCATTTTCATCTTTTAACGCATTAGCCCATAAACGGTGGGACACGGCAGCTTTTGCGTAAGCATACGCATCACTCACCCTCACTGTCTCAGGGCTGGGGGCAGCCAGGCTCCTCCCACACACTTCGCAGTAGATAAGAGGCTGAGTGTGAAGACCCAATGACACGGAGCGTACACGCACACGCACGCACGCACGCACGCACGCACGCACGCACGCACGCACGCACGCACGCACGCACACACACACACACACACACACACACACACACACACACACACACACACACACACACACACACACACACACACACACACACACACACACACACACACACACACACACACACACACACACACACACACACACACCTACTATCTCAGCCCAGAGGTGCTATCTGCATCTCATTCCAGGGTGCTGTACTTATCTAAGACTGGACCCTCTGATACTGATAGTCACCATGGTAATTACTTTTTTGACTTCCTGGCTAGATGGAGATTCACTCTGTGTTTTACTCATCCTATCAGTCTACGTACAGGGCCAATGTGAGTCACTGTCACCTCTCTGTCATTCAGATCAAGTACAATCCAATTTTTCAGCTCAAGTAAAACCCCTTTCCCTATAACATCTGTAATGTGTTTTACAATTGGATTTGGTTCCTCGCTGTATGTGGCTTGTCTGAACCGTGCTTCCTCTAGCCGATTGACGGTGATGTACCTTATTGAGAGGCGCCGTCTGTCCTAAATACAGTTATATTGATGGATTTGCTGGAGCGGGCGCAGTGCACACTATGCTAAATAAAGTTAGATGGATGGGTGTCATTAAACCTGTCATACAGGGACATGGTGCAGGTAGCACAGCGTCAGATACACTCACTGCTGAACTATGGCAGGGCCACCAAAACACACCAGATCTCCTCCCATAGACTCACTGCTGATCTATGGCAGGGCCACCAAAACACACCAGATCTACCCCCATAGACTCACTGCTGAGCTATGGCAGGGCCACCAAAACACACCAGATCTCCCCCCATAGACTCACTGCTGAGCTATGGCAGGGCCACCAAAACACACCAGATGTCCTCCCATAAACTCATTGCTGATCTATGGCAGGGCCACCAAAACACACCAGATCTCCCATAAACTCACTACTGATCTATGGCAGGGTCACCAAAACATACCAGATCTCCTCCCATAGACTCACTGCTGATCTATGGCAGGGCCACCAAAAAACACCAGATCTCCTCCCATAGACTCACTGCTGATCTATGGCAGGGCCACCAAAACACACCAGATCTCCTCCCATAGACTCACTGCTGAGCTATGGCAGGGCCACCAAAACACACCAGATCTCCTCCCATAGACTCACTGCTGATCTATGGCAGGGCCACCAAAACACACCAGATCTCCTCCCATAGACTCACTGCTGATCTATGGTAGGGGCACCAAAACACACCAGATCTCCTCCCATAGACTCACTGCTGATCTATGGTAGGGCCACCAAAACACACCAGATCTCCCATAAACTCACTACTGATATATGGCAGGGCCACCAACACACTCCAGATCTCCTCCCATAGACCCTCCTTATAGAGCAGGGAACTCTTAGCCTATACACAGAGAGAGTCTAGTCTATATCTACCGAGGAGTCTATTTATAGTCTGTTTCAACTAGTCTACTTCTCCCTAAGCACAACCAAATATGTTGCTGATTAGACCTCTTCATAAAAGACAACCCCAATAGCCACACAGTCGCAAGGCCGTGGGTATACACACCAAAGGCTTTGTGTTTGTGTGTGAAGGGTTAGTGTATCTTCATCCTTCTGTAGACGCTGTTGAACAGAAGAAGAGGCCAGCGATGCTCTTCTCTTGTTAAGGATCTCTGGTGTCATAGCTTTATGTGAACATAAAGGCATGGTGGTGACTGAAGGACAAAAACGCCACCGCCACAGGGCAGCTAATTAGCGCATTATTGGGAATACATGTCTTTGAAAAGGACATATAAAGATAAAACCTTTTTCATATTGTTAACAGCAACTGTGGCTGAGGCCTCAGAGCACTCTGTGTTAGTATCCAGAGCTATACATTAGTAGCTGGAAGAGAGGAAGATAGCGAGGTCATTAGGAGACAACCATAAAAGCTTTGTTCTGATGAGAGGCTGCTGGGAAAGCCCTGTCACTCATTATGTAACCTAACGTAGCAGGCGTAAAAATACATCTGTTTTTCAGGAGAAATAGAAGTTAGGTTGAAAATACTGTATCCTTGAAAACCAGAAACATTTGCTTTCTGACGACCCCATGGAGAGTGTTCTGCCTGTTGTAGTGAAGTGAGGGTTTGGCCCCCTAGCCATCCCTGAGCCCCACAGCAGCCACGGCCCCAACCCTAAGCGAAGAGGAGGCCCTTCTCTCTCTCTCTCTCTCTCTCTCTCTCTCTCTCTCTCTCTCTCTCTCTCTCTCTCTCCCTCTCTCTCTCTCTCTCCCCTAACACCGAGCCTCTCTACATACATAAGCATGCAGGCCTAATTAAAGTGGGGCCCATTAAAACACAACAGATGCTGAAAATTAAGAGATTATTTAAATGACTGCGACAGAAAGGACAGGGGAGGGGAGGAGAAAAGCGAGGGAGGTAGATAATAAGAAAAAAAGAAGGACAGAAAGAAAATAGGCGGGCGCACGCAAAGTTGCATACCATTACAAATTAATTAGCAGCGTTTTTCCACTGTTGATGCAGTCATTCCTAATATTTTGTGCATGTCATTAGTAGATGTTTACGGGCGCTGTGCGCAAAATGCAACAAAGGCGAGCCTTGATGTGCGAGAGTAAAAAACCCCAGAGAGGGCTGTTTGTTTTAATAATTGATTGGCCAGAGATATGCATGCTCATTAAGTCACTTCAAACACCGCAGTTAACAATCACAGAGACCATATGAGTGGCAGGGACAAACATGCTTAGAGTGGGCTGAGGCAACCCTCACCATGGCCCAGCTCTCACTGTGTGTGTATGTTTGTGTGTGTGGCAACAGGGGCCCCTGTCTTCCCAGGCTGAATCCCTCAACCTGCCTGTCACCCACAATACAGAACAGTATGGCAGAACAGAACACATCTGAATACAACAGAGTAGACCAGACCAGAGGCTCAACAGTTTCTCAGAAAACTAGGCCGCTGCCATTGACACTCATTTAATATCTCATTAGCTTTGCATCACACCAAGGCCTCACCTCCCCACCCTGGCTTCAGAGGAACCCTCTTCATTCCACTGTGGAACACAGGGGAGAACAGAGAGACGTGTTTGTGTTCACATTCAGGCTTCGTAACGAAATAAATCACCCGGTTACCCTGTGAATGCCTCGGTGCAGCAACAGAGAGGAGATGCATCTTTCAAAAAGATAAAAGTCCTCCAACAAAGTTGGGAACTTCTTAGTTCTGTTGGGAGCGTTTACAGGGCAGCTTGTGGTCACAACGCCTCTGTCAGCTGGGTTAACACCGCCACCTGTTGAGGTGGTGTGGGACAACGGCACACTTTACTTTCACTTCATCTTCACCACAAAAGTTTCTTTCCACGGACTGTAGCCTAAACTGGGACACAACATGGCCCATTCAAAGCCTATTATCCTGGGCCTGTATGTAAAGAAAATAACCAAGAGGGCTTTCAGCTGGGACACACAAGCAACACTAGTTTACTCCCATTCTATTGGGGCCTGGAATTCTCCACTTGAAAGAACCCGATCTCCTCTTAACCTGCCCCCTCTCAGCATGGCCCCCCTGCCAAATGACCCCCTCATTAAAGGCTTTGCACTGGGATGGCTCCGGATGCAGCATGCCGATCTGGCTTTGACGGTCCACAGTCTCACCGGCTTGTCATTTCAAATCACCTTCCTCCTCTCAGCAACAACACTGGGGCTGTGGAGAGGGACTCTCTGGTGTTAATGGGGTTATCCCGGGAAAGAATATGGCAGGAGCGCGGCGAGGTGTGCCGAGGCTGGGGCTCGCCGTACCAGGAATCATTAAAGCAGCAGTGAGAGAAACACTCCGTGGCCAAGCGACACAGAGCACAGTGAGCTGAAACACTACAGTGTCCCGAGAGAGAGAGAGAGAGAGAACAACAGAGAGGTGGCGGGAGGGGGTATGGGGTGGGGGGGAGATGGGGAACAAATATGAGTGGAGGAGAGGGAGAATGAGGGGGAGAGGAAAGAGAGAGGGAGCAGGAAGGGGTGGAGGGATGGAGCGAGGGATCATGAAGACAGGAAAGGCAAACGAGGGAAGCAGAGGGAAAGGGAATGTACGTACAGAGGGACACAGTGGATGAGGTAGAGAGGGAAACCTATTCTGCTCTGAACAGATTGCAAAGGCTGATGAAAGACAAACATTTTCACATTGAATGGCAATTTAATTACGCCACTATTATGCACATCCATGTCTTCAGGTTGGCCTTTTCACAGTTTTAATAATCAAATCACGCATCCCCCCTCGTAAAACAATAGGCTCAACAAGCCATCCATCTCACTCAACCGGCAAAACCATTTTCACTTAGTTCCTATCATCATTAGGTACACTACATTATATTTCCCCCTCATGTAGTCCATACTACAATCATCTACCTCTGGAACGGCAAGCAGTCATTCATTCACAGGGGGGCTATACTGAGCCATAACTAATGTACCTTAAAAAAGATTTCCACTATCTCGTCTTACAGACAGAAAATTATTTCAGCACCTGTTGGTGGAGAGAGACGATACATCCATGCTGTTGCCTAGGGCCACATATCTAATCAATATCACCAATAGCAGTTGATACAACTGGCTGTTATGAATTAAATGAGATGCGCTCTCGCTCTCTCATTCTCTCTCTCTCTCTCTCTTGTCCTCCAGTCATTTCATTCACCTCCTCGCCAAGGAAACATTTCTGTTTAATTCCAATGAGGAAAAACCTGCCTCTTAAAGTGCCATTTTCTTTCTTAGTTTCCTTTCATGTGGAGTTTGAAATATCGAAAACGCTTCCTGACATCTGGGGTGAAACACCATTTATATTCAAATGGAAATGCCATTAGTTCTTTTCCTTGTCTTTTTTTCCTCCTTGTCGTTTTGTCACCACAGAAATTAAAAAGATGAATTTGGTGCTGGCTATACAGGCCCAGTTTTGAATAACAAAGTGGATGGACATTTGGCATCACAATCCTCCCCAGCCAAAGAGCCATTACTTCCCCCTCATTAGAGAGTAAATGTTGAGGGCCATTCTTTCTTAGGGCCACAGACGGGATAAATCTCTGATTCTCTTGCACTCAATGTTCATGGTCACCAGATCAGCCTAAACACTAGTCTATTTTCACACATTGGCAGAAGAAGTTAATAAATTGACCTTTATAAAATAGGAGTGCGATACCCTAATGTATGTATGCGAGTTGGTGTCATAGAGCTTGTTCCAGTGTTAGTGTGGTGGCAGTGAACTTGACAGTGGGCCTGGGGCCGGTGGGTCGGTGTGAGGAGGGAGTGTGAACAGGAGGTGACGGATGGCCCCACATCTGGCACTCCCACGTCCCCTATGAAAGGAGTCTTGGCCTGGGCGGGACGGCCCCAGTGCGCTCCACTGCACTTCACAGGACCCTGCATATTTGGGACCCCAACATGGTGACGTAAATCACTGCCCCCCACCAACACACATGCACACCCACTGTGACACACACAAACACACACACACACACACACACACACACACACACACACACACACACACACACACACACACACACACACACACACACACACACACACATGCTTGCGCACAAACCACACACACATACATACAGAGCCTTGCAAAAGTATTCATCCCCCTTGGCGTTTTTTCCTATTTTGTTGCATTACAACCTACACTTTAAATGGATTTTTGGGGGGATTTCATGTAATGGACATACACAAAATAGAAAAAAATTACTTGTTTAAAAAAATACAATAAAAATCTGGCGCAAACCTAACACCTCTCATCACCCCGAGAACAGGGGATGGGGATGTTTTGAATCGGCAGAGACTGGGAAACTGGTCAGAATTGAAGGAATGATGGATGACGTTAAATACAGGGAAATTTTTGAGGGAAACCTGTTTCAGTCTTCCAGAAATTTGAGACTGGGACGGAGATTCACCTTCCAAGCAGGACAATGACCCTAAGCATACTGCTAAAGCAACACTCGAGTGGTTTAAGGGGAAACATTTAAATATCTTGGAATGGCCTAGTCAAACCCCAGACCTCAATCCAATTGAGAATCTGGGGTATGACTTAAAGATTGCTGTACACCAGCGGATCCTATCCAACTTGAAGGAGCTGGAGCAGTTTTGCCTTGAAGAATGGGCAAAATCCCAGTGGCTAGATGTGCCAAGCATACCCCAAGAGACTTGCAGCTGTAATTGCTGCAAAAGTTGGCTCTACAAAGTATTGACTTTGGGGGGGAGGGGGTGAATAGTTATGCACACTCAAGTTGTAATTTTATTTTTATTTTTATTTTTTTTGTAATTTTTTTGTTTCACAATAAAACATATTTTGCATCTTCAAAGTGGTAGGCATGTTGTGTAAATCAAATTATACACATTTTAATTCCAGGTTGTAAAACAACAAAATAGGAAAAATGCCAAGGGGGTGAATACTTTCGCAAGCCACTGTACATGCTAGCGCACAAACACAATAGAAGGTCCCATTAGGAATCTAAAGCTCTTGGCTTTGAGAGGGGAGGTCCACTGCTTACCCCCTGAGAGACTACTGGCCCAACGTGGGCAAAAGCCATGTGTCATTGTCACTGTTAGGGAGGGTCGCACCCCAGCACTCATGAAGATGAAATATACCCTGGCTCATACTCTCACTGCCTTCACCATCTGTTAGTGGAACCATCCACCTGGTTCATGTGTTGGATGGAACAGCCACACAAACCAGACAGTGATGCAACCAGCCAGCTAAACAGGGTATACCTAATGCATGACTTGCTTGTTGTGATTGAATTGAAATTGTACCTTTATTTAACTAGGCAAGTCAGTGAAGAACAAATTCTTATTTACAATGACAGCCTACCGAGGAACAGTGGGTTAACTGCCTTGTACAGGGGCAGAACAACAGATCTTTACCTTGTCAGCACAGGGATTCAATCAAGCAACCTTCAGTTACTGGCCCAACGCGCTAACCACTAGACTACCTGCCACCCCTAGGTGGTGACTAATGGCCCTGGACGGCACTCTGTGATGAGACCAGAGAAAATCACAGAGATCACGGTTCATGGGAGAAACGTTTGTTTATTTTTTTTCTCCCTCTCTCCTCCAACCCTAACCTCCCAGCCCCTACCCAAATGGTCATACGCCGTTGCAATCTTCTCTCTCTCTCTCTCTCTCTCTCTCTCTCTCTCTCTCTCTCTCTCTCTCTCACTACTCTCTCCTCTTCTATCCTATCATCTATCCCTTCTGCTCAATCCTTCTCCTTCCTGTCTCCTGGTTCTGCCTCTTCAACCGTACCCTCCTCCCTTTCAGCCTCCTTTGACTCCCACTGTTCCCTTTCCTCCCGGCCGCCTCGACCCTCCCTGCCTGCTCTATGGCTGAGAGACCAACTGCATGCTCACAAAATAGGGCTGTGGGCAGCTGAGCAAATATGGCAGAAACATTCTATTCCAGAGGACATTCTTTCACTCCCTCCTATTCGCTGCTCAATTTGCTTTCTATCACTCTAAATTCCAAGCCTCCGCCTCCAACCCTGGGAAACTCTTTTCCATCTTCTCCTCCCTCAATCCACCCCCTTCCCCTCCCTCTTCCCTCTCTGCGGACGACTTGTCAACCACTGAAAAAAAGGTTGAAGACATCCTCACTTCATTCACTCAGCCTATAGAGTCTACTGTTCCTATTCACACAGAACTACCCTACACCTTGACCTCTGTCTCCCCTCTCCCTCCAGATGTAATTGTGCGACGAGTGACGTCCAGCCAGCCAACAACCTGCCCACTTGACTCTATCCCCTTTTCCCTTCTCCAGACTATCCCTGAAGACCTCCCATTCCTCACTTCCCTCATCAACTCTTCCCTGACCACTGGCTGCGTCGCCTCAACACGTGATGTCTCTGACCAACTCTCGTTATCACTCTCAGAACGATCTTCTTGACCCTAACCAGTCAGGCTTCAGACGGGTCACTCAACTGAGACCGCTCTCCTCTGTGTTTCGGAGGCTCTCTGCACTGCCAGAGCTGACTCTCTCTCCTCTGTTCTCATCCTCCTACATCTATCTGCTGCTTTCGACACCGTGAACTATCCGTGAACCCTCCTCTCCATCCTCTCAGGGTTGGACGTCTCAGGATCTGCACAGTTCCTAATCTAGGCCCTTGTCATATCCCGTCTGGACTACTGCAACTCTCTGTCGGCTGGGCTCCCTGCCTGTGCCATCAAACCACTGCAGCCCGTTTGGTGTTCAACCTTCCCAAGTTCTCTGATGTCAACCTGCTCCTACGTACACTCCACTGGCTTCCTGTCCAAGCTCACATCCACTACAAGACCATGGCACTTGCCTACCGAGCAGCAAGGGGAACTTCCCCTCCCTACCTTCAAGCCTACACCTCAACCCGAGCACTCAGTTCTGGCACCTCTGGTCTCTTGGCCGCCCCACCACTACTCAGCCTGGTCAAATCTCTTCTCTGCCATGGCACCCCAATGGTGGAACCAGCTTCCCACTGATACTAGGACAGAAGAGTCCTTGCCCATCTTCTGAAAATGTCTGAAACTCTACCTCTTCAAAGAGTATTTTAAAGAAGTCTTATCTCAGTCTTACCCCCCCTCCTCCTACTAGCTCTGACTTTGCTGATAACTTCTTTATTGAGGAAAAAATATACTTAATACAACTGTGATATGTGTTTGTCTCACCTAGCTACAGTGTATTGCAAAAGTAGTCATCCACCTTGTCGTTTTTCCTTTTTTGTTGCATTGGAGAAGGTCTGTATGGAGGAGTGGGCCAAAATCCCTGCTGCAGTGTGTGCAAACCTGGTCAAGAACTTCAGGAAACATATGATCTCTGTAATTGCAAACAAAGGTTTCTGTACCAAATATTAAGTTCTGCTTTTCTGATGTATCAAATACTTATGTCATGCAATAAAATGCAAATTAATTACTTAAAAATCATACAATGTGATTTTCTGGATTGTTGTTTTAGATTCGGTCTCTCACAGTTGACGTGTACCTATGATACAAATTACAAACCTCTACATGCTTTGTAAGTAGGAAAATCTGCAAAATCGGCAGTGTATCAAATACTTGTTCTCCCCACTGTATACACCAGTTCTGAAAGGCCCCAGAGTCTGCAACATCACTTAGCAAGGGGCACCCCCAAGCAAGCGGCACTATGACAACCAAGGAGCTCTCCAAACAGGTCTGGGACAAAGTTGTGGAGAAGTACAGATCAGGGTTGGGTTATAAAAAAATATCAGAAACTTTGAACATCCCACGGAGCACCATTAAATCCATCATTAAAAAATGGAAAGAATATGGCACCCCAACAAACCTGCCAACAGAGGGCTACCCACCAAAACTCACAGACCAGGCAAGGAGGGCATTAATCAGAGAGGCAACAAAGAGACCAAAGATAACGCTGAAGGAGATGCAAAGCACCACAGCGGAGATTGTAGTACCTGTCCATAGGACCACTTTCAGCCGGTACACTCCACAGAGCTGGGGTTTATGGAAGAGTGGCCAGAAAAAAGCCATTTGCTTAAAGAAAAAAATAATCAAACACGTTTGTTGTTCGCCAAAAGGCATATGGGAGACTCCCAAAACATATGGGAGAAGGTACTCTGGTCAGATGAGAATAAAATGTAGCCTTTTGGCCACCAAGGAAAACGCTATGTCTGGAGCAAACCCAACACCTCTCATCATCCCGAGAACAACATCCCCACAGTGAAGCATGGTGGTGGAAGCATCATGCTGTGGAGATGTTTTTCATCTGCAGGGACTGGGAAACTGGTCAGAATTGAAGGAATGATGGATGGTGCTAAATACAGGGAAATTCTTGAGGGAAACCTGTTTCATTCTTCCAGGGATTTTAGACTGGGACGTAGGTTAACCTTCCAGCATATTGCTAAAGCAACACTCCAGTGGTTTAAGGGGAAACATTTAAATGTCTTGGAATTGCCTAGTCAAAGCCCAGACCTCAATCCAATTGAGAATCTGAGGTATGACTTAAAGATTGCTGTACACCAGCGGAACCCATCCAACTTGAAGGAGATGGAGCAGTTTTTCCTTGAATAATGGGCAAAAATCCCAGTGGCTAGATGTGCCAAGCTTATAGAGACATACCCCAAGAGACTTGCAGCTGTAATTGCTGCAAAAGGTGGCTCCACATAGTATTGACTTTAGGGGGGTGAATAGTTATGTGCGCTCAAGTTTTCATTTTTTTCCGTCTTATTTCTTGTTTGTCTCACAATAAAAAATATTTGACATCTTCAAAGTGGTAGGCATGTTATGTAAATCAAATGGTACAAACCCCCCAAAAAATCGAATCTAATTGCAGGTTGTAAGGCAACAAAATAGGAAAAATGCCAAAGGGGTGAATACTGTACCTTAAGATGAATGCACTAACTGTACGTGGCTCTGGATAAGAGCATCCGCTAAAGGACTCAAATGTAAACGTAATATGTAGATTAGGTGCTGTGTTGTGTTGGTTCCTGTCGATGTTAAAGCAGAGTTTCACAGAGCGAGGCCCTGCCTGCCTCACAACCACAATTCATTTCCCTGCTGCACTGATTAAACTCTTCATCCATATTCATGGCTGCCCTCCGCTCTGAGACGAGTCAGATGAAGGGAGGACTAAAGGAGGGACTGCGGCTGGGGAAAGAACGAGCAGAGGGAGAGGAAAAAACAGGGGAATATATACCTTTCACATACCTGTATATAAAAAATAATTTATTGTCAACCCACAACCCTTGTCGACCCACAACCCAAGCAGAAGGAGAAGCATTATGTAGATACTGCACTTGAAGTAGCTCATTTCATATTGATCGCTGTTGTTAAAAAACATTTAGACTCCCTTTCACTGCCATCTACAGCTCTCTGTCCCCATGACTCAAAGCTATGCCACCAGCGTTTGGTAAAAAGCATGTGCTGACTGGTTGCCCCGGTGACCATCTGATATAGGCAGGGAGGATGGCAGAGCCCCAGTAGTTAATATTGTGCTGTTTACTAGCAGGCCAGGCTGGCTCCCTGGCTGGCTCCGCGGCTGTCTGTAATACATCACTGTGTGTGGAGCACATGCCTGCCATCCACACTCCACATCTGCACTGGACATAGAATGCTTCCAAATCCTCTGTTCGGCATCCTTTGTTGTGTCGGTGAATTTAAGGAAAAAACTCCCAGCTCCCTCGCGCTCATTCTCCCTCTCTCTCAATTACGCTCTCTCTCTCTCTACTCACTCTCTCTCTTTCTCTCTCTCTCACCTGTTCTCCCTCTACCCGCTCTCTCTTGCTCTTTTGAAAGGATGGACAAGCAATTATGGATTTTAAATGAAAACCACCACATCGATGGAACATGAATGGGCTCCCACATCAAATACACATTTCCCCATCCCTCTGTATTTACCTAAATGCTGATAAAAGCCAGGGCGCTCCATTAAGGGGATGGATTTGTGAAGAAATACACCAACACAAATCCATCTGTTTCAAACATAAAAGTGGAGGGAAGAGGCTGAGTGAATAGCTCATAAAACAGTGTGATGACCTCAGGATATCCATATATATCCATTATACATTATGAAGCTCAAATCAGAGCTTGTTTGCAAGGTTCTTAGAGAGTCAGGTACACTGCCATTTCTAGGGAATCACCCATGTTACCTTAGAGACAAGCCATACAGAGAATATCCTGCAGCAGTAGCACTGTCCCTCTCACACTGAGCCTAAAACACATACTGTATGCAGTGTAAGGCATGATAGCATGTACAGGTGCACATGGAAGCACACGCACGCAGGCACTCACACACACACGCACGCACGCACGCACGCACGCACGCACGCACGCACACACACACACACACACACACACACACACACACACACACACACACACACACCGCACACTCACACTCACACACCACACACACCCCTGCCTGCTCTGTCAACTCAACTGACAGCAGTAATGAGTTTCTTCTTCTTTCTCCTCTGCGTAAGCCAACTGGCACCGACTCAAGGGAATCTTTTAGGCTGAATTGCGGCCATTAATCACAATCTAGGGCAAGACTGTGCCATCACGTGTATGGCTAGCAGAGATGCGTTTACAATGAGAATAGAAGACAGAGGAGGAGCGGGAGCTCAAGAGACAGGGAGGAGGGAGGGAGAAACAGAGAGAGATAGCGAACGAGATGGAGGAGGAGAGCGAGCGAGAGAGAAAAAAAGTAGTACGGTAATGTTGCTTAATTCACCAGAATGACTTCACTGGTGAATCCTGTGTGGAATGACCTCACTGTGCTACAGTGCAGTTGGGTATTCCTCCTCCTTCGCTGACTGACAGACACGTTAAGCTGAATAGAGGATGAGGACATAGAGTAAAACAAAAGCCCAGACGCCACACTATGGATATGAGCTCAATTACTGGGAGGAGCCCCCCCCCCCCACTGCATCAATCACAGCCAACAAGCCAGACAGATATTGAGTGAGAAGGAGAGGCTATTTCTTACTTCAGCAAGCAACAGCACCCCAAAAAACACTAACCACAGCACGCACGTAACACCCTCTGCCTTGGCGCTGAATAATGATCTTAAATGCATAAATTAGGGAGTGTGTACCGGGGATAAATAAAGAGATACGATTCCCACTGCGCCAAAGGCAACAGCAACACACTTGATGAAGCAGCCAGCTTGTATGTAGTATTTAGTGTATGTCTATGATGGAGGGAAGGACAGAGAGCAGAGCAGAGTAGGAGTGTCTCTACCTCATCATAACTCTACACTGGGCTACTATACTCTATATACGGCCAGCCAGCTAGCCAGCCAACCAACCGGCGGCCATCTTCAAATCTGGTTCTTTGTGACACAAAGATGTTGTCAACATTGTGTCCTGCATCATGTCCTCTATCATAGGACAGCTGGCAGTTAGGTGGCTGCTCTCCCTCTTTTCTTTTCGTCCTTCCATTCTCCCTTTCCCTTCTTGTTCTCCGGCAAGTCCTCAAGCTGCCAGCTGACCACGTTCACCAGGGAAATCATCCCTCC
Organism: Oncorhynchus masou masou; assembly: GCF_036934945.1. Taxonomy (NCBI): domain Eukaryota; kingdom Metazoa; phylum Chordata; class Actinopteri; order Salmoniformes; family Salmonidae; genus Oncorhynchus; species Oncorhynchus masou. The sequence goes on from NC_088212.1 coordinate 64,367,332, forward strand.
TGTCGATCAGCAGGCCCCGCCCCTCGAGAGCAGGCTAATCCATATGAATTCATGCTAATATGAAGCGCATCGCCTCCCGCCTTTCTCTCGCTCTCAGTGTGTGTGTGTGTGTGTGTGTGTGTGTGTGTGTTTGTGTCGTTTCACCATACAGACACACAACCAGATCCTCAGTGTGGGTTCTAGACCTATGCCAGCACCATGCAGCACACTGACAGCAAGAGGCATGGGAGGGAAATAAATACAAATGATAAATATAGGCTCTGTCACAATCACTTAGTATTCAACCTGGGTTAGATACAAAAGCCTGTTTGCTTGTTCCTCCTTATTCTCCTCCTCCTCCTCCTCCTCCGACCACAAATAATAACAGACAAAGATGACATGTTTCTTTGTTATTTGTTTCATTATAAGGTTTTCTTGGTTCCATGAAATGTTGCTATTTCAGTCATACAGTATGTGGACTACCCCAACTTTTACTTCTGTCCATCAGAGAAACTATTATAGACCGAACTGCACATTAACACTCATTAAGATTAGAGGGGATTTACAGTCAGGAAAAAACAAACAGTTCTTTGAATAGGCTATAAGTCCCACTTAGTGAAGCCGGGTCTTAAACAAATCCAACCCGTAAACATCTGTCCCAGTAATTGTCAAAAACAGCCGTTTAAAACGGGCCACTTCAATCTCCTAATGTCACTCTGAAGCCTGGATTAAATGGGATTAGTTTCATTGTGATTGTACAAGCAGCTCCCTTTGGCTATGTGGCTACAGTCAAGAGGGGTGTGTTTTCACCTGTGAGCTACTTCACTTGAGTTCAGTTTTAACACAGTGTCCATCAAACCCACATACCACACTACTCTCCAGCTGGTCCTAACACGCCTGGTCTAGTTCTCGAAGCCGGCTCTATGCATCTGGTCCCCAGTGCGTCTCCTTGGGCCGGCTTACATGGCACCAGCCTTACGCTCGGTGTCCCCGGTTCGCCTGCATAGCCCAGTGCGGGCAATTCCACCTTGCAGCACTGGCAGAGCGACCGGGAGTATTCAACCAGGTAAGGTTGGGCAGGCTCGGTGCTCAAGAGCTCCAGTGCACCTGCACGGTCCGATCTATCCAGTGCCACCTCCACACATCAGTCCTCCGGTGGCAGCTCTCCGCACCAGGCTTCCTGTGCGTTTCCTCGACCCAGTACCACCAGTGCCAGCACCACGCATCAGGCCTACAGTGCGCCTCGCCTCTCCAGAGCTACCGGAGCCTTTCTCCTCTCCTGCGCTGCCGGAGTCTCCTGCCTGTTCAGCGCTGCCCGAGCCTTCCTCCTCTCCTGCGCTGCCGGATTCTCTCGCCTCTCCAGCGCTGCCGGAGCCTTTCTCCTCTCCTGCGCTGCCGGAGTCTCCTGCCTGTTCAGCGCTGCCCGAGCCTTCCTCCTCTCCTGCGCTGCCGGATTCTCTCGCCTCTCCAGCGCTGCCGGAGCCTTTCTCCTCTCCTGCGCTGCCGGAGTCTCCTGCCTGTTCAGCGCTGCCCGAGCCTTCCTCCTCTCCTGCGCTGCCGGATTCTCTCACCTCTCCAGCGCTGCCGGAGTCTCCTGCCTGTTCAGCGCTGCCCGAGCCTTTCACCTCTCCTGCGCTGCTGGAGTCTCCCGCCTGTTTAGCGCAGCCAGAGCCTTCCTCCTCTACAGCGCTGCTGGAGTCTCCCGCCTGTTTAGCGCAGCCAGAGCTGCCAGCCTGCATGGAGCAGCCAGAGCTGCCAGTCTGCATGAAGCAGCCAGAGCTGCCAGTCTGCATGAAGCAGCCAGAGCTGCCAGTCTGCATGGAGCAGCCAGAGCTGTCAGTCTGCATGGAGCAGCCAGAGGTGTCAGTCTGCATGGAGCAGCCAGAGCTGTCAGTTTGCATGGAGCTGCCAGTCTGCAAGGAGCTGCCAGTCTGCAAGGAGCTGTCAGTCTGCAAGGAGCTGCCAGTCTGCAAGGAGCTGCCAGTCTGCAAGGAGCTGCCAGAGCTGCCAGTCTGCATGGAGCAGCCAGAGCTGCCAGTCTGCAAGAAGCCGCCAGAGCTGCCAATCTGCATGGAGCAGCCAGAGTCGCCAGTCAGCATGGAGCAGCCAGAGTCGCCAGTCAGCATGGAGCAGCCAGAGTCGCCAGTCAGCATGGAGCAGCCAGAGTCGCCAGTCAGCATGAAGCAGCCAGAACTGCCAGTCAGCATGGAGCAGCCAGAGCCGTCAGTCTGCCAGGATCCGCCAGTCAGCCAGACTCTTTCAGATCTGCCAGTCAGCCAGACTCCTCCAGATCCGCCAATCTGCCAGATTCTTCCAGATCTGCCAGCCAACCAGACTCTTCCAGATCTGCCAGCCAACCAGACTCTTCCAAATCTGCCAGTCAACCAGACTCTTCCAGATCTGCCAGTCAACCAGACTCTTCCAGATCCGCCAGTCAGCCAGACTCTTCCAGATCCGTCAGTCAGCCAGGATCTGCCAGAGCCTTCCTCCTCTCCGCTGCTGCCGGAGTCTCTCGCCTGTCCGGCGCTGCCGCCGGAGTCTCCTGCCTGTCAGGCGCTGCTGCCGGAGTCTCCCGCCTGTCCAGCGCTGCTGCCGGAGTCTCCCGCCTGTACGGCGCTGCTGCCGGAGTCTGAGGAGCCCCTCTGTCCCGATCTGCCCCTCTGTCCCGAGCTGCCCCTCTGTCCCGAGCTATTTAGTAGGGTTGCCGTGGATAGGAGGTCACGGAAGCGGACAAGGTGGGGGAGGACTGTGGTGAAGTGGGGGCCACGTCCAGCACCGGAGCTGCCACCGCGGACAGATGCCCACCCAGACCCTCCCCGATAGGTTCAGGTTTTGCGGCCGGAGTCCGCACCTTGGGGGGAGGTACTGTCACACCTTGACCATAGTTTACTTTGTATGTTTCTATGTTTTGGTTGGTCAGGGTGTGATCTGAGTGGGCATTCTATGTTGGATGTCTTGTTTGTCTATTTCTATGTCTGGCCTGATATGGTTCTCAATCAGAGGCAGGTGTTAGTCATTGTCTCTGATTGGGAACCATATTTAGGTAGCCTGGGTTTCACTGTGTGTTTGTGGGTGATTGTTCCTGTCTCTGTGTTTTGCACCAAATAGGGCTGTTTTCGGTTTTCGTACGTTTGTTATTTTGTTAGTTTAATCATGTATAGTTTCCTTATCAAATAAAATGAATCACAACTACGCTGCATTTTGGTCCGCTCCTCCTTCCCACAACGAAAGCCGTGACAAACATCTTCCTCCCAGTGATGTGTATAATAAGAATATATGCCATTTAGCAGGCACATTTATCCAATGCATTTTACATATGGGTGGAACCAGGAATCCAACCCACTAAACTGACGTAGCAAGGGCCATGCTACAGAGGACCACGAACTACATATTTGCTAGTCTTAGGCACAGAGAGGGACGGGAGCCACTGCCTTTTCATTCTCAAATGACGCCTCCGCGGACAAATAGTCTAATACACTGTGGGGTTGTTATATCTCTTGGCAGTGCTGGCAATAAAAGAGTGGACTTTATGACTTACTTACACACTTTAATATCGCGTTTATGAATAAAAAAGCCCAAGACACATACATAAATATGATAAAGGCCCCTGGTTGGGAGGTGGATATAAATTCTTTATGTGATAGCAGAACTGAACATATCCTAACCCCTGGCACATAAGGAAACCACAAGAGGCACAGAATGTGACATAGAATCCCCAGGTCCGTGTTAACCTATATTTGACATACATACCAAGCGCATATTAAGTACATTAAAAAAGGTCATAATGACATCTATCATCTACAGTAGAGGGAATGTACTGTTCTGTTGGAACAGTACATTAACTGTTGGATTGAACTGCTAATGTGTGTGTGAGGAGAGAGAGAGAGAGAGAGAGAGAGAGAGAGAGAGAGAGAGAGAGAGAGGGAGAGAGAGAGAGGGTGAGAGAGAAAGAGAGAGAGAGAGAGAGAGAGAGAGAGAGAGGGGGAGAGGGAGAGAGAGGGTGAGAGAGAAAGAGAGAGAGAGATAATTTAATTAAGAGAGAGAGTTAGAGAGAGACAGACAGAGAGACAAAGAGAGTGTGCCGTGTTCAAGTGTTTGACGTGAACTGTGAGTGTACTATATAGGGGTAACTGTACGTGAAGGTCAGTGTAAATGTGTAATCTAAGGACACAGAGGGGCAGGCATGTTGTGTTCTAGCTGCAGAAGCATGAGCGTTCAGCTACAGGTAGTTGGGTCTCTCTCTCTCGCTCTCTCTCTCTGTGCATCACGCCTACTTCATGTGGAAGGCTGCCGTTTAAACAAAGCTGGCGGGTTCCTCAGCACCACATTGGAATGGAATGATTCTTCCTGGTTCAAGGTCCAACCTCCAGAGCCAGAAGGGCCCGGAGCTCAATCCTTCCACTTTCATCTTCTTTCAGCCTGTTTAACTCAAGGCTGTTTATTTGACTGTGGCTATTCAGAACTACTCTGTTGTTCAAATTACCGTTGTTATATTACCTACAGTACGTTACGTCATATTACTGTCACGTTACCTACAGTAAGTTACGTTATATTACTGTCACGTTACCTACAGTATGTTATATTACTGTCACGTTACCTACAGTGAGTTACGTTATATTACTGTCACGTTACCTACAGTATGTTACGTTATATTACTGTCACGTTACCTACAGTAAGTTACGTTATATTACTGTCACGTTACCTACAGTATGTTATATTACTGTCACGTTACCTACAGTATGTTATATTACTGTCACGTTACCTACAGTATGTTATATTACTGTCACGTTACCTACAGTATGTTATATTACTGTCACGTTACCTACAGTACGTTACGTTATATTACTGTCACGTTACCTACAGTATGTTATATAACTGTCATGTTACCTACAGTATGTTATATTACTGTCATGTTACCTACAGTATGTTACATTACTGTCACGTTACCTACAGTGCATTACGTTCTATTACTGTCACGTTACCTACAGTACGTTACATCATATTACTGTCACATTATCTACAGTACGTTATATTACTGTCATGTTACCTACAGTATGTTATATTACTGTCACGTTACCTACAGTATGTTATATTACTGTCATGTTAACTACAGAACATTACGTTATATTACTGTCACGTTACCTACAGTACGTTATATTACTGTCACGTTACCTACAGTATATTACGTTATATTACTGTCACGTTACCTACAGTATGTTATGTTATATTACTGTCACGTTACCTACAGTATGTTATATTACTGTCACGTTACCTACAGTATGTTATATTACTGTCACGTTACCTACAGTACGTTATATTACTGTCACGTTACCTACAGTATATTACGTTATATTACTGTCACGTTACCTACAGTATATTACGTTATATTACTGTCATGTTACCTACAGTACGTTACGTTATATTACTGTCACGTTACCTACAGTATGTTATGTTATATTACTGTCACGTTACCTACAGTATGTTATGTTATATTACTGTCACGTTACCTACAGTATGTTATGTTATATTAATGTCACGTTTCCTACAGTATGTTATATTACTGTCACGTTACCTACAGTACGTTATATTACTGTCATGTTACCTACAGTATGTTATATTACTGTCACGTTACCTACAGTATGTTATGTTATATTACTGTCACGTTACCTACAGTATGTTATGTTATATTACTGTCACGTTACCTACAGTATGTTATATTACTGTCATGTTACCTACAGTATGTTATATTACTGTCACGTTACCTACAGTATGTTATATTACTGTCATGTTACCTACAGTACGTTACGTTATATTACTGTCACGTTACCTACAGTATGTTATATTACTGTCATGTTACCTACAGTACGTTACGTTACATTACTGTCACGTTGTAACGGCGTTCTTCTTTTGTTGAAGGAGAGTCGGACCGAAATGCAGCGTGTAAGTTACTCATGTTTATTAGGAAGACAAACGAACGAACTATACACGAAAAACTAATAAATACAAAAACAACAAACAGAACGTGAAACCAATTACAGCCTGACTGGTGCACACTACACAGAGACAGGAACAATCACCCACGAAATGCAAAGCAAAACCAGGCTACCTAAATACGGTTCCCAATCAGCGACAACGAGAATCACCTGACTCTGATTGAAAACCGCCTCAGGCAGCCAACCTATTAAACACACACACACCCCTAATCAGCTACAATCCCAAACACTACAAACCCCAATACGAAAATACAATACATAATAAACCCATGTCACACCCTGGTCTGACTAACTAATAAACTAAAACACAAAATACTAAGACCAAGGCGAGACAGAACCCCCCCCCCCCCTCAAAACCATAGGGAGGGTCCGGGTGGGCGTCTGTCCATGGTGGCGGTTCCGGCTCCGGACGTGGACCCCACTTCATAAATGTCATTGTTCCTCCCCTTCGCGTCCATGGATAATCCACCCTAACCGCCGACCATGGCCGAATAGTCCTCACCCAGAACCCTACATAACAGAGGAGCAGCTCGTGACTGAGGGGCAGCTCGGGACTGAGGCAGCTCGGGACTGAGGGGCAGCTCGGGACTGAGGGGCAGCTCGGGACTGAGGGACAGCCCAGCACTGAGAGGCAGCCCAGTACTGAGAAGAAGCCCAGTACTGAGATGAAGCCCAGCCAGGCAGTTGAATCCGGCAGATCCTGGCTGACTGGCGGATCCTGGCTGACTGGCGGATCCTGGCTGACTGGCGGATCCTGGCCGACTGGCGGATCCTGGCCGACTGGCGGATCTGGCAGATCCTGGCTGACTGGAGGATCCTGGCTGACTAGCAGATCTGGCAGATCCTGGCTGACTGGCGGATCCTGGCTGACTGGCGGATCCTGGCTGACTAGCAGATCTGGCAGATCCTGGTTTACTGGCGGATCCTGGCTGACTAGCAGATCTGGAAGAGTCTGGTTGACTGGCAGATCTGGAAGGGTCTGGTTGACTGGCAGATCTGGAAGAGTCTGGTTGACTGGCAGATCTGGAAGAGTCTGGTTGACTGGCAGATCTGGAAGAGTCTGGTAGACTGGCAGATCTGGAAGAGTCTGGTTGACTGGCAGATCTGGAAGAGTCTGGCTGACTGGAAGAGTCTGGCTGTCTGGCGGATCTGGAAGAGTCTGGCTGACTGGCAGATCTGGAAGAGTCTGGTTGACTGGCAGATCTGGAAGAGTCTGGTTGACTGGCAGATCTGGAAGAGTCTGGCTGTCTGGCGGATCTGGAAGAGTCTGGCTGACTGGCAGATCTGGAAGGGTCTGGCTGACTGGCAGATCTGGAAGAGTCTGGCTGACTGGCAGATCTGGCTGCTTCATGCTGACTGACGGCTCTGGCTGCTCCATGCTGACTGGCGGCTCTGGCTGCTCCATACTGACTGACAGCTCTGGCGGCTTCATGGAGACTGGCAGCTCCTTGCAGACTGGCAGCTCTAGCTGCTCCATGCAGACTAGCAGCTCTGGCTGCTTCATGCAGACTGGCAGCTCCATGCAGACTGGCAACTCCATGCAGACTGGCAACTCCATGCAGACTGGCAACTCCATGCAGACTGGCAGCTCTTTGCAGACTGGCAGCTCTGGCTGCTCCATGCAGACTAGCAGCTCAGGCTGCTCTATGCAAACTGACAGCTCTGGCTGCTCAATGTAGACTGGCAGCTCAGGCTGCTCTATACAGGCAGGAGGCTCCGGCAGCGCTGTAGAGGAGGAAGGCTCTAGAACCGCTGAACAGACGGGAGACTCCGACAGCGTAGGAGAGGGAGAAAGCGCTGGCTGCGCTGAACAGGCGAGGCGCACTGAAGGCCTGATGCGTGGTGCTGGCACTGGTGGTATTTGCCCGAGGACACGCACAGGAAGCCTAGTGCGGGGAGCTGCTACTGGAGGGCTCGGGTGTGGAGGTGGTACTGGATAAAGGACAGGCACAGGAAGCCTGGTGCGGGGAGCTACTACCGGAGGACTGGTGTGTGAAGGTGGCACAGGATGGACTGGACCGTGAAGGTGTACTGGAGAGCCTGAATGCAGGACTGGCACAGGACGTGCAAGGCTAGGTAGGTACTCAGGAGGCTTAGTGCGTGAGGCTGGCACACTTTCCACCAGCCGACTAACACGCACCTCAGGACTAGTATGGAGTGCTGACCCAGGTGCCATTAAATCCCCGACACGCTCCGTCGGCCGAATATTATATCTAAAGCACCAAACTAGCAACTCCCTCATTAAACTCTCCTCCAATTTCCCCATTAACTCCTTCACAGTCTCTGCTTCGCTCACCTCCAACACTGGTTCTGACCTCCTCCTTGGCTCTTCACAATAAACAGGGAGAGTTGACTCAGGTCTGTCTCCTGACTCAGCCACTTCCCCTGATAGCCCCCCCCCCCCAAAAAAAAATTTGGGGCTGCTTTTCGGGCTTCCATCCACGTCGCCGTGCTGCCTCCTCATACTTGCGCCTCTCCGCTTTAGCCGCTTCTAATTCCTCCTTGGGGCGGCGATATTCACCAGGCTGAGCCCAGGGTCACGTTACCTACAGTAAGTTATATTACTGTCACGTTACCTACAGTACGTTATATTACTGTCACGTTACCTACAGTATGTTATATTACTGTCACGTTACCTACAGTGTGTTATATTACTGTCACATTATCTACAGTACGTTATATTACTGTCACGTTACCTACAGTATGTTATGTTATATTACTGTCACATTACCTACAGTATGATATATTACTATCACGTTACCTACAGTATGTTATGTTATATTACTGTCACGTTACCTACAGTATGTTATATTACTATCACGTTACCTACAGTATGTTATGTTATATTACTGTCACGTTACCTACAGTATGTTATATTACTGTCACGTTACCTACAGGACGTTACATTACTGTCATGTTACCTACAGTATGTTATATTACTGTCATGTTACCTACAGTACGTTACGTTATATTACTGTCACGTTACCTACAGTATGTTATATTAATGTAACTTTACCTACAGTGTGTTATATTACTGTCACGTTACCTACAGTATGTTATATTACTGTCACGTTACCTACAGGACGTTACATTACTGTCATGTTACCTACAGTATGTTATATTACTGTCATTTTACCTAGGGTACGTTACGTTATATTACTGTCACGTTACCTACAGTATGTTATATTACTGTCACGTTACCTACAGTATGTTATATTACTGTCATGTTACCTACAGTATGTTGCGTTATATTACTGTCACGTTACCTACAGTATGTTATATTACTGTCATGTTACCTACAGTATGTTATATTACTGTCATGTTACCTACAGTATGTTATATTACTGTCATGTTATCTACAGTACGTTACGTTATATTACTGTCACGTTACCTACAGTATGTTATATTACTGTCATGTTACCTACAGTACGTTACGTTATATTACTGTCACGTTACCTACAGTATGTTATATTACTGTCACTTTACCTACAGTATGTTATATTACTGTCATGTTACCTACAGTATGTTATATTACTGTCATGTTACCTACAGTACGTTACGTTATATTACTGTCACGTTACCTACAGTATGTTATATTACTGTCATGTTACCTACAGTACGTTACGTTATATTACTGTCCTGTTGTGGAATTGTGGAATTCCATTCCAGACCCAAGTGACCTGATCCACACACAACAGTGTAACTGGCATTTTATGTATGTATGTATGTATGTATGTATGTATGTACTGAGCAAGCAAAGATGTTGCATTTAATTTCAGACTCTCCTTCATGAAGACAGAGAAAGTAATCAACATATAACCAGATAGATATGGATACAATATGAAGTTCTGCTGTGATCAAAAACACCTCCTAATATGTTCTAAGCTGGCTCTGATGTTGTCGTTCCGCCAACAAGTATGAAAACAACAGCAGCAAAGAGGGCCTTTGTACGAAAAGCAATGTATTCCCACTGACTAACCGTTCAGCCAGCTTGGAGGAACATTAAAACATTGGAACAGATCTCTGGCGACAGCGTGACAAATCAATGTTTTTCTCTGTGTGTGTGAGACTGTTGGTTTGGCTCTGGCCTTTCACAATTCCAAACGGAGGCCGTGGTGTTGGTGTTTGGGGAAGGGGTCAGGGACTGTGGCAGGTTAGGGCCACTTCATTCACTGCCAAAGCCAAGGTCACTGCAGCTGCCCTGGGGCTGTGGGAGAGGGGGATGCCCCCCCCCGAGTGGAGAATTGGAAGAGAGTGGGAGAGGAGGAGGAGCGTTATGGGGGAGGTTTGAAAAGGAGGAGGGGTATTCTCCCCTAATGCACACACAGAGGTCACCGTTTTCCAGCTGAACCCTCCCCTTCTCCCCCTGACCTCTGCCTTTCCCATTTCTGAGTATATGCAGAGACAGAGTGGGGGAAGGGTTACGGAGAGGGAGGGGAGAGAAAAGCACCCATCTACCCAGGACAGGGCAGAACACAGTAGTGAGGAATGACAAAAGGGGGCCTCAGTCAGCAAGTCAGTCCTTCCGTCAGTCAGTCAGTCAGGAAAGAATAGCGCTATGGTCATTCTCACAAAGAGGAGCCAACCAGAGGGTCTGGTTTTGTTCTGAACAGCATCTAACCCTGTTCCCAGCCACTCCAAAGACTTCAATTCACCCCAACAATGGCTGCTGCAACTCTCTCCCTTGGAGGTACCCAACATAAAGGGGTCTGCGGCTGAGGCCCAGAGAAGGGGAGTGGGCAGTTAGTTGACTGTGTCCTGTCCTGTCCTCTCTGTCAGATTAGTGCTGTCTCCTGCCTGTCCATCACTCTGGTCTAAGGCTGGGCTTTGTCCCTCTGGTTCATGTGAAGAGGTGTGGAGAGGAGAGCCCATCCTCCACTTACTGGTCTTGGTATTGACAATGTGGCCGACTGTGGGCTCACAGAGAATGGCCAGGCCTGTGGGGCAAGAAAGACAGACAGACAGAGTTGAAAATAGGAACAGCAGCAGGCCCTCTAGCCCAGCCACCAGGGCCTCTAGCCCAGCCACCAGGCCCTCTAACCCAGCCACCAGACCCAGATAGACAGACAGACAATGTCTGACCAGACACATCCTCCATCACCTCCTCCTCCCCTCCTGACACTCCACGTCCTCTTCCTTTCACACTTTTACATGTCTTTACCAATCTCACAGGTTGTACAAAATGTCCTCCAAAGGGGAGGACAGGAAGAGGGAGTTTTTATTGGTGGATGGTGCTGGCCCTGTAAAGCTTTTTAACAGCGTTTTTTGTCCGTAAAGGCAAGTGTAGTCAAGCGTGGTGATGGGGCAGTGGGGAGGGGCCTTTTGAAATAACTGCCACAGAGAGTTGGCAGGAAACCTAGTGAGACATTACATCACAGAACACACACAAGAGTAGACATTGGACAGTAACACTGATAGTGATGGGTGGATCTGGACCATCACACGCTATCGGAAATGTTTTTTACTGTCAACACAAAACAGACACATAGCAGGGCAAGCCAGCAGGCGGGCAGGCCGGCATGCACGGAAACATACACACACACACGTATGCACAGACACACGCATCACGCGCATGCCCGCGTGCAGTGCTCACACGCACAGATCAAATGACCAAATAACCAGATGTCAATATTTCAGACTCCCAGACTGGACCGCAGAATCAAAACACATTGCAAATCTGGTAAAAGCTCTGGGCTAGACTACAGCCCTCTTGTCTCACCTCTGACCCCACCTCTGCCCTTTTCCCACTCACCTCCAACCTCTATTACTGAGGAATTCCCCCTATGAGCCTTAAAACCAGGGAGGAGGACCCTCTTTTAATTAGTTTGTTTGAGAAGGGCTAGGGTGGTCCAGAGACATCCAAACCAAGACAGAATTCATTAAAAAGATACCACCCCCCCCCCCCCCCCCCCCCCCCACACACACTTCACAGAGGGACAAATCCTGACCACAAAGGAGCTGCATTTTAATTTGAACCAAAACCCAGCTGCATGCAGACACTGATGGTCATGGTCAAGGTTAGAGCCTTTCATCAACGATTGGCAGAAAGACAACTGAAAAGACACATATTTTGACACGGGCTCTATTTTCTTCAAATGTGCACATTTACAACAACACATTTTCTGAAATCATGTTGTAATGGGTAATTGGGAGAAATATTTAGGACACACTTCGGACGGAATAATCTCCACCAGAGCACGTTGAGCTGCACAGAGGGAGCGGATAGTGGAATTGGAAGAATTTGACATCTAAAATATTTACTTCCAAACTATTAGAGACCTTTCTACTAGCCTTGAGACTGAGACTGAAGCTTGAGTGACAGCGTTTTTTCTTTCTGATCCCATCTCACGTCAATTAGCCACATTCCTCTTCTCACCTCTGGTATGGAACTTGTCAGCAGAGTAGCATGGAGGGAGGGGTAGAAGGACTGAGAGAAAGATAGCTTGACGAGAGAGAGCGAGATGCTTTGAGACAGCAGGGAGAGAATGAGGAAGAAAGAGCGAGAGAACACAGAGAGAGAGAATAAGGAAGAATGAAAGATGAAAGAGAGAGCGGGGGGGACGGGGGGTGACATTACTGCCTGGCTCCTCGCTCTTGTCTCTGTGCGATAGCCATTGCCATTCCATCTTTGAATTACAGATTGTGGGAGAGAGAGAGATAGATTTCAGCTATACCTATACCCGCCGTCCCCCTGGCGGGCGGCCACGCCACAGCTCTGCAGACATGTCGCTGTGTTTTCACAGCGCCCCTGTCACAACAGTGCTGTGGTCTGCTGTGCTGTGAGAGGCTAGACCTAGGACAAGGATGGCCTTCCCCTGAGACATGCAGCTGTTTGCCAGGCGTCTCTCTCTCTCTCTCTGCAGCAGTTGCTTTGTTCTGAAATAAGTGCATTATCAGTTATTGATGTTGCTGGCGCTTTGACAGCTTTCCCTTCCTCTTCTTAGTAGGAGGGAAGGAAAAAAATGTATCTGCAACTAGGAAGCCTACACTTCCCAGTTATGAATACGATCCGCAAACATATAAAACATATACAACATTATGCCACTTGTGATAATATCACTCCTCGAAAAAAGATATGACGGCGATTTCAATCTTGTTGAACATGAAGCAGCGAGGCGAGGACTCTGGGAATTTTTTGTTTGAGCAGTTCAATATCCCAGGCAGGATCCGTTTCAGTCAACGCACTGCAATCAATGCATTTGGGTCTTTATGCATAAATGATATCCTCTTTAAAGTTCCTCCAGTTTACTGTGAGGCATTGTATACACAAGCAAATACTTAAGAGAGCAGGGTGACATCAAGCCACAGCCACCAGCCACACTTACTGAGCAATGCTGCTTTCATAGTGTTTACACCCCCACCCTTTCTTTCCCCTCCTCCCTCCTCCTCACCAGACAATATGACTGTTATAGCCCTGCTCTGCACACCTGGCATTCCCATGACCTGTGTCAGCATAGCCCAGTGATCTGTGACGGTCCCTGTGAATCAGAACGGCTCAGTGGTACAGTAGCTCCTGCCATTCACACGATACAGTACTAAACAGACTCTAATGGTCATTGTGTTGTTCTGCAGCTCAGCTCAAGGTTGCATTCCATAGGATTCCTCTCTCTGGAATGAGAGGCCTTTCCAGGGAACGTTCCAAGGATCCTTCCAGGGCTGGGAGAGGGAGCTGAGGGCGCTGAGAGCCCAGGCTGGCAGCTACCGACTGGGGAACGGAGCCTGAGTGAAACTGGGTGGAGGGATGGATGGGTTGGAGGTACTGTAGGCTGGCACATGGCCTAGGGCACTACCTAGGGCACCTCTTTGAGTGAAACGGAGATGCAGAGCCTCCATTTCATGTCTCCTGTGGCTTGTCAGCTGGGGTAGAGCTAATTCCAACACTATCTTCTTCCTGACGCATATCACATCAGCACCATGTAGGGCATGAAATAAACAGGTAAAGGGGTAATACTGTACAGCCAACCAATAGGAAGAAAGGAGCTCCAATTCCAGAAGCTCCCAGATCTGTGATGTGTTAAAGAAATAATAGAAAATTCTAATTTCTTGATCCCGGTAGGGGACTTGGGTAATCAGAGGCGTTTGTAAATATAATTGCTTCAAGTGTTTTTCCAAGGGTTCATTTCACCTGGCTGTTCGTTCGGCCTTCAGATACAAAAGCATAATGGAGCCAAGGCACACAAAATGGAGACAAGGTAAATACTATTTCCAAGAAAGCCACAAAGAGAGAGAAGAGGAGAGTTCCCTTCCATATCTGGAATGTCCTGCTTTAGATAAAAACAGGCATTGAGAGTATTGGCAGATGAACAGCGCCTGTGTCAGAGCTGAGCTGTTCTATTACAATCTGTCACGCCTCATTGACTGCCTTCACACACACACTACCGTTCAAAAGATTGGGGTCACTTAGAAATGTCCTTGTTTTTGAAAGTAAAGCACATTATTTTCTCCATTAAAATAACATCAAATTGATCAGAAATACAGTGTAGACATTGTTCATGTTGTAAATGACTATTGTAGCTGGAAACGGTTGATTTTTAATGGAATATCTACATATACGTACAGAGGCCCATTATCAGAAACCATCACTCCTGTGTTCCAATGTTACGTTGCGTTAGCTAATCCAAGTTTATAATTTGAAAAGGCTAATTGATCATTAGAAAACCCTTTTGCAATTATGGTAGCACAGCTGAAAACTGTTGTCCTGATTAAAGATGCAATAAAACTGGCCTTCTTTAAACGAGTTGAGTGTCTCGAGCATCGACATTTGTGGGTTCGATTACAGGCTCAAAATGGCCAGAAACAAAGACTTTCAGCTGAAACCTGTCAGTCTATTCTTGTTCTGAGAAATGAAGGCTATTCCATGCAAGAAATTGTCAACAAACTGAAGATCTCGTTCAATGCGGTGTACTACTCCCTTCACAGAACAGCGAAAACTGGTTCTAACCAGAATAGAAAGAGGAGTGGGAGGCCACGGTGCACAACTGAGCAAGAGGACATTAGAGTGTCTAGTTTGAGAAACAGACGCCTCACAAGTCCTCAACTGGCAGCTTCATTAAATAGTATCTGCAAAACCCCAGTCTCACTGTCAACAGTGAAGAGGCGACCTCGGGATGCTGGCCTTCTAGGCAGAGTTGCAAAGAAAAAGCCACATCTCAGACTGGCCAATAAAAAGAAAAGATTAAGATGGGTAAAAGAACACAGACACTGGACAGAGGAAGATTGGAAAAAAGTGTTATGGACAGACAAATCTAAGTTTGAGGTTTTCGGATCACTAAGAAGAACATTCGTGAGATGCAGAAAAAATGAAAAGATGCTGGAGGAGTGCTTTACGCCATCTGTCAAGAATGATGGTGGAGGCAAGGTGATGGTTTGGGGGTGCTTTGGTGGTGGTAAAGTGGGAGATTTCTACAGGGTAAAAGGGATCTTGAAGAAGGAAGGCTATCACTCCATTTTGCAACGCCATGCCATACCCTGTGGATGGAGCTTAATTGGAGCCAATTTCCTCCTACAACAGGACAATGACCCAAAGTACTCCAAACTATGCAATAACTATTTAGGGAAGAAGCAGCCAGCTGGTATTCTGTCTATAATGGAGTGGCCAGCACAGTCACCGGATCTCAACCCTATTGAGCTGTTGTGGGAGCAGCCTGACTGTAGGGCATGTAAGAAGTGCCCATCAAGCCAATCCAACTTGTGGGAGGTTCTTCACGAAGCATGGGGTGAAATCTCTTCAGATTGACAACTAGAATGCCTAAGGTCTGCCAGGCTGTAATTACTGCAAATGGAGGATTCTATGACGAAAGCAAATTTTGAAGGACACAATTATTATTTCAATTAAAAATCATTATTTATAACTTTGTCAACGTCTTGACTATATTTCATATTCAGTTCGCAACTAATTTAATGTATGTTTTCATGGAAAACAAGGACATTTCTAAGCGACCCCAAATTTTTGAACGATAGTGTATATCTTATGTGTTTTCCCTTCCCAGAAGTCTGTTGTTTGCCAAGAAATAATCGTAATAATTTTTCACAGTAATATGTCCCTTGGCTAAATGCACATGAAGATGATAAAGACAATTACATTGATGGAAGCAACAATCTATCCGCAATATTAAAGCTGATCCACCCCTCTTACATTTATGTACAGAGCCCAGAAAAAGAAAATTGGTTTGGTATACTCTGACATGAATTCATAAATCTAAATAATGAAATGA
Organism: Oncorhynchus masou masou; assembly: GCF_036934945.1. NCBI lineage: Eukaryota > Metazoa > Chordata > Actinopteri > Salmoniformes > Salmonidae > Oncorhynchus > Oncorhynchus masou. Next base: position 64,383,518 of record NC_088212.1, read on the forward strand.
TACAACTTATCTTGACCAGATTGGCATCAATTTAACTCAGATCCGAGTTCTCCATCTGGGAGGTAGATTAGATAGACACCTGTGAAGACGTATAATCAGTCAACAGGCGTCCAGAGCTCTGAGCCCTTCAGCCCAACTCGGCATTACAGTTAGAGAAATCATATTATACCTCAATCTCCCAAGAGCAGAGATAGAGCAAGAGACAGAGAGAGAGAGATATGACCATGCACAGCCGGGTAGAATAGACACATTAATCTGCATAGTGCTCACCAGATTGGTCCTTAACACGTTATATATGTCTGTTTTCCAAGCAGGGATGTAGGCCTGGGGAGAGGAGTGGAGAGGAGGCTGGGGAGAGGAGTGGAGAGGAGGCTGGGGAGAGGAGTGGAGAGGAGGCTGGGGAGAGGAGTGGAGAGGAGGCTGGGGAGAGGAGTGGAGAGGAGGCTGGGGAGAGGAGTGGAGTGGAGGCTGGGGAGAGGAGTGGAGAGGAGGCTGGGAGAGGAGTGGAGGAGTGGAGAGGAGGCTGGGGAGAGGAGTGGAGAGGAGGCTGGGGAGAGGAGTGGAGAGTAGGCTGGGGAGAGGAGTGGAGAGGAGGCTGGGGAGAGGAGTGGAGAGGAGGCTGGGGAGAGGAGTGGAGAGGAGGCTGGGGAGAGGAGTGGAGAGTAGGCCTGGGGAGAGGAGTGGAGAGGAGGCTGGGGAGAGGAGTGGAGAGGAGGCTGGGGAGAGGAGTGGAGAGGAGGCTGGGGAGAGGAGTGGAGAGGAGGCTGGGGAGAGGAGTGGAGAGGAGGCTGGGAAGGGGGCGGGGGCACGCTGTCCTGAGCGGTAACAGAATGTTGGTGTGTGTGCATGTAAATATAGTAGATTGAAATATTTTAGTGAGGGAAGGAAGGATGAGTGCAGTTTATTTGATTTGGTGTTCGGCAGGTTTTTTTCCCATCTGTTTGAGCAGTTGAGAAGTTTGGTAGACAAAGTCTACGCCCATTCTTCATGGTCAACAGTACTACTCCTAGTAGAAGTGGGAACTATGGACGGGATTCTTCAATTAAGTTTTTCATGCAGTTTTTTTCACTTGCGAAATACTGCACTAAATATCTAACTAAGACCTTGGCAACAACCTCAAAATGAATGACAGATTCCTTGATTTATCTAAAATTTGACTGTTTTGAGGAAGTGTATACTGGCTATGTTGTTGCAAACAGCAATATTGTCATTATTTTCTCATTTTTCCAGCAAATGTATTTTAAGGGACTATGCAAAGCACAGGCGTTCTCTTCGCCTAGCCGAGTTCTGCTAGGAGCAAAACGAGCCTAGTATGTGGGTTCTCTGAGCACTGAGACCTGTGGTTGTTAGCTCCATTAGGAGAATTACTCTCATTATGTGTCTGTCTTCAAAGTATCTGTTACCTTATATCTACCGAAATTGTGAAAGAAAAAAAACACCAGTGTGGTCTACAATCTCTCTCTCTCTCTCTCTCTCTCTCTCTCTCTCTCTCTCTCTCTCTGCAAGCCAATTTCTCAGCAGATCCGTAGGGAGGGATGCCCAGTGTACAGCGGTTCTATTGAGACAGTCTCCTGACCTGGGCAGCCCAGTCATTGAGCTGAGTGTCAGTGGGAAGTGCAGCAGCAGGGCAGTTTCAAAGGCTCGGGCCAGGCTGGTGGAGGGAGGAAGGGGGGTGAGGGGTTGAGGGGCGGGGTTTCACCCACAGACAAAGGAAACCCGAGGGAGATGGAAGGCTGGCGCTTCAGTGTCCACCCAGTCAGGAGGCTAGGATGAATGGGAGGGGTATGGAGTAGCATCTCCTCCAACTACTCCCACACAAAGACACACACACACAATAACAATCAACCAACGCCTGGAAACACACACACACCTTCGCCCAATACCTGGAAAAACCTTTTAAAGCTGTTACAATGTGTCAACACACTCATCACTCTCCACAGAGGGCTTTCTGGGTGTCTGCCTGAGTAAGTATAGTGTTACTGTTTACCTCTGTGGCTGGCTAACATGCCAGTATTCTTTACATGCACCCCACCTCCTAAGAGGAACTGATAGTTACGTTCACACAAATGACAGCCCTGCAGCGCTGTTACAGGTAGCCTCTCTCTCTCTCTTCCATTCCACTCCTCTTTTATCCCTGACAGCCCCTGCAATCTTCTGTTTTATTAATCTCTCATTCAACTCCTGGGAGGAGTAGAAAAGTAGTGTTAAAATCCAAGCAGTGGAGGTTCTACAACGTCTGTCTGGGATACTATACAGTGACTAGTGAAAGTATACACACCACTTACGCAGTCGTCACAGTTTGCTGCCAAGCTTTAAAGCGACTAAGCTTTAACTTCCTGACTGATTTCTTGAGATGTTGCTTCAATATATCCACATCATTTTCCTCCCTGATGATGCCATCTATTTTGTGAAGTGCACCAGTCCCTCCTGCAGAAAAGCACCCCAACAACATGATGCTGCCACCCCTGTGCTTCACGGTTGGGATGGTGACCTTCGGCTTGCAAGCCTCCGCTTTTCCCCTCCAAACATAACGATGGCCATTATGGCCAAACAGTTCTATTTTTGTTTCATCAGACCAGAGGACTGATTTGCGCATTTCGCACCAAAGTACATTCATCTCTAGGAGACAGAACGTGTCTCCTTCTTGAGCGGTATGACGGCTGCGTGGTCCAATGGTTATCTGTCTGTAAACAATTGTTGGAAAAATGACTTGTGTCATGCACAAAGTAGATGTCCTAACCGACTTGCCAAAACTATAGTTTGTTAACAAGAAATGTGTGGAGTGGTTGAAAAACGAGTTTTATAATGACTCCAACCTAAGTGTATGTAAACTTCTGACTTCAACTGTATACTGTATCCTCCAACCTCATCTCCCTCCATATACACACATAATAATATTCATCCAATACCTGGAAACACACACCATTGCCCAATACCTGGAAAAACCTTTTAAAGCTATTACAATGTGTCAACACACTCACCACTCTCCACAGAGGGCTGTCTGGGTGTATGACTGAGTAAGTATAGTGTTATAGTTTAGCTCTGCGGCTGGCTAACATGCCAGTATTCTTTACATTGCACCCCTCCTCCTGAGTTAAGCTAAGCTACAATAGTGTTTTGCTAGCACAGACTGGAATATGTTCCGGGATTCTTCCGATGGCATTGATGAGTACACTAGCTTCATCAATAAGTGCATCGATGACGTCGTCCTCCACAGTGACTGTATATAGATACGCTAACCAGAAGCCATGGAATACAGGCAACATCCGCACTGAGCTAAAGGGTAGAGCTGCCGCTTTCAAGGAGCGGGACTCTAACCCGGAAGCTTATAAGAAATCCCACTATGCCCTCCAACGAACCAGGCAAAGCGTCAATACAGGACTGACTAAGATCGAATCATACTACACCGGCCTCCGACACACGTCAGATGTGGCAGGGCTTGTAAAATATTACAGGCTACGAAGGGAAGCACAGCTGAGAGCTGCCCAGTGACACCAGCCTACCAGATGAGCTAAATAACTTCTATGCACGCTTCGAGGCAAGTAACACTGAAACATGCATGAGAACATCAGCTGTTCCGGACGTGTGATCATACTCTCCGCAGCCGATGTGAGTAAGAACTTTAAACAGGTCAACATTCACAAGGCTGCAGGATGCAAAACTGATACAGGCACCCTAACACATTGTTTATGGTTATGTACCAAAATACAAAGATACTGGTCTGGTGTTCTGCAAGAAATTGAAAAGATCCTAGGGCTTGATCTAGAATTGGACCCAGTTTCTTTTGTTAGGTCTCCTTAGTAGGCATGTTACTTCTGTGGGTAAAAGGAGGCTTTACAACATCCTTACCTTTGCAGCGAGGAAAAACATCCTTTTACAGTGGATTAGTGATAAGGTTCCTTCTCTGTCAGAAGGTGAATTCACCAATTTGTAAGTCGCTCTGGATAAGAGCGTCTGCTAAATGACTTAAATGTAAATGTAATTAAAGATTGGCATAAGATACTATTTTGAATGGGTGCCTCTGGAATATCTGACATGTACATTGCATTCTAAAACAGACCAGTTCTACAAAGTATGGGAACCTTATCTAAATCACCTAGAACCTGAGGTATCAGCTATTATGCTGCAAGGATTCTCTTAGAATGGCGGGGATCTATGTATTTCAGAACTACACTGTACGTTCCATGTGTGGAACCTAACTTCTTGGTTTAAACTGAGCTTTTTTGTTTAATTTCTGTTTGTAAATTTGTTTAAAATGTATGTATTGAGAGACGCGTTTGATGGGCATGGGGTGAGAGAAGCACCGAGCGGGAAGAGGAAAATGGTGTACGTATGTATGGGTGTATGTATGTATGTATGTATGTATGTATGTATGTATGTATGTATGTATGTATGTATGTATGTATGTATGTATGTATGTATGTATGTATGTATGTATGTATGTATGTATGTATGTATGTATGTATGTATGTATGTATGTATGTATGTATGTATGTATGTATGTATGTATGTATGTATGTATGTATATATATATACGTAGGTATGTGTAAGTGAGTACTGTTTTTTTTGTTGTTGCTTTGTCTCTGTTGTTGTATCTCTTAAATATGGGTGAAAATTGTGAAATTCCAATAAAAAATACTGTTACACAAGGCTGCAGGGCCAGACAGATTACCAGGATGTGTACTCCGAAAATGCGCTGACCATCTGGCAAGTGTCTTCACTGACATTTTCAACCTCTCCCTGACCCAGTCTGTAATACCAACATGTTTCAAGCAGACCACCATAGGCCCTGTCCCTAACAACACTAAGGTAACCTGCCTAAATGACTACCGACTCGTAGCACTCATGTCTGTAGCCATGAAGTGCTTTGAAAGGATGGTCATGGCTCACATCAACATCATTATCCCAGAAACCCTAGACCCACTCCAATTTGCATACCGCCCCAATAGATCCACAGATGATGCAATCTCTATTGCACTCCACACTGACCTTTCACACCTGGACAAAAGGAACACCTATGTGAGAATGCTATTCATTGACTACAGCTCAGCGTTCAACACCATAGTGTCCTCCAAGCTCATCACTAAGCTAAGGACCCTGGGACTAAACACCTACTTCTGCAACTGGATCCTGGACTTCCTAACGGGAAGTCCAGGAGGTAAGGGTAGGTAACAACACATCCGCTTCGCTGATCCTCAACACGAGGGCCTCTCAGGGGTGCGTACTCAGTCCCATCCTGTACTCCTTGTTCACATCTACATCACCAACAAACTAACATGGTCCAAACACACCAAGACAGTCGTGAAGAGGGCACAACAAAACCTATTCCCCCTCAGGAGACTGAAAAGATTTGGCATGGGTCCTGAGATCCTCAAAAGGTTCTACAGCTGCACCATCGAGAGCATCCTGACTGGTTACATCACTGCCTGATAATGCAACTGCTCGGCCTCCGACAGCAAGGCACTACAGAGGGTAGTGTGTACGGCCCAGTACATCACCGGGGCCAAGCTTCCTGCCATCCAGGACTTCTATTCCAGGCGGTGTCAGGGGAAGGCCCTAAAAATGGTCAAAGACTCCAGCCACCCTAGCACGACAAGCGGTACCGGAGCGCCAAGTCCAAGAGGCTCCTAAACATATTCTACCCCCAAGCCATGAGACTTTGCTGCTACTCTCTGTTATTATATATGCATAGTCACCTTACTAACTCTACCTACATGTACATATTATCTCAATTACCTCGACGAACCGGTGCCCCGCATACTGACTCTGTACCGGTACCCCCTGTACATAGCCTTGCTATTGTTATTTTACTGCTGCGTTTGAATTGTTTGTTACTCTTATATATATTTTTTGGTATTATTCCTAAAACTGCATTGTTGGTTAAGGGCTTTTAAGTAAGCATTTCACTTTAAGGTCTACACCTGCTGTATTCGGCGCATGTAATAAATACAATTTGATTTGATTTGATTTGATTGCTCCAAGGCAAAGTAGTGGCATCCTTTTTGATCTTGAGGAATTTATGGATATCGTAGATATTGACTATGCCAGAGAAAACAATTATATATTCTAAATGCCAGTGACGGCTCCTCAGATGAGAATGGGGAGGACCATCCTACTCAGTGAACTCATCCTTTTCAGAAAATAGTCAATTGTGAAACATAATTTTTTTAAATATTTTTTAGACAGAACTATACTAAATGTATTCACGTAACCAAATAACTGATAAAAACACACTGTTTTGCAATGAAGATCTACAGTAGCCTCAATAGCCTACTGTAGATGCCAGGTAGACTAGTGGTTATAGTGTTGGGCCAGTGACTGAAAGGCTGTTGGGCCAGTGACTGAAAGTCTATTGGGCCAGTGACTGAAAGTCTGTTGGGCCAGTGACTGAAAGGCTGTTGGGCCAGTGACTGAAAGGCTGTTGGGCCAGTGACTGAAAGTCTGTTGGGCCAGTGACTGAAAGGCTGTTGGGCCAGTGACTGAAAGGCTGTTGGGCCAGTGACTGAAAGGCTGTTGGGCCAGTGATTGAAAGGCTGTTGGGCCAGTGACTGAAAGGCTGTTGGGCCAGTGACTGAAAGTCTGTTGGGCCAGTGACTGAAAGGCTGTTGGGCCAGTGACTGAAAGGCTGTTGGGCCAGTGACTGAAAGGCTGTTGGGCCAGTGACTGAAAGGCTGTTGGGCCAGTGACTGAAAGCCTTGTTGGGCCAGTGACTGAAAGGCTGTTGGGCCAGTGACTGAAAGGCTGTTGGGCCAGTGACTGAAAGTCTGTTGGGCCAGTGACTGAAAGGCTGTTGGGCCAGTGACTGAAAGGCTGTTGGGCCAGTGACTGAAAGGCTGTTGGGCCAGTGACTGAAAGGCTGTTGGGCCAGTGACTGAAAGGCTGTTGGGCCAGTGACTGAAAGGCTGTTGGGCCAGTGACTGAAAGGCTGTTGGGCCAGTGACTGAAAGGCTGTTGGGCCTGTGACTGAAAGGCTGTTGGGCCAGTGACTGAAAGCCTTGTTGGGCCAGTGACTGAAAGGCTGTTGGGCAAGTGACTGAAAGCCTGTTGGATCAAATCCCTGAGCTGACAAGGTAAAAATTTGTTGTTCTGCCCCTGAAAAAGGCAGTTAACCCACTGTTCCCCGTTAGGCCGTCATTGTAAATAAGAATTATTCTTAACTGACTTGCCTAGCTAAATAATACATTTGAAAAAAAGCACTTGCTTGGGTACATTGACTTCAATACAAAAACATGGATTTGAGAGGAACTAATAGTTACATTCACACAGATGTCAGCGTTGTTACAGGTCGTCTCTCTCTACCATTCTGTTCCTCTTTTTATCCCTGACTGCCCCTGCAATCTTTTATTTTATAAACTATCATTCAACATCCCAGCGTTAGGCTGGGAGGGCAATTAAAAACCATCTGTCTGGGATACTCTACGTATAGAAAACGCACACAAATGGCAGTCAGAATGGAGTTGTACCTATTTGTTTATGTTCAACTTCACTCTTCATGTTTGGCCTCTCCTTTTCTCCACCCAACACCCCACCATGCTTCTCTTGGTCACCCCAGGGTTACCCAGGTCAATTACAGACTCAGAGCCTGAATGGGCCGCAGAATTAAAATAAATTATAACTCAACAAAGCTTAAACTCTTTCCAATTAATGCATAAAAAAGGGGACAAAAGCCTGTCATTTCGATTGATCCTATTTTGTAAGCGAAGGCTTTTATGATCAGTTGCCTGGTGACAGGCGTGCGGGGTATAAAAGGCGGGCCAATCAGTAAACCTCTGGTCCGACCGGTCTACTATACTGAGCGCTGTAATTAATTGAAATGATGAAAAGCTTCCTGAGCCTAAGCTAATGAGGAACTCCAAGAGAAACAGGAGGGAGAGACGGAGAAGGAGAGGGAGAGAGGCATAGCCATAGCCATCAAAGAGATAACATTTACAAAAATAAGTGTTTCCTGGACGGCTGGCCAATTGAGCGGGCCGACGGGGAGCCCATGCTGCACCAGTTCCCAGCAGAGAGCTCACACACATGGCAGACAAGTAAATAAGAAGAACAATTTATGGTGGATGGGTTTGAGGGCCGGGCGGGACACTTTATCTGAGGGGGACTATAAAGAGGCTTCACTAATCGCGCCACCATTTGCATGGCAGCACTGCCTGCCTGTTACTGGGACTGCCACGGAGCCGTGGTGCAGGGAGCGAGGCTGTAATGCACACAAATTACCCTAAAGTACAAATTGAGCATGAGCCCCGACACAGACAAATACATCAGACAAAAAAATAGCCTTTGATCTTTAGAAAAGACTTGAGCAACAGATCTATGCCACCTCTCTTTAAAGGAGAGAAAAAAGGTCTCAGCTTCCTTCCCGTCTCAAATGTATTTCTCTATTGGTGGGCCCTAAAAGGATAAAAGAGATCTGAAATGGTTCAAGCCTCTCTCATATGCTAAACTGCCCCTGCTGGAGGTTGCCTATTAGTGTCTTCCCTAGGAGAGGCCTGCTGCACTGACAGAACATAACCCAGCACTCCTGTCTGCCTTTGTGTTCCTTCCTTCCTTATAGCTAATTCACTTTCACACTTCTTCCTGTATCACAATCCTCTGTACCAAGTATTTAGACAACCCCCCCAAAAGTGCAATAAAGGAACAGCTGAGCGCTAAGTAGATGCATCTAACAGAAACGGAAACATTCAGATAACATCATTATAGGATTTTTTCACCTCCCATCAGCACTTCTTCCCTCCACTCCACTGGCTGGAGATGGACAGACAGAAAGGCCCTGATGGTGTACCCTGAGATAATCAATATGTAGTTCAAACTCTGAGCGGGAGGAAGGTGTGAGAAATACTCCCTTCCTTCACCTGTCCCTCCTCCCTGCGAGGAAAGAAGAGCAGAGCTGTTTCACTTTTGCCACATCTCTTCTCATGTCTCCTCCAGTGGGTGAGCCAGGGTTGATTCCTACTGGGCTTCATCCATTGATTTATATATACACTAGATGACTGAAGCTACCGCACCCCTATTTTGGCACTCCCCCACTGTTGTAAAAAATATATTGGAAGCTATAGAAATTAATTTATGAATGTCTACATTTGTTTATGCCATGTTTATTATATTACGGACACCTTAATGCATGCTTTTAAATGATATTATGTGAGCAAAACATACAAATGTACATTTTTAAAAAGTATACATTTTTTTCCATAAATATAATTTTGAGAGATTACTAATGTTACTGTCCTTACAACAACAACAACAATTCTTAAATACATGTAATTTTTTTCCCTTGAAACTTTGAAATACTGTATAATTCCATTAATTCCTATGGATGACTGTTTCTCCTGGGGAGTACCAATATGGCCGACCGGTGACTTCAAAGCCTCTCAATGGCCAATACATAGCATCAGCAATCCAGTGTTTATATAGGTCATTGGCTCCATTCAGCAGTGAATCACTCCAGTCCAACACATCCCTTTACTGAAGAATAAAAAACAAACTAACAAAGGCTCCAACTGGATGATATAAAAAAAAAAGAACTCGGCCCACTGCTTTTGAAGAAGAAAATATGGATTTTGCTTCACGTGATAACAATACCCCGTGTGGATTGTTCAAGCCCCCCACGATGTGTAATGATTCATAGATCAAACTCCATATCTAGCAGGGTATCTGTACATGCTGCTATCAAAGGGACATTGACTCTGGTTTGTAAGCCCAGAAGCATTTCATGTTTGCGACAGTGCACCCAGGAGCACACAGAGACCTTTACTGACCTTTACTGAGAGGATCATGCTTTAACCACCATTTCCCCAAACAACAATAGACATGACCACGCCACGATGGGCATCATGGGACGTTGGGGCTGTGAATTCCTGCGGAGCCCATTTGTCCATTCTCTACCTGGGCGTTTCCACTGAAAAAAAAACATTAGCACCAACATGTGAAGTTTTTAGGAGCATATCAAATTGGGTGTCAAAATGAAAGCTACGAGTCTATATTTATGGGAAATAAAGGCATAGATACGTTTTTCAACAATTTTCCATCTTAAAAATGAGGCATAATAACATATTTGATTTGTGGGTAAACAGCTGGAAAAGGGGTCTTAGGAAACATCTACCAGAAAAGGTCTTAAAAGGTATTCCTTCTGTAAGTTTAAGAAATATGACCTTGTAATTCCTTTACTAAAAACCCACATATCTTTACACTTCAGGATATTTTCAAATGTCTCTACCTAATGAGAGGATAATGAAAGCTCACAGAAGTAACAAGTAAAGGTAGACCTATCAATTCATTTTTACGGATATCAATTTTGTTTATGAATTATTGAGTGATTAAAACTCCTAATTCCGTTACCAAATCAGTAACTGAATTGGCTACAATGGGAAATCCTTATAGTCACAAACCACAGTTGGGTCACATGCTACTGTTCTCCCTTTTATGTTCAGCTCATAAATGTTTTCTTTGTCTTTCTGGTGTCTGGTGGTAAAACCAAGAGTATTAAAACAGCCTGAGCCTGGACAACTCCTCCCTCTCTCTCTTTTTTCCTTTCTCTCTCCCTCTCCAGTTAATGTCACCTCTCCCAGCTTTTACTGACACCTACCCATGAGCCCCATCTCTTTCCATTTCCTGTAACTAGCATCCTCACCCACTGAGCACCGACCGACACCAGAAATGTAGTTGAAATTTGGTCAGTTCACCCATGGCCTTGATGTTAACGTCCACAGATGGACCTGACTGGACCTAATCTATCATAGACGTATGTTTCACAAGTTTGGATAGCACAGCACAGTACAGTACAGTACAGTCCAATACAATACAGTAGTATAGTACGATAAGGTACAGTACAGTGAAGAAAGGTAGAGTATAGTACAGTAGAATAGAGTATATTGTACTGTACAGAACTATACTTTACTGTACTAAACTCTACTTAACTATACTATACTCTACTTTACTGTACTTTACTGAACTCTACTATACTGATCTCTACTGTACTCAACTGAACTCTACTCTATCCTACTCTACTCTGCTATTGTACTGCACCGTACTCTACTGTGCTCCAAACTTGTAAAACATGAGGAGAATGACATTCATATTCATAATTATGCATTTCTGTGTAGTACAGATCAGGGATTCACGATGCAATTCCGTTACCGTAATTCTGTTACCAGGTGTAAATCCACTTTACTTACTGTAGTTCAATAACCAAAATATATATATTTTTTAACTCAATGTGCCCTATCATAGCTGACACCTCATTCTTTCTGCAGACATCTTTTAATCTACATTCAGAGCAGATATTTAACAGAGTTTTTAGAAAACGTGGCATAAAAACCAGAGGGAGATTTTACTGTAATTCTGTTACCAAAGTTTGCATTTGCACAGTTCTTCCACTAAATGAGCTTTTATGTACATTTTTCAGTGGAAATTGTTAAAAGTAGTCCTTGTGCATAGAGTTGTATGGTTTGATAAATTTTGTCAAAGCGTAATTCCGTTACCGTGAAATTTCCCAGCTGTTCTTTTTGATTGCTTCCTCCTGTCCTAAAACCTGGTGTCCTGCAAGCTCAGATAACCAAATAAAGATTCATTAAGGAGAAGGCCCTGCACTTAGCTTCTTCTTGTCACTCAACAAAGACATCAATTGCCTGAGTCCAGCATCGGCAAGCAAAACACACACACACACACACACACACACACACACACACACACACACACACACACACACATGGTTACTATCATATGGTAGGCATGTCAGGACATTCCCCATTCCCCATTCCCAGCAGGTAAATATCACATGCTTCATTAGAATGGGGCCCTCTCTCAACACACCCTCCTTAGGGGTCAAAGGCCATAATGTCAGAATGTGACCTCCAGACCATCAGTAATCCGACCTCCAGACCATCAGTAATCCTTATGAGTCACAGGGCAGGGGTCATCCATTTAAGTGACCCTGAAGAACAAAAAGGAAGGAAGCCCAGAAGAGAAGAGAGCACACCATTATCTGCTCAAGAGCAGCCAGCGGTGGAAAAAGCCCTACCACCCGAGGTAATGAGCTTGTACTTGACACAGAGAGAAAGAAGCTGTCTGCACATAGCATTACATCCTAGTACATCCTGTAATCAGATTGTGGAGCACATTCAGAGAGATCAGAGAGATCTGTGCTGGCCAGGTGTGGATACATGAGTAGATTCATTGTGTGACACATTCATTGTATCACTGGATATGAAAGGTTGTTTGTAATACCAGCTGTAGACAATACCTAATATTAGCCATCCCCCTCAGCAGTGAATATTCTAAATGGTCCCAAAATTCTAATTCATCCTTTGTCTTTAGTCTGTACACCTCATAAAATTCCCCTTCTGGTCATTGATTCTATATGCAAAGTCAGCAGTGTCAACCACACAATTAAGAGAATAAAATGCAAATGTTGGCCAACTCTTTCAAATGATAATAGACTCAAAGCTAATCCGATAGGAACAGATAACATAGGTTTTAAAGCAATGCATACTGCATACTGGACTAACATTGCTGAAATAAATAATTCCATTATTATACCTGCTATGGGCATGCTCGAGTGGTGCAGCGGTCTAAGGCACTGCATATCAGTCCCTGGTTCAAATCCAGGCTGTATCACATCCAGCTGTGATTGGAAGTCCCACAGGGCAGCGCACAAATGGCCCAGGTTTGGCCGGGGTAGGCCGTCTTTGTAAATATGAATTAGTTCTTAACTGACTTGTCCAGTCAAATAAAATAAAAAATATTCCTCAGGTGCTTTCAGCAGAGATTTTCATTTCAACCCCCCCCCCCCGGTTTTACATCCACTCCACCCTCAGACCACTAAATCATAAATAATAATTAATGGAATACCCAAATCCAGGATTTTCTCTCATGTAGAAGCGGGGAGGTGCTGAAACGGTAACTATGGGCTGACTTTTGAGAGAAAGCCTCCCTACGGAGGTTTTAAAAGGTTCCTTGTGTCTAGCGGCACCACTGCGCAGGGATTACTTTTTCCCGTGGCCTGCGAGATGCAAGGCCCTCCCCGTGACCACTTAGCCACCTCGGTCCCATTGAGCGGCGAGGCTGCATGGACACAACAGCACAGCAGTGAGTTGTCTCCTTCCTGGCCTGTGTTACACACAGGGCAGAAATCTAAGCCCTCTGCCAGCCTTTGTCTGTCAGTGTGTAACTCGACGCAGCACAGAAGAGCTTTCAGAAACGCTTAACTGTACAGTATCACAAAGGTGCTGCTTTGATTGCTCCCCACGTCCTCTGGAGTGAGAGGATGCCTGTGCATTTGAGTTACTATATTGTAGGCAAGTGTGTGTGTGTGTGTTTGTGTGTGTGTGTGTGTGCAAACACAAAGTTTTTTTTAAAGAATACTGCACATTCAATTTACCCATTGTTCTCAGTTTTTTCTTATTCCACAGAAACACATGGGTCTGTCTACTGTTCTCCAGCAATGAAGCACTGGAGCACACCACATCATCCTTAACAAACATATGAAGGTATAGAGTCGAACACAAAGGGTACTCTATTAGCCGTTAAAGGACAGGCTGCTGCACAAGCTTGGAGACCACATCAATTACTGTGGCTGCCTAACTTAAAAACTTCTTATGGCTGCAGGGGCAGTATTGAGTAGCTTGGATGAATAAGATGCCCAGAGGTGCCCAGAGTAAACGGCCTGCTCCTCAGTCCCAGTAGCTAATATATGCATAGTATTATTAGTATTGGATAGAAAACACTCTGAAGTTTCTAAAAATGTTTTAATGATGTTTGTGAGTATAACAGAACTCATATGGCAGGCAAAAACATTAGAAGAAATCCAAACAGGAAGTGGGAAATCTGAGGTTGGTCGATTTTCAACCCAGCCGCTATTGAATACAGAGTGGGATATTGGTTATGTTGCACTTCCTAAGGCTTTCCACTAGATGTCAACCGTCTTTAGAAACTTGAATGAGTCAGTGGTCTGGCAGAGAGCCAGGTCCTCGTCATGCGCATTTCACATGATAGCGACCTGCGTTCCATGGCTTTTCTACAGACATAGGAATTCTCTGGATGGAACGTTATTGAAGATTTATGATAACAACATCCTAAAGATTGATTCTATACTTAGTTTGACAAGTTTCTTCGACCTGTAATATACCTTTTTGAAGTTTTCGTCCGACGTTCGGCTGGACCTGCACGAGCATTTGGATTTGTGTACTAAACGCGCTAACAAAAGTAGCTACTTGGACATAAATAATGGACATTATCGAACAAATTAAGCATTTATTGTGGAACTAGGATTCCTGGGAGTGCATTCTGATGAAGATCGTCAAAGTTAAGGGAATATTTATAATGTTATTTCTGATTTCTGTTGACTCCAACATGGCGGATATTTTTTTTCTTCTGAGTGCCGTCTCAGATTATTGCATGGTTTTCTTTTTCCGTAAAGTTTTTTTGAAATCTGACACAGCAGTTGCATGAAGGAGAGGTATATCTATATTTCCATGTCTAACAATTGTATTTATCGACATTTATAATGAGTATTTCTGTAAAATTATGTGGCTCTATGCAATATCACAATGTTTTTGGAACTAGTGAACGTAACGTGCCAATGTATACTGAGATTGTTTAAATATAAATATGAACTTTATCAAACAAAACATACATGTATTGTGTAACATGAAGTCCTATGAGTGTCATCTGATGAAGATCATCAAAGTTTAGTGATTTATTTTATCTCTATTTGTGCTTTTTGTGACTCCTCTCTTTGGCTGGAAAAATGGCAGAATTTTTCTGTGAGTTGGTGGTGACCTAACATAATCGTTTGTGGTGCTTTCGCTGTAAAGCCTATTTGAAATCGGACACTGTGGTGGGATTAACAACAAGATTACCTTAAAAATGGTATAAAATACATGTATGTTTGAGGAATTTTAATTATGAGATTTCTGTTGTTTTGAATTTGACGCCCTGCACTTTCACTGGCTGTTGTCATATCGCTCCCGTTAACAGGATTGCAGCCCTAAGACACCATCAACCCTCTGCTCTATGGTCACTTCACTATTGAGTTACAATGACCCGAAGCCTCATGAAGCAAGGAGACAAGACCTTCTGAAAATAACCAGCGCCACATAACATAACACATTCACTTTGAGACCAACTCCGTGGAGGCTGCTGAGGGGAGGACGGTTCATAATAATGGCTGGAATGGAGTCAGTGGAATGATATCAAACACATCAAAAACATGGTTACCATGTGGTTGATACCACTCCGCTGACTCCATACCAGCTGTTATCATGAGCCGTCCTCCCCTCAGCAGCCTCCACTGGAATAACTCCATGTAAGCTATACTGTCTATGTGTTTAAATGACCATCGCCACTAAGTTTTCTTCCGTTTCCAGTCAAAGTCAAGCACAGCCTTGACAACGCAATAGCCGTATGTTTACAGTGTAATCTACACATATACTGTGCAGTGTACATAGATAGCTACAGTATCAGAATGAGAAACGCCAAGGCAGGAATAAGAGACGAGGCAGTGTCCAGCACAGTGCTGTTCTATGTCTCTCTCCAAACAACAGCCACATGTCTGGTCAAACAGAGCAGAGGGCTAGAGGACAGGGGGGTGGCTTTTTTTGACAGAGGGATACACACATGGAGATGGTGATAAAGAGAGAGAGGGGGAGAGAAAAGGAACGGGGAGAGAAAAAAGAGAGAGAAGGATAGAGTTCAATAGAGACTGCTCTGAGAGACTGTCCAAACAGCCACATTTTCTCTCCACCAAGGAGACAGATTGTAAGCATGTTATCACTGTGCCATGGATCCAATGGTTAGCACTTGACGTGGAACTCAGGTGAATCCAAAAGAAGAGCTTTGTGGCTCGAGCAGAGCGCAGAAAATTGATCTTGGTGCCAGCAACCAGCGAGAGGGCCATCAGCAACACATTGAGATTACAGCAGGCACAACAACGCTGTGTGAACGCCAAGTATGAAGGCTTGCTAATAGTAAATTCCAGAGAAGAGCACAGATTAAGTATGAAATATTACTAGGGACATGCAACATTACACGAAGGGAGGGCAAAATCCAAAATGCTAACGTACCTTTGGAAATAAGGCTTCTTTGTCAAAAGAATGTGGCTCCCTAAGTCGCTCACGTTGGGCTGATCCAAACATAATGTGGCTCCAATATTAAAGCTTGGTAAATACAGTATCCTGCTGGTTACTCTGACTGTACAGCCACGTATCCAGCAGTGGTCGGCTACATGAGACACATACTGTAGACATGGTTTGACAAACCCAACGTCAGATTTCACCACCTTCCAACAATAGTGATGGCAAAAAGTTCAGCAGATTTAAACATCAACCTACATATTATTGAGTTATTGTACGCATATTAATTGTATTCATTGAGTCATACTTGCTAGCAATCAACAAATACCTCTCCGATTACCAATGTTGGTAATATGTTGGCGATTGCTAATTATGCTTTTCAATAACATTGTAATAACATGGTACTACCATGGCAGTAATAACCCCGTAGCAAGGTTATTAAAGGAACACTTACTGGCGGCCTGCACCCTGGCCCTGCGGCTCACCACCAGACCAAAGGAGTTCTGGCCCATGCACTCATAATCCCCTTCATCAGTTGAGCCGTCAGACTTGGTCCTCTGGAAGCGTCCAATCAGCAGAGTGCCGTTGTGGAACATGGTGTAGTATTGGTCATCCACCAGGAGGATTCCGTTCCTCCTCCACTGCGTGGTGATTGGTGGGATACCGTCCACCTGACAGTGCAGCATTAGGGGCTGCTCCTGCACCGCGATGATGTCACTGGGCTCCAGGGTGAAGGAGAGCTCTGCTCCCGTTGTCACACCTACACCAATAGCAGAGAAATACACACATTACACCTACACAGCTACACAGAAAATACACACAGTGCTCATGAGCAAACAGCCTTAGCAAGCTAGGTTAGATTTTGGTCTCAAGAGAATTCATTCACACTCACTAGCAAGAACATGCTTTCCAGCACAGTGAAAATGAACTATCCACACCTACAAACACAAGAGAATAGACTGCCAGGTGAATGTAGAAGGAACAGACTGGTCAATCCTTTCTAAACACAGAGCAACCAAGGAGTTGTGGTGGCAGATATTGATATGTGCTACAGAATATAACACACAATAACTGTGCACTGTCTGATTACTGTGCATGCTACTGTCTGCCAGCTTCCAGTCCCATAATAAACCACCTTGATGTGCTGCTGACAATCCGCCTACCTACTGCCTTGGAGACATGATGCACTCAATACCTTCTCATTCTGCCATTGTGTTAAACAGCGCACATTGCTGGCTAGCGATGGAGGAAACAGAAAAAGTACTCAATTGTCATACTTGTGTAAAAGTTTAAATACCTTAAAATAAAATGACTTAAGTAGAAGTGAAAGTCACCCAGTGAAATACTACTCAAGTAAAAGTAGAGTATTTGGTTTATCCTCTTGAAACTCTGGGGGCGCTATTTCATTTTTGGATGAAAAACGTTCCCGTTTTAAACAAGATATTTTGTCACAAAAAGATGCTCGACTATGCATATAATTGGTAGCTTTGGAAAGAAAACACTCTGACGTTTCAAGAACTGCAAAGATATTCTCTGTGCGTGCCCTAGAACGTGAGCTACAGGCAAAACCAAGATGAAACGGCATCCAGGAAATGAGCAGGATTTTTGAGGCTCCGTTTTCCATTGTCTCCTTATATGGCTGTGAATGCGAGAGGAATGAGCCTGCCCTTTCTGTCGTTTCCCCAAGGTGTCTGCAGCATTGTGACGTATTTGTAGGCATATCATTGGAAGATTGACCATAAGAGACCACATTTACCAGGTGTCCGCCCGGTGTCCTGCGCCGAAATTGGTGCGCAAACCTCAGCTGCAAGTATTTTTCCATGGAATTCAGAGAAGAAAGCAGGCTTCCACGAACGATATATCAATGAAGAGATATGTGAAAAAACACCTTCAGGATTGATTCCAAACAACTTTTGCCATGTTTCGGTCGATATTATGGAGTTAATTCGGAAAAAGTTTGACGTTGTTGGTGACTGAATTTTCGGTTCGTTTCGGTAGCCGAATGTGATGTACAAAACGGAGCGATTTCTCCTACACAAAGATTCTTTCAGGAAAAACTGAACATTTGCTATGAGTCTCCTCATTGAAAACATCCGAAGCTCTTCAAAGGTAAATTATTTTATTTATTTGGTTATCTGGTTTTTGTGAAAATGTTGCGTGCTAAATGCTACTCAAAATGCTAAGCTAGCTTAGCATACTCTTACACAAATTAGTGAATAGCTATGGTTCAAAAGCATATTTTGAAAATCTGAGATGACAGTGTTGTTAAGAAAAGGCTAAGCTTTAGAGCAGGCGCATTATTTTCATTTTATTTGTGATTTTCAGAAATCGTTAACGCTGCGTTATGCTAATGAGCCTGAGGCTTTATTCACGATCCCGGATCCGGGATGGGGAGTTTCAAGAGGTTATACTTTAGTATCAAAAGTAAAGGTAAAATTGTAACTTGTATAGCGGCACAATTTAATTACATTTATTTACTTACAGATAGCCAGGGGAACACTCCAACACTCAGACATAATTTACAAATGAAGCATATGTGTTTAGTGAGTCCGCTAGATCAGAGGCAGTAAGGATGACCATGGATGTTCTCTTGATAAGTGCGTGAATTGTACCAATATCCTGTCGTGATTTTGGGTGTCAGAGAAAATGTATGAAATAAAAAGTACATTATTTTCAACAGGAATGTAGTGAAGTAAAAGTAAAAGTTTTCCCCCACCCCAAGAAATTACTTAAGTAGTACTTTAAAGTATTTTTACTTCAGTACTTTACACCACTGCATATCAGGATATTATTTTTGCTGATATATCGTATCGTTAAACAATATCGCAATATTATAGGGAGCCAATTTGTTTTTAGCACTTTTATTTCCATGACTGATTCAAACTTGTTTTCTCATAGCTCTCTCTTTTTCCTGCTGCAGACATATGGTGAGCAATATGTTTGGAATATGTTTCAAATCGCAATAAAATCACAGTTTCGAATCACAATAGAGATCATGAGAATCGTGGGAATCGCAATACATATTGTATCGGCACATAAGTATCGTGATAACATTGTATTGTGAGGTCCAAGAGCAAGGTCACAGCGATTATGTGATTGTCAATTTGAAATCTGCTTCTTCTGCCAGGGATAAAATGTAATTCAGAAGGTGTTTGTGGGCTGTTAAGGCCCTGAAGGCTGCTGGCACAGAGATGCTGTAATAAACATTCATTTAGGTCAGTAACTCAAACGACTGCATTTTGAATGGCTTGAATACAGATTTGCTCAGATCAATAGTGGAATGCAACAGAGAAGGTTTCGAATTGTCTGCTTTTCAGAGACACAAGCATTGCCTTTTGAGGGCAGATAGAAAAAGAAGCTGTCTGTCGTGTTTTCATCATTTCATCTGCTGCACTCCTTTCATCTTTGTCTTACAGTAACATAACTGGAAGACTATTTCCTCTTCCCTTAACCTGGTGACATATGAGAGAGAGAGAGACAGAGAGAGAGAGAGAGAGAGACAGAGAGAGAGACAGAGAGAGAGACAGAGAGACAGAGAGAGAGAGAGGGAGAGAGAGAGAGATAAGGAGAGAGAGACAGAGAGAGAGAGACAGACAGAGAGAGAGAGACAGAGGGAGAGAGAGACAGAGAGAGAGAGAGACATAGATAGAGAGAGAGAGAGAGACAGAGAGAGAGAAAGAGAGAGAGAGAGAGAGGGGAGAGAGAGACAGAGAGAGAGAGACAGAGAGAGAGAGACAGAGAGAGAGAGAGACAGAGAGAGAGAGAGAGAGAGAGACAGAGAGAGTGAGAGAGAGAGAGAGAGAGAGAGAGAGAGAGAGAGAGAGAGAGAGAGAGCTGATTGATGACTATCCATCTTGTGTCCACCTACACTCAGAAAAATGAGATGGTTCCTGAGCTGAAATAAAATACATTTTCCATATTTACAAATAGCTTATTTCTCTCAAATTTTGTGAACAATTTTGCTTACATCCCTGTTAGTTAGCATTTATCCTTTGTTAAGATTTATTTATTTTTTATTTCACCTTTGTTTAACCAGGTAGGCCAGTTGAGAACAAGTTTTCATTTACATCTGCGATCTGGCCAAGATAAAGCAAAGCAGTGCGACAAAAACAACAACACATAGGATAAACAAATGTACAGTCAATAACACAATAGAAAAATCTATATTCAGTGTGTTCAAATGTAGTAAGATGAGGGAGGTAAGGCAATAAATAGACGATAGTGGCGAAATAATTACAATTTTGCATTAACACTGGAGTGATAGTTGTGCAGTTGATGATGTGCAAGTAGAGATACTCGTGTGGAAAAGAGCAACAACAACAAGAAATAACAATATGGGGATGAGGTAGTTGGGTGGGCTATTTACAGATGGGCTGTGGACGGGTGCAGTGATCGGTTAACTGTTCCGACAGCCGATGCTTAAAGTTAGTGAGGGAGATATAAGTCTCCAGCTTCAGTGATTTTTGCAATTCGTTCCAGCCATTGGCAGCAGAGAACTGGAAGGAAAGGCGGCCAAATGAGGTGTTGGCTTTAGGGATGACCAGTGAAATATACCCGCTGGAGCGTGTGCTACGGGTGGGTGTTGCTATGGTGACCAGTGAGCTGGCATATCAAGAAGCTGATTAAACAGCATGATCATTACACACGTGCACCTTGTGCTGGGGACAATAATAGGCAACTCTAAAATGTGCAGTTTTGTCACACAACACAATGCCACAGTTTTGAGGGGCCGTGCAATTGGCATGCTGACTGCAGGAATGTCAACGAGAGCTGTTGCCAGATAATTTAATGTTAATTTCCCTACCATAAGCCGTCTCTAACATAATTTTAGAGAATTTGGCAGTGCGTCCAACCAGCTTCACAACCGCAGACCATGTGTATGGCGTTGTGTAGGCGTGTGGTTTACTGATATCGACGTTGTGAACAGAGTGCCCTATGGTGGCGGTGAGGATATGGTATGGGCATTTTATCGATGGCAATTTGAATGCACAAAAATACCGTGACGAGATCCTGAGGCCCATGAGAGGGACATTTTTAAAGGTATCTAGATGCATAGCTGTATTCCCAGTCGTGTGAAATCCATAAATTAGGGCCTAATGAATTTATTTCAATTGACTGACTTCCTCATATGAACTGTAACTCAGTCAAATCTGTGAAATTGTTGCATGTAGCGTATCTATTTTTGCTTAGTATATTTCCATCTGGTGTCAATGAAGGTCTCTGTGTGTGAGTTTGTGCAGTGTGTGTGGGCTGAGACAGAGAGCACAGGGCAGTGTAAATAAGGAAACTATCCTTGTTATTCTTCTCACTCCTCTCTCTGAACAGCTCAGCCAGAGCCAGAGAGCAGGGTTAAATGATTACCTGGTCATGATAAAGTCTTACACAACAAGAACGGAGCAGATATACACACACACACACACACACACACACACACACACACACACACACACACACACACACACACTCACACTCACACACACACACACACACACACACACACACACACACACACACACACACACACACACACACACACACACACACACACACACACACACACACACACACACACACACACACACACACACACAATAATTCACACTTGCAAGCTCGTATTACACACACACCCACACACATACTTCCCTTCTGTGACTTATTACCGGGGTACTGATTAATTCATTAATATCATTAGTTATGCTTGGCGATGATACCAGAGTGAGGTCTAGTGTCTGTGGTTCTGAGAGGAAACAGAAGGAGAGAGAACAATAAATAAAGGATGTAAACAAGCTGACCTGACTTGGCGCCATAAAAGTAAAGCTTGGCGGACTCTCCTGCACCTCCTGCTCTCAGTATCAGGTTTCAGCTGCTCAAGGACTAAACACTAACAGTCCCTGCCTCGGACCCAGGAATCTGAGTGGGGGATTGGGCGGGAGGGGAAGCACAGGGGTCAGCACAGAGGACCTCCGGTGTCATCCCTCAAATTCCAGCCCAGGAATACTCCCCTTTAGTTGCAGACAAGGAATTCATTGACATGCTCTCCTTTCTAACCGTTTCCCTCCCGCTCTCTCTGCGAGGTAAGTAAAGCTGCTACGAGACCAAAGCGACATCAGTGCTACTGCCTCTGAAAAACAAGGGGCTGGTGAAATATTTAACCCCTTGTTGGCCGTGCTGCCTGCACAGAGCTCTCTGCTCCTCTGCCCCAACAAAGCCTGAGCGTTCCACACACACAGGAAGCCAGCGCAGTCAGCACAGCTACCAGTACATGAACAGCAAATGAAGAGGACGCGGGTACAGAGGCAATCAGTCACGCTTCCTGTTATGGGCAAAACAATGTTGGAAGCTAAAACACCCATTATAAACTAAAAAGCTTCTGGGCACAAATAAAGAATTAGATGATACAAAAGTGTTACATACTACATTTTCTTAGGAGACAAAGGGGGCTCTGTTTCTGACATCTGGATATAGAAGGGATGTTCATGTCAAGCCTTCAAAACTGTTACAGGGCATTAATAGATGTCATCCAGCATCAGAAACCCAGATAAAGTCTCAATGCAAGTAGTGTTTCGTCGCCTGCATCAACAAACTGAATCCGTGTTATTATCATGTCAGTGATTTCAAGAGCAGCAGAACATGGCTTTATTAAGGTATTTCACAGCGATGAGACATTCATGAATGCATTGGAGTGTGTCCTTTTAGCTGAACAGGAAGCTGATGAATTCAATGAATTTTTGTTGTTGTAAATGAATAAAGCATGGAGAGAGAGCAGGGTCATGCAGCATTTCAAATGAGAGCTTTGACTGATTGGCTCATCAATGTCATCAGATAGACTCGGAGGTCTGTGGACTCTCACAAAGCACTGATGACTGCCTCCAAGACATTCAAAATTCATGTCCACATGGAACATTCATGACTGGTTCCAACTAGAGGTTGACCGATTATGATTTTTCAACGCCGATACCGATTATTGGAGGACCTAAAAAGCGGATACCGATTAATCAGTCGATTTTTTTACAATTTATTTGTAATAATGACAATTACAACAATACTGAATGAACACTTATTTTAACTTAATATAATACATCAATACAATCAATTTAGCCTCAAATAAATAATGAAACATGTTCAATTTGATTTAAATAATGCAAAAACAAAGTATTGGAGAAGAAAGTAAAAGTGCAATTTGTGCCATGTAAGAAAGCTAACGTTTAAGTTCCTTGCTCAGAACATGAGAACATATGAAAGCTGGTGGTTCCTTTTAACATGAGTCTTCAATATTCCCAGGTAAGAAGTTTTAGGTTGTAGTTATTATAGGAATTATAGGACTATTTCCCTCTATACCATTTGTATTTCATTAACCTTTGACTATTGGATGTTCTTATAGGCACTTTAGTATTGCCAGTGTAACAGTATAGCTTCCGTCCCTCTCCTCGCTCCTACCTGGGCTCGAACCAGGAACACATCAACAACAGCCACCCTCAAAGCAGCGTTACCCATGCAGAGCAAGGGAAACAACCACTCCAAGGCTCAGAGTGAGTGACGTTTGAAACGCTATTAGCGCACGCTAACTAGCTAGCCATTTCACTTCGGTTACACCAGCCTCATCTCGGGAGTTGATAGGCTTGAAGTCATAAACAGCGCAATGCTTGACGCACAACGAAGAGCTGCTGGCAAAACGCAAAGAAAGTGCTGTTTGAATGAATGTTTACGCGCCTGCTTCTGCCTACCACCGCTCAGTTAGATACTTAGATACTTGTATGCTTGTATGCTCAGTCAGATTATATGCAACGCAGGACACGCTAGATAATATCTAGTAATATCATCAACCATGTGTAGTTAACTAGTGATTATGATTGATTGTTTTTTATAAGATAAGTTTAATGCTAGCTAGCAACTTACCTTGGCTTACTGCATTTGCGTAACAGGCAGTCTCCTTGTGGAGTGCAACGAGAGAGAGGCAGGTCGTTATTGCGTTGGACTAGTTAACTGTAAGGTTGCAAGATTGGATCCCCCGAGCTGACAAGGTGAAAATCTGTCGTTCTGCCCCTGAACGAGGCCATCATTGAAGGTAAGAATGTGTTCTTAACCTCTTGAAACTCCCCATCCCGGATCCGGGATTGTGACTAAGCCTCAGGCTCATTAGCATAACGCAACGTTAACGATTTCTGAAAATCGTAAATAAAATTAAAATAATGCGTTTGCTCTCAAGCTTAGCCTTTTCTTAACAACACTGTCATCTCAGATTTTCAAAATATGCTTTTGAACCATAGAAATTGACTAATTTGTGTAAGAGTATGCAAAGCTAGCATAGCATTTTGTGTAGCATGTAGCACGCAACATTTTCACAAAAGCCAGATAACCAAATAAATAAAATCATTTACCTTTGAAGAGCTTCTGATGTTTTCAATGAGGAGACTCCCAGCCACATACCAAATGCGCAGTGTTTCCTGAAAGCGTCTGTGTGTAGGAGAAATCGTTCCGTTTTCTACATTGCGCCTGGCTACCGAAACGAACCGAAAATGCAGTCACCTACAACGTGAAACTTTTTCCGGATTAACTACATAATATCGACCGAAACATGGCAAACGTTGTTTGGAATCAATCCTCAAGGTGTTTTTTCACATATCTCTTCATTGACATGCAGTTCATGGAAGCTTGCTTCTCTCTCTGTGCCCCATGGAAAAATACTGGCAGGTGACTTTTGCGCACCAATTTCGGCGCAGGACACCGGGCGGACACGTGGTAAATGTGGTCTCTTATGGTCAATCTTCCAACGATCTGCCTACAAATACGTCACAATGCTGCAGACACCTTGGGGAAACGACAGAAAGGGCAGACTCATTCCTCTTGCGTTCACAGCCATATAAGGAGATCATGAAAGACAGAGCCTCAAAAATCCTTGTCATTTCCTGGATGCCAAGTCATCTTGGTTTTGCCTGAAGCTCACGTTAAAGGGCACGCACAGAGAAGATATTTGTATTTCTGGACACGTCAGAGTGTTTTCTTTCGAACAGTAGCAATTATATGCATAGTCGAGCATCTTTTTGTGACAAAATATCTTGTTTAAAACGGGAACGTTTTTCTTCCAAAAATGAAATAGCGCCACCATAAGTGTAAGAGGTTAACTGACTTGCCTAGTTAAATAAATATTAAATAATAAATATTTTAAAAAATCGGCCAAATCGGTGCCCAAAAATACAGATTTCCGATTGTTATAAAACCTTGAAATCGGCTCTAATTAATTGGCCATTCCGATTAATCGGTCGACCTCTAGTTCCAACACTGTCTTTGGAAAAAAAGGAGAAGAGGAGAGGTGAAATAACAGACGGTAAGAAGAGAGAGAGAGGATAGAGAGAGAGAAACAGAGAGAGGTGGACAGCATCACCAGCGCATGGGCACAGCAGAAGCACTGAGCACCTAGCTATGCTATAGAGGGGTCAGGGTAATGGAGGAGGAGGGGAGGGATGGCTGGCCATGTGTGTGTTGTGTGCTGTGCTGCTGGGTGCTGTGCTGCGTGGAACAGGAGAAGAGAGGCCAGCACAGCTGTAGTTGCCAGAGGTCAGAGCATTGACACACTGTCAAAGAGACTGAGAAAGAGGCACACACAGTCAGGCAGACCCCTCCTCTTAATGCTCCCTTTAACAAGGGGAAGGGCACCCTGGGGTTTAGGATTACCACCGTGGGAGACCAGAAGCCTGCCAGGCTGAGAGAGACTAGTGGTGGCTAAGTGTGGCTCGCGCTCAGGCTTACTACTGGCATTCAATTAAGCCCACCGTGCTACTGTACAAAGGACTGGAGGGAGGGAGGCATCCACAGCCTCACAGCCAAACTGCTGCAGTTGGCTAAATAATAACCAAGCTCTATTCAACATTGTTAGAAATCAAGCGGTCATAGCTGCATCACAGCACAATCTGTTGCGGTGCAAAAACATAAAAAGCTTGGTTTTATCAATCACAGACAGTGAGCATCCTGAACACTGCAGAACAATGCATACTTAATGCTCCCATAATTTCCTCCTCAGTAAAAAGCACTCCTGGGTAATTTGTCCCTTGTCACATGAGGCACTTCAATTTCAGCAGCAACTGCTGTTGTTGTTTAATCAGACCCATACAGTCATAGATCTGGATCAGATCATTACAATGCAATCAAGAGGCAGGTCTCAATTTCTGATGGATGCACAAAAAAACAAAGACTTTTTAAAAACTCTAATCATCTCAGAAAATAACAGTACATTATGAGGGTAAACGTGTTAAGCGTTTAAATAGCAATATTGTATCGGGAGCCACCCATCTCGTCATCCCTCACACTGTTTAGATATCAGAAGCAGGACCTGATCTTTGTCTCATCACTTTCTCCACTCTTTAATTTCACCTTCTCAGTGAAATAGCAAGGCTCTCTCATCCACCTCTTCCTCAGTTTCACTGCCAAGTCTACTCAACCCTGTAGGCTACCATCCATTGCCAACTCGTCCATGATACAGTCAACATTTTGGTATTATTTTTTACACCTTATAGTGTGCTCTAAAATACGGAGTATATATAGATTCTAAAAACATTAATTTATTCAACATAAAAAATATTAACATCTCAAAAGCGCCCGTTTTGACGTGGTTCAATTTAAGACATTGTTTACATCAGATTTCCAGAGTGGCTCTATGCTAATTGTTAAGTTATGAGCACCACCAACATAGTGAATGGGAAAATGGATTCAAAGGGAACTCTCTCCGCTGGTGATTTACTGAATGTACAATTCCAAAGGAGGGCTGTGATTGGTTAATGACCTATAATGTCAATTTCTCATACTATAATATGTCTTATCTTCAAAAGTAGCAGAGCCCACTCTGGAAATATGTTTGAAATGTTTGAAAAGTATTTTGTTCCAAACAATATGTATAAAATAAGCTAAATCAAAAAGGGCACTTTTTATGTTGAATAATTCATGTGAAAATGTGTTTTTCAGATTCTATTCATTCTCAATATTTTAGAGCAAACTATAAGAAGTGACCACAAGATGTTTTCTGTATCTGTCTCACGACTTCCACCGGAGTCGGTCCCTCTCCTTGTTCGAGCGGCGTTCGGCAGTCGACGTCACCGGCCTTCTAGCCATCACCAATCCACTTTTCATTTTCCATTTGTTTTGTCTTTGTTTATTTACCCTCTGGTTTCCCCCATATTTGTGTGCGTGTTTGTTTTATTTTAAGGGTGAATCTGACAGCTGGTAGATTGTTGCCGGGTTTTGTTATGACGCCTGTTTATTTATATTTATTTGTATTTTTCCAGCACCATAGTATTGTGTTTATACTGGTGTTTTTTTGTATTAAATACCTTGTCCACGCATCTTAGCTCTCCTGCGCCTGACTCTTTTCACCACTTACCCAAAGCCTTGACAGTATCATGTACAGTTCACAGATCATAGGGTCTTACAGTAGACATGTTCAGGTCTAAAAAGGGCCTAAAATGGCCACTTTCATCATGATTTTCTCAAAAATGTTTGTGATACAAATATATAAAAAGCATGTCAAACATCCATCCTTCCGAATTAAGTTTCTATGTGAGAAATGCCAGAACAATCTGAGATACAAAACAAACTTTTTGGGGCTATCCTTGCATGGAATCACCCAAATAATTTTTTGGGGGGTCAATCATACATGTATTTAATTATTTTTGGAAAGGGCACACAGAGCTGGTTTTGCCGCTTATAGATGTCCCCCAGTGTTTGTTATGAAGTTGACATGTTAATGAAGGAAAGTCACCCAGTAAAATACTACTTGAGTTAAAGTCTAAAATAATTAAGTTTTAAATATACTAAGTATCTAAAGTAAATATAATTGCTAAAATATACTTAAGTATCAAAAGTAAAAGTATAAATAATTTCAAATTCCTTATATTAAGCAAACCAGATGGCACCATTCATTTTTTTTGGGGGGGGAGGAGCAGGGGCACACTCCAAGTTCTCTTGAGAAGTGTGTAATTGGACCATTTTCTTGTCCTGCTAAGCATTCAAAATGTAACAATTACTTTTGGGTTTCAGGGAAAACATAAGGAGTAAAAAGTACATGATTTTCTTTAGGAATGTAGTGAAATAAAAGTATGATATATACAGTGTGTCAAAAAAGTATTTAGTCAGCCACCAATTGTGCAAGTTCTCCCACTTAAAAAGACGAGAGAGGTGTGTAATTTTCATCATAGGTACACCACGGCTAGTGGAGTTCAGACCACATGACCTTCTCCCATTCCTCCTCTGGATCATCCAGATGGTCATCGGCAAACTTCAGACGGGCCTGGACATGCACTGGCTTGAGCAGGGGGACCTTGCGTGCGCTGCAGTATTTTAATCCATTACGGCGTAGTGTGTTACTAATGGTTTTCTTTGAGACTGTGGTCCCAGCTCTCTTCAGGTCATTGACCAGGTCCTGCCGTGTAGTTCTGGGCTGATCCCTCACCTTCCTCATGATCATTGATGCCCCACGAGGTGAGATCTTGTATGGAGCCCCAGACCGAGGGTGATTGACCATCATCTTGAACTTCTTCCATTTTCTAATAATTGCACCAACAGTTGTTGCCTTCTCACCAAGCTGCTTGCCTATTGTCCTGTAGCCTATCCCAGCCTTGTGCAGGTCTACAATTTTATCCCTGGTGTCCTTACACAGCTCTCTGGTCTTGGCCATTGTGGAGAGGTTGGAGTCTGTTTGATTGAGTGTGTGGACAGGTGTCTTTTATACAGGTAACGAGTTCAAACAGGTGCAGTTAATACAGGTCATGAGTGGAGAACAGGAGGGCTTCTTAAAGAAAAACTAACAGGTCTGTGAGAGTCGGAATTCTTACTGTTTGGTAGGTGATCAAATACTTATGTCAAGCAATAAAATGCATATTAATTACTTAAAAATCATACAATGTGATTTTCTGTATTTTTAGATTCCATCTCTCACAGTTGAAGTGTACCTATGATGAAAATTACAGACCTCTACATGCTTTGTAAGTAGGAAAACCTGTAAAGTCGGCAGTGTATCAAATACTTGTTCTCCCCACTGTACGTATACATAGATTTAGAAAATACTGTATTCAGTGTGGTGCCTGGCCTTAGCCTATGCAGTATACTATTAAGGCTACCTGTAATTATGTAGTTCTAAGTTAGTATGGCTTCTGTTGTCAAAAAATATATCATGCTAGACTTCGATCAAGGAATTAGACTCTGTTTCAGATTCTGTTTTTTTTTCCTTTTTCCTAATAATGGAAATAACAATAAAATTATAGTTTTTGTGTTCAGTCAAGTCCTTCCTTCGAAATGGCTATCCATATTTTGACCTTATCCTTACAACCTCACAGACTATCTCTGACAGCAGCCAATCAGACTCTGTAACACCCATAACATCCATAACGGTAATTCTATGGTCTAAAGTAAAAAGCTATTTTTATAGCACTTTGCCGTGGGAGATCAAAACATTATCTTTATTTCTAGGGTAGACCCTGTAAGTAAATACTATATGTTTGTATACCTAGCCACAGGAATCTACCCATGTCAATTATGAATCATTATAAACCTTCCTTTTGCTCCTCATACTATAAACAGACAGACACGAGCACACGTACATGCACACACACACTCACAGACGCACGCACGCACGCACACACACACGCACACACACACACACACACACACACACACACACACACACACACACACACACACACACACACACACACACACACACACACACACACACACACACACACACACACACACACACACTCACAGACGCACGGCACGCACGCACGCACACACACACACACACACTCACAGACGCACGCACGCACGCACACACACACACACGCACACACACACACACACACACACACACAGCTGCAACAGGGTGCCCTTCAACTTTCAATTATCAAAGCAATAAGCTGACCCACAGACTAAATCCCAACACCAGGAAGATGATATTGACAAGAAATATCTACTAACAATAATCCCACTATAAGCTCGAAGAAAATTTACATTTCATACAAATTACAACTGTGTTTGCATTGTGATGATGACTCACCCTGGCCAATGCATTAACTCCCACCTGCTTCAATCAACAATATTCCTATGTCTAGTTCCCTCTAGTCCGGCGGTCTGACATGTGTCCATAACATTGTCAACACATGGTCATTCCCTATTGGATAGGTGCACCTGAGGTCTCTGTGTAGACTACTCATCTTTCACCAAACTAACATAGAAGAATAACAGTTTTGTGTGCAGTCTATGGCTAGCCTACAAATTATATTACAGGGTCCAAGATGAACCTCACAAGAATAACACAAGTAAACAACAATAGCATCCTTATTGTGAATGTGACTAACAAAATCATTTGTTTCACGATTCAAATCCAAACAACCAATAAGAAAGATTGATGCTAATTGGGAGACGTGGCTGTTGCTCAGCCAATACAATTTTTTGTTGTTGCTGTTGTTACTGTTGCTATTTGTCTTTATTTTGAACAAACATCCAACAGTGCACACCTCTCTGGTCATACCTTGCAGGATGAAAACAAACAACGGACTGTTCTATTCAAGCTTCACTACAGCTTCTAACCATACACCTTCTTACCTCAGTGGTTCTTACCTCAGTGGTTCCTCATATTGACTGAAACTTTAAACGGCACAAAAAGTGATTCAATTATTGCAGGATTAGTGAAACAAATCAATTGAAACGATTTCATTTCTCTTAGATGTGGAGGCTAGAATACATCACAACAACTCCCTTGTAAGTCACTCACGAGCCACACACAAAGAACTCAAAGGCCTCAAATACAAAATGTATGCATCATGTTTACTCCTTCACTAGTCCTTCCTTACTCCTTCACTCCTCCTTCCTTACTCCTTCACTCTTCCTTCCTTACTCCTTCACTCCTCCTTCCTTACTCCTTCACTCTTCCGTCCTTACTCATTCACTCTTTCTTCCTTACTCCTTCACTCCTCCTTCCTTACTCCTTCACTCTTTCTTCCTTACTCCTTCACTCCTCCTTCCTTACTCCTTCACTCTTCCTTCCTTACTACTTTACTCCTCCTTCCTTACTCCTTCACTCCTCCTTCCTTACTCCTTTACTACTCCTTCCTTACTCCTTCACTCCTCATTCCTTTCTACTTTACTCCTCCTTCACTCCTCCTTCCTTACTCCTTCACTCCTCCTTCCTTACTCCTTCACTCTTCCTTCCTTCCTCTTTCACTCCTACTTCCTTACTCCTTCACTCCTTCTTCCTTAGTCCTTCACTCCTCCTTCCTTACTCCTTCACTCCTCCTTCCTTACTCCTTCACTACTCCTTCCTTAATCATTCACGCTTCCTTCCTCTTTCACTCCTACTTCCTTACTCCTTCACTCCTCCTTCCTTACTCCTTCACTCCTCCTTCCTTAGTCCTTCACTCCTCCTTCCTTACTCCTTCACTCCTCCTTCCTTACTCCTTCACTCCTCCTTCCTTAATCATTCACGCTTCCTTACTCTTTCACTCCTACTTCCTTACTCCTTCACTCCTCCTTCCTTACTCCTTCACTCCTCCTTCCTTAATCATTCACTCTTCCTTCCTCTTTCACTCCTACTTCCTTACTCCTTCACTCCTCCTTCCTTACTCCTTCACTCCTCCTTCCTTACTCCTTCACTCCTCCTTCCTTACTCCTTCACTCCTCCTTCCTTAATCATTTACTCTTCCTTCCTCTTTCACTCCTACTTCCTTACTCCTTCACCCCTCCTTCCTTACTCCTTCACTCCTCCTTCCTTACTCCATCACTCCTCCTTCCTTACTCCTTCACTCCTCTTTTCTCACACTCCATACTACTGCTCCAGCCTTTGCTGGAAATGTGATTACATGGGTGGTGTGCTCCTGTGGGTCTCTATGGCATGATGCTCATCATAAAAGCATCCCTCTATCCGGGTTACATGCTGGGAAATGGGGCCTCGCATTGAGGGACTAAAAACTGTCAATCATACTGAACAAAGGAGCCAAGAACATTTTAAAAAGAAGTTCATCTGTACAAATATTCTCCTCAGCGGGCAATAACTGCTGCCTTTTTATTCATTCTCACAGCAATAAATTGACTACACAAAGACTCAGTCAATTAAAACTATCTCCCCCTATGACAGATGATAAGCGCATCAGTGCTCAGTGCTCTGATTTAAAAAAATGCTAATATGCTCTATGCAGACAAGTGGCAGAACTTTTTTTTTAAGCAATAACATTCCATAAATGCATAAAAGGCTTGTTTGTGTGCATCAATGGTAATGATTCATAGTGACCACAGCCAAGAAAGAAAGGAAAGAGATACTAGTCTTTCAGGCACTCTTTGGCACAAAGAGTGTATTTGGCACAAATCAACACAACAGGACACACACACACACACACACACACGCACGCACACACACACACCTAAGAACCACATGGACCATAATGGGTATAAACAATTATAAATCTTATTTTTAATGCATTCAATTAATAGGACAGCCTACTTAAACATCATAAAATCAAAATCATCTCATAACCTATTGTTGTTATTATTAATTGTTAGGCCTATTATTAGGCTATTATTATTATTATTATTATTATCAATATCATCATAATTATGATCATTATTAGCCTACCACTTTTTCTTGGTTCAAGTCGTAGGCTACAATGGTAGGAGCCTATCATCATCATCATCATCATCACCATCATCATCTGCCTATATCATTTTCCGGGTGTGAGGTTATTATACAATTATGCAACAGACCCTATGTGGGTTAACCTATGTGGTTTCTAGGACGAAGTATGCTGCACGTGGCTACATACAATATAACCAAAGGGCGCATGGATTCAATATTATTATTTTTTTAAGCAACATCCATGCTGTTATATAGGCTAATATGATAATATTTTCAGAGTGTCAAACAAGTTCGTGCCAGCTACACATCACCACCTACTCAAGTGTGAGATCATTGATGAACAAATATCGGTTTCTAAATTCCATTGGCACACACTCACAAACACACCAATATAATACACATGGAACTGAATTCCCCAAAACAAGATGAACGTTCAAGGAATAAACGTAAGAGAATAATATGTTCAAGTTCACGGTCGGCCGAGATGGTCAGTGCTTCTATAGTTTCGTTCAACCATGTCTGCAGCGGAGACGGTATAGAAATATATAGGGCTAGATATGATGCACTATCTTTGGTCTGCAGCACCAGCTTCTGATAGGGGGAAAAGGCGGTTCCGTTCCAAAAAGGTGTTATCCTGCAGAGGTAGTAGTAGCCTAGAAAGGATATCAATAAACACTTACCGACTAAAGCGTTGAGGAGTAATCCAAAAATGCATGGAACAAGGCAGAGCCTTCTGGTAGCCATTTAATCACTTTGAAATATATTACGATACTTGAAAAAACAACGTGAGGCGATCAGAAGAAAACAGACATACAGCTAGCTCTTCATGTTCCGAGCTACAACAATTGGTGGCTCGCAGGGGTAGAACTTGCTTGCGCCATTTTGCACATCTATCAGGAATCTGTCAGCATCTCGTGCTCTCTCCTCTATTCCTCTGTATCCCAGAGCCGCTGCCTCACACACATATCCACGTTGTAGCTTTTACCACGAACTGCACTTCTCTTCCATCTGTCTCCCCTCCTCCCTCTACTGCATTCGCAATTTTTTTTTTAGGAGACTCTACTCTGGGAACAAAAGCGACCAGACCGCTGCACTCACAAGGCATATATTAAAGCCACTATTAAGCTATGCTTAGTTTGCAAGTAGATCTATATTTAAAACAAATATTATACCATAATTTGTACCATTAGAGTACTGAATCCAAATAATTTATTCCCATCGTTATAGGCTAAGCCAAATGTATAAACGTTTGCTAGTTGTAGCCTAACATTAATTTCATGTTTTCTAATGTGTAGTTTAGGCCTATAATAATATAATAATACTTAATTTTGTGAATAATATTCGAACAATACTGTTATCTGTTGAGTTGTATTACTAGTATTATGAAATATAATGATACATGTTAGTCAAAGGACAAATAACTGAAATATAATTTTTGGTGAAGGTGTCAAAATGTGAAATGAAAACAACATGATTTTTTGTTGAAGGTGTTAAAATCTGAAATGAAAACAACAATGGCAAAGTGCGCTCACAAATCACCCCTTATGCTGCTCGACATTTCAGTGATTTATTGTCCATCAATTATTCTGGACCACTTTCGGATCACATCGTTGAAAAAAAAAAATGTAACATGGTCGACCAAGAGAAGAGGAGTGACATCTAACGGTGATGAACATTATTGCAACTTATCAGCAGAGCATCACGAGGTGGAATTCCCAAATTGAAGCGCCGTTATAGCGTAGTTGCCGCCTCTGTTCAGCTATTATATTCCACTCCATGCTTCTCCTGTCGTTTTGCTAATTCTCTCTATGTCCATTCAGAAAGTTTCATTAAGAGAGGTACAAATAATACGTAAAAATCTAAGAAAGTCATGAAGATCTGCATGTGCGAGGAATGAAGACGGGTGAATTGTGTGTTTCTTTCCTCTCATTAATGGGATGCTACTGAAGCAAACGTAGCTCGATTAAATCTTGAAAATCTTTTTTCCATATATCATTATTTCTTTCTCATTACGGAGTCCTCTCTCGCCATTTTAAACAACATAATATTTCATTGATCCTACCTCCTCACATTGTTTCTTGTTGTTCTTAAAATTCAAATTCTATATTGCGCCAAGTTTGAGCGCACCCCATCTTCCATAACGTTGTCATGGAATATATCAATGTTGTTTCCAACCATATAATTAAGAATTACAAGAATTGAATAGGATCTCAATGTTTCCAACTACCAATCAGCAACTAAACTAAATCCGGATGCATATTGAACGTTGAGATTGCTGAAAGGCCAGTCTCTTTGGCAAATGACAGGAGTGGAATGTTAGCTAAAAAATACTGTTATCCAGACTACAGTTACTGTAACTGTACATTTAGAAGGTGATATTTCAGAATATGTTGCGAGTAGGCCTAGATTATATGCCTATAATATAGGCCTATAGGTAAAGTAGCCTGTAAATGAACTGTGGTGTACTGCTATATTGCATGAACACCTTTATAGCATACGGTAAGCCTAGCCTATGGTCCAGGAAGGCTCAATCACATTTTGGCATTAAAAATATAAATATGCCTATTCATGGACTCTGTCCACTTTAATTCATTTCATGATAATATTCTATCTTTAATCTCCATATACGCTCTGTCCATTTTCATTCATTTCATGATAATATTGTATCTTTAATCTCCATATACCCAAAACACAACAAAATGATTTTATATAGGCCTACTAAAGTTGTTATTGTACTCCGTTATGTTACTATGCGTAAGGCAATCCTACTATGCAAACAACATTTTCATTAGTTATCCTTAGTAATGCACAGGTTTGATTTCCTTAATAGGCCCACCTCTTATGGTGTGATTGCAATCTTGGAGGTTCTAATTTACATCTTATTAACCCCCCTCTCTTGTTCTAAGCGCCTGGTGCCTCAGTTTGAGGTAGCCTAATGGAACCAAGTAATAGACCTACTGTAAGTCTGCAACATTAACCGACTGTCATGTGTAGGAGAGGATATGTGTGAGAAATGTAAAAAGATAAAGCCTCTGTTTTTCTCTAAGGTGAACTATTGTAATCACAAAACTACACATACCTCCTACTAAGTTCTTCAAAGATGACAAGTTGGGCTATTTTGTATTCTTGTATCGATATCTAATTACAGTGTGTCCATAATGTTTCTCCTATTTTAGTGTATGGCATGTGTTCCACCGAGGTGTAATGAATTGAGAGTTGTGGGAATGTACGTTTTTGGTTTCCCATTGGTTCCGGGAACAAAGCCATACGTTTCCTGACCAGTAAAACCACATGTTTTGTTAATGTTCTGAGAACGGAAATGAAAGGTTATTTGAAGGTAATTAAATAATGTTCTGAGAACGTTCTCCAAATGTTCATATTTTTAAGGGCATTTTAAGGTTATGAAGGCCACTTAATGTTTCAGTAAGTCTTTTTCAACTCCAAGCAACAATAGGACACATGGAAATTAATTTGTTTGGTATTAAAAATGCAAACACATTTCTTCTTATTG
This sequence comes from Oncorhynchus masou masou, assembly GCF_036934945.1. Lineage (NCBI taxonomy): Eukaryota > Metazoa > Chordata > Actinopteri > Salmoniformes > Salmonidae > Oncorhynchus > Oncorhynchus masou. Next base: position 64,419,708 of record NC_088212.1, read on the forward strand.
TGGCAAAGCATCAGTAAGATTCTAACCTATGATTTTCTGTTTTTTATCCATTGAATGAATCCACTGCACCACCAGGATGGAGCTAGCACGCCATGTTTTTATAACTCATACAAAGCTGTTCAATTTAGTCTATTCAAACAGACCCCATTTCAAAGGAAACAAGCACTCAATAACGTTCTGAGAATTATATGTTTCTTAGAGCTTGGTGAGAGCGTGGTTGTCCTATGGTTATTTTGCATACAACCTTCCCACAACATTTTGTGAATGGTGCAGGATATTTGCTTGGTTTTGGAACATTCTCAGCACATTTGAGGAACTTTAAAAAATATAGTTATTTTCTTGGTATTTCATTACTTTAACAGAACGTTTCCCTAAAAGTTCAAACGTGGTTACATTTACTGTTTGGTGATGTCCTAGAAACGTTTTCCAACTGGTTTGGCATTGTGAATGTTCTCAAATAGTTATGAAACAATGTTCTGTGGGAATTTCAGTACATCAGCATAACATTTCCCACAGGTTTCCTATGGTATTATTTAAAGTAATGTTCACGTAATGTTCAGCGAACCTTAAGAAACAACGTTCTTCTGTGGGAATTTCAGTACATCAGCATAACATTTCCCACAGGTTCCCTATGGTATTATTTAAAGTAATGTTCACGTAATGTTCAGCGAACCTTAAGAAACAACGTTCTTCTGTGGGAATTTCAGTACATCAGCATAACATTTCCCACAGGTTCCCTATGGTATTATTTAAAGTAATGTTCACATAATGTTCAGCGAACCTTAAGAAACAACGTTCTTCTGTGGGAATTTCAGTACTTCAGTATAACGTTTTTTGCAGGTTTCCTCATGGCTCTATTTAAAACCATGTTCTCAGAACATTAAGAAAACTTTCCGTAAAAACCACAAGAAAACAGTGAAGTTCAAATAACTTTCTAAGAATGTTATTTAAAAACATATACATTCCTTTCTCACGTCAGCAAAACTCTCTCTATCCTCTATCTTGTTAAGTGTGTTCAGTTGTGTTGGCCGCACCCACTAATGCCACACCTGATCTTATGTGCTCGCTGACACCGGTTACACAGGGAACAGAGAACCAAGAGCAGTTAAGGCAGAACTCTCCGTAGCCATACGTATCCAGGCATGCTTGTTCATGGGTGACTGTAATATTAGTGAAACATCAAGACCAAAGATGATCAGAAGGAGGTCAAAGAAGGGTTACAAACAGTCAGACATCTTTGTTCAGTTATCCTCATCTCTTTATTAAGATGATTTATTTACACAACAGTAGTTTGCTCAGACATCTTGAGTTGCTGTGAGTTTGACAGGTTCACTGATGGTAACACAGTGTGGATAAACTTATAAAAAAACAAGATTACTTCTCATCCATGTCCACAACTTTGACCAGCCATATATACACTGAGTATACAAAACATTAGGAACACCTGCTCTTTCCATGAGTTAGACTGACCAGGTGAAAGCTATGATCCCCTATTGATGTCACTTGTTTAATCCACTTCAATCAGTGTAGATGAAGGGGAGAACATATGTTAAGCATTGAGACAATTGAGACATGGATTATGTATATGTATCATTCAGAGGGTGAATGGCCATTACAAAATATTTAAGTGACTTTGAACGGGCTATGGTAGTAGGTGTGAGGCGCACCGGTGTGAGTGTGTCAAGAACTGCAATGCTGCTGGGTTTTTCAGGCTCAAGTTTCCTGTGTGTCTCAAGAATGGTCCACCACCCAAAGGACATCCAGCCAAAAGGGGTGGAACTCAATATTAGAAGGGTGATCGTAATTTTTAGTACACTCAGAGTATATGTTACAGCCACCTCCGAAACTAAAGGTTTCATCAGGAATTTATCGCTAACACAAACATCCTCTCATTTTTTAAAAGACCAAGTTAAATTGCACTTCTTGACATTTTTGAGACTGACAGTCAGTCTGAAGTTGCCATGGCCCCAACTTCCATAACAATTTAATAAACCAATGCTGGAATGCATACAAAGGGGAAGACATATTACTGTGCAAAGCTGATGCCAACATGGAAGGGGCCATGTGTAGTGATGGACAGGTGTGTTAATCAGCGAGGATGGCTGTGACGACACACTGTGCAAGCGGGAGAGAAGAGCATCAGAGCACTGCCCGGACGTACGTAATGTAGCACCGACTCCCTCATAGACACCCTCTACTGCCTCCGTCACGCAGCGATACCGCCGCCAACATGTTATTTCTACTTTCACAATGCAAGCGCTTTTTCAAGACACTGCACACATACACATATGAAGATAATAGAAGTGCTCGTTCACAAGAAGTGCTCCAACAGCAAGAGTTGACGACGATAGCGCGGGTGAGTATGACGTGAAAGAGGTTGTATACATACGACACATTGAACATAATGTACTGTAAAAAAAAAAGAAGACTGAGTTCTGCTGGTGGCACAAGACCAGGGTCTCTATGATTGGACATTCAGGATAAAGCACAGTTCAGCTGGTTAAGAAGTAGAAGAAGAATGCACAAATGTGACATCACTGGACAAGGTAGCTCACCACAAAGCACCAGAGAGGACACAGAGCCAGAATACATTGATCTTTTCTTTTTTAACAAAACTAAAAACAAAACAATATATGCCATTTAGCAGAAACTTTTTATCAGAATCTGTGTATCAGTGTTTGTGGTGAGGTTTTGTTTGATAACTAATGACGTGCTTTAGAGTCGGGGACACTGTACATGCTGGCATGTTCCTCTACAGTTTTATGCAAAGACAGGCCACCTGACTAGGGAACAGTAAAGACCAGTATTCCACAGAAATGTCTGCACTGAGAGGTAAGACCTGCAGGTAGACGGTCCTCTTCAACAATCAATCACCGCTCCTCAAATCCACTCTTCTTGGCACTGATATCACAAGGGTTTCCCTGCACCACTTTCCCTAACCTCACCCCTACTTGCCTTCACCCCCCGCCCCTTACCTCCCTGACCTCATCACTCTCTTCACATCATCCCCCTCCCACCTCCCCGCCCCGCACCTGCATCCACTCACCACTCAAGTGTTTATTCTTAGAGTCGAAAATAAATCCACTGCAACAAGTGATATTTCCAGCCAAGATAAGACAAGACAAGCAGTATTACGTCATCTTCTGCCAGCTTGGCTCCCACAAAAGTATTCTTATAAACATAATCTCCTTATTCATAATGATCTTCATTACATTAACAAGCAACCAACAAAATGAGGTATTCTATTGATAAAAGTTATAAAAAAGAGAGGATCCCGTTATTGAACTAACGTGCATATTTGATCAGATTAGAGCAAGATTTTACTACATTGAGCATCACATCTGCTTACTCTGGGCAAATATGCTTACAGTAAGGAACACTATGTACTGCAAGATATGTGGTTAGAAGGAAACAGTAAAAAGAACCAACTGGACCTCTTCAGTGAGAGCACACATTCTTCATGCCGGAGGCAGTTTTATGTCTTCAACGTTGGCTCTGTTTTCAACAGACCACACAAAGCTGCTGCAATAGGTGCCCCTCGAGTAAGAGTTTGAAACAGAGCTGAGAATGACACAACAAGGTGTGTATGTTAAAACGGACGCTTCAGTAGAAATGTGAGTGAAGAACATTTAACACCTTCTCTAATGTTGCATATATACAATGCATACTGTACGCCTGTGAGATTAAAATGAACTGCAAACAGTCACTTTCTCACAGCTTCACTCAGTCTAAAAAAAGATATTGGTAGTTATACTGTACACACAGTCCTATTAAATATTGTATTGGGTGGACACCTTTCATTAAAATGTAACTGACTAAATAACCCTTAATGAGTTCATCAGAGCACAACGATTCATTTCTAAAAGGAATTTTGAGTCCATAATGACTGGACTAATTGTATGGATCATAGATGGACTGAGAACGTTTTCCTGAAGAGCGTGCTGTTCCCAATAGACCAGAAGGATACGTCTTGAGAACGTTTTCCTGAAGAGCGTGCTGTTCCCAATAGACCAGAAGGATACGTCTTGAGAACGTTTTCCTGAAGAGCGTGCTGTTCCCAATAGACCAGAAGGATACGTCTTGAGAACGTTTTCCTGAAGAGCGTGCTGTTCCCAATAGACCAGAAGGATACGTCTTGAGAACGTTTTCCTGAAGAGCGTGCTGTTCCCAATAGACCAGAAAGATACGTCTTGAGAAAGAAAAAAAAAGCCAAAACAGGAGCATGTAGTGTACGAGACTGAGAATGTATGGGGTTTTCAATGCATTTAAGGGTTGTGAGATGAGAACACAACATTGACATTGATCAACATTGATTTTGCTTAGATAAAGTTTGAGCATGCCTGATCCTGAGTGAGGTCTGTTCAAAGTATAAAACTGGAATGCTTTAGTTATGAGACTCTTCTATATGCCTCTGAGTTCTAGCACTTATCTGGACGATCTTGAGTCCTCATTCATCTGACAGACCATAAGACTCAATGTCTTGGGCCACGTTTACAACAGGCCCATTATACCTGTATAGTCTTTGATATGGGCATACTCTAATTTAGACAAAAAGCCTCACACAATGTATGACAAGATATTCTTGTCCTTGTGTGGAGACTATTTTGAATAAAAAAAATTGTTAGGGTACACAAAAGGTAACTATAAGAAATGTAAGCATGCATTATGTTCAGTAAAATAATAAAGATGCTTGTTTAAAAATGCTATAATGGAAGAAATGAAAACATGAGGGTAATACAGAATAGAGGATCTGTGTTTGTCAGAAGGATTATTTACAGTCCCAATATAAAGTCTACACCACTTTGAACTTTTTCCCCACATTCTGTTGCATTACAAAGTGGGATTGAAGTAGATTTAATTGTATGTTCTGTCATTGATCTAAACAAAATACTCCACAATGTGAAAGTGAAAAGAAAATTATACACAAATTAAACAACTAAAATATAGTTGTTGCATAAGTAGTCACCCATTTGTTTAGGCAAGCCTAAAGTAGTTCAGACGTAACATTTGGCTTAACAAATCACATAAGTTACATGGACTCACTCAGTAAGAAATAATAGGGGTTGAACTGATTTTTGAATGACTACCCCTTCCTCTGTCTGCCATACATACACCATCTGTAAGGTCCCTCAGTCAAGTATTGCATTTCAAGATTCAACTACAAGACCAGGGAGCTTTTGGAAAGCCTCATAAAGAAGGGCAGTGATTGGTAGATGGGTAACCACAACACATCAGACATTGAATATATCTTTAAGCATGGTCAATAATTATGCTGTGAATGATGTATTAAATCACCCAGAGACATCAAAGATGCAGTCGTCCTTCTGAACTGAGCTGCAGGAGAGGAAGGAAACTGCTTAGGGGTGTCACCATGAGGCCATAAGGGGATTTTAAAACAGTTAAGAGTTCAATGGCTGTGATGGGAGAAAACAGAGGCTGGATCAACAAGATTGCAGTGACTCCACAATAATGACCTAACTGACAGAGTGGAAAGAAGAATACACATTTTCCAAAACATGCATATGTGTACAACAAGGCACTAAAGTAATATTGCAAAAAAACATGGCAAATTAATACACTTTTTGGCCTAAAAGCAAAGCCTTATGTTTGGTGCAATTCCAACACAACACATCACTGAGTAACTACCTTCTTATTTTCAAGCATGGGGTGGCTGCATCATGGTATAGGTATGCTTGACATTGGCAAAGACTGGGGAGTTTTTCAGGATGAAAAGAAAACGGATGGAGCTAAGCACACAGGGAAAACCCTGCTTCCCTCTGCTTTATACCAGACACCTGAGGAGGAATTCACCTTTCAGCAGGACAATAACCTATAACACAAAGCCAAATCTAAACTGGAGTTGCTTACCAAGAAGACAGTGAATGTTCCTGAGTGGCCAAGTTACAGCTTTGACTTAAATCTGCGCAATTGTTTTTGGCAAGACTTGAAAATTGCTGCCTAGCCATTATCCCCAACACCTTGACAGAGCTTGAAGATGTGCAAAGCTCTTATGAGACTTACCCAGGAAGACTCACAGCGGTAATCACTGCCAAAGGTGTTTCTAACATGTATTAACTCAGGAGGGTGAATACTTACCTAATCAAGGTATATTAGTGTTTATTTTTCATTCATCTTTTAAAAAATATGTAATTTTTCTTCCACTTTAAAATGACAGAGTATATAAAAATGACAAATAAATCCAATTTAATTCCACAATGTAACGCAACAATATGTGAATAAAGTTCAAAGGGTTGTAGACTTTACATATGATATTGTGAACGACCTCAGGCTGGTGAGAGTCAAAAGTACAAAGAAAGAATGTAAATATGGCTGAAAATAGAAGTGGTTTCTAGGTCTATTTCTCTATGATATTTCCACCCCCCTCTCACCTGCAGAGGGAGGAGCTCAAACACAGCTGAGAAAGGATGAGTGAGATGGCATCACAAAGGGTGACGCCTCCCAACGGAGGCTTGTTCATCTGTAGTAGGTCTAGTAACAGGCTATCATATAGCAGGCCTAGTAACTAAACTGCTGCATGATTTACCTAAGGTGAAATGTGATTTGAGGTAACTGGTAAATTAAAAATGTTTTTCTTCTCCCGTCCAAAGTAGATGTAACATTGAGGGGGGTGACGACAGCTGGAAACCCAGATCTAATGGGACAACCGATAATGAGGAAAAGGACAATAAACAGAGATCTGAGACAGTCTGTTATGTACCATACGTGTCATTTCCTGTAGGCAATACACATTGATGTATATAGAAAGAAGAGGACAAGAAGTTATTCCTGAAATGATTGAAGGCTATGAATTCAAACAGTTAAAAAACAGATTCCATAAGTTGCACCTATCTGCATGACACAATTCAAATCACCAACCATCCTGTAAAGAAATGAGGTAGTGCTGTTGACTGGGAGCAAAACCAGGAGACTGCTGCTATAAGCTGTTATTTTGTCATACACCTACACATCTCATCTAGTCCCCCCCCCAAAAAAAATAATGCAACCGATATCAACTACATGTACTGTATCCTGTTCCTTCAAATTTTCTTCAATTGCCTCATTTATTTTCCTTTTTCTTAATTTTCAACATATTTGTCCTATTTTTATTGAATATAATCATCTATATAAATATACAGAGGTTAAAAAATGCACCTAAAATATTAGGCACCTGAGACCCCCAAGTCAGGGAGACCCCCAGTCAGGGAATGTGTGTGGATCCTGAGACAGCAGGAGGTTGGAGAGAGAGAGACAAGAGGTCTGCACTCTCAGTGTCTAAATATAAGGCTTCTTTCCTGGTGCTGGGGCAGGAGCATCCATACAGTGGAACAGCCAATAGGAACAGTTCAGTCATTGGAAAGGAGCCAGAGTGAGAGTGAAAGGGTCACAAGGTCACGGTTCTGCTCTATCTTCATCCATGGTGCTGAATCAAGAGCCTCTCCTCCATCATCAGTTGACCAAAGGTAGGTCTTGAAGTACCACACGGCCCACGCTCAATCTCAGAGTCCAACAGGTCAAGGCTTATGAAAAAAGGAATATCCTCCTTTCTACATTATGCTTCCGTCATCGTATGTCTGTAACAGGAGCCTGTAGCAAAGTACAGAGTAAGGCCAGACTAACATACTGCTGCTATGCAACAAAATGAATACCCATACCTACTAGCACTAAAAAATATATACTGTATATAT